>NC_073382.1:69732487-70071987 GCF_028641065.1 Leucoraja erinaceus
CATATGTTCTTCACAACATTTTTTCCATCATTTTGGATTATTAAAACCATTTATCCTCCACGATATTATATCCCAACCCATACCATCAATCGTGTTCTTTCAGAACATCATGGTGATGTAATTGGCAGACCCTTCTCTGCATCTTAAAATATCTTCGAATCCTATTTTTTACTGTTCTGCTGAGGGGGGCATTGATGTGAAATGTTAAATCTGTTTCTCTCTCCACAGTTCAGTATCTCCAGCACTTTGTGTTTTTATATCTGATTTCCAGAATTTTTTCTTTTTTAACATTTCTTCATTTAAATAAAACACATCAACCCATGATGAAAATATTGTGGCTGAAAATTAGAACGTTAAGATTCCTATGGGCAATTGCCATCATTGTAACTCCCTGCTTATATTCTTACAGATGTTTTCATATCATTTTTATTTTACTCTCTTTTGGTTTGTGGCAAATCAACCCACTTCCTCCTGCATGACAAAATCACAGGAATGATGATTTACAAAGTACCCGTACATAAATGCCACGATCCCAGTGGCTTTTAACCGTGATGCTGACTTCACTGGAATGGTGTTGGAATGCTTCACTAAACCAACACCAACTTGTACTGTGTAGGAAGGAACTGCAGACGCTGGTTTAAATCAAAGATAGACACAAAATGCTGGAGTAACACAGCGGGACAGGCAGCATCTCTGGAGAGAAGGAATGGGTGACGTTTCCGGTCGAGACACTTCTTCAGACTGATACTTATACAGACTTGTACTTATACAGCAACTTAAACAAAGCGAACAAGGGGAGAGCTAACAAAATTTCAGAGCAAGCCGCATAAAGATACATTTTGAAAGAACTTGCAGTTGGTTAGTTGTATTGAGCATTTAAAAAAAAAGTGGAAAATGGAAGTGCTTGATAGGTGTTGGAGGGGAATTGGTAAAATTCCAAAGCACAGCATTTGGTCATTTAAAGAGCAACGGCAAATTTGAGGATGAACAAGTCAAGAAATTAAAGAGCAAAAATATATGTTGAGATAAGAATTTTGTGGCACTTGAAGGAGGCAGCACGGGGAAAGATGATTATATAGATTAGAAAACAAGGCTAGTAATTTAAAGTCATTGCGTTTGTCAACCAGCAGAAATTGCAGAATAATGGAGGAATATCCCTATCACTTCTGGAAAGAGTGCCTATTTGATGCCTCTGCAAAATAAAACAATATTGCTCCATTTAAATATACCTATAAAAAAGCTTGGCAGCTCAACATACCTGGTCACAGCTATTCATAATGGTTGCAAAAGATCCACCTCAATCAAAATGGTCAGCATCAGCAGTCCCCTCATTGGCTCGGAGCCTATCAACTTTAATGGCTTTCTTCGAGTATGCTAATAAATTTGGCATTATGGCATTGGGTTTCTACTAAGTAGAAAGTCATTAAAATATTTTCAACAGGCTCTGCGCATATCATTGTACCAACTTGGTTTCTCACATTTATGTCTCCCAACACTAAGACCATCTTTACCTCGTGCACAGTCCGCATGGCAGATCCATAAATTCGGAACCATATCTTTGAGACAACAAATGCACTAGGGGTCCAGATGCCAGCCAGGGCAGAGGACGCATAATACGCAACAAATCAAATTATAAGAAAGGTGTGGGATTATGAAATAAAATCACCTGGGGAGGAGCAAGGAATAGTAGAGCTCAGAGAACGAAAAATAGTTTGTTGGCCTACCCTTCCAATAATAGCCTGCTATACCATCTCCATCAGAAGACAGCTGAGGAAAAGAACCAATCACACAAATTTATGACCAGAACCAATGCACACTAAGTAGAAACATAATAAAGGAAGGAGAACACACAGAATCTGTGCAAACATAATTCATAATAATTTACAGAATTAAAAGTGTGAAGCAGTTAAAGCCAATAAATTAGAGCTAAAATGAAGGTTTTTAAGCTTAAAAAGCTGTGTTTAATAGACGTTAAAGTAATTACCACAGATTTTAAAACTGACCACCAAATTTAGTGGGATGATAAAGAAACTGTATGGTGTTTCCTGCATAGCTGCAGGGAGCCTCAGAGGCAAGTGAGAAGGACAGGCAAATATAGAAGATGCACTTCAATCTGGAAAGATGCCAATGTTAATGGAGAAAGGAAACACATCCCGATATGTAAGAGTTTAAATAGAACCCAGCAGAAGGATTTCAAAGAACAGGCACAAAGCTAGCAGCACAATTTAGAAGAGGTCAAACAAACGTGCAGAAACATTAAACAAAATCAAACAAGGACGTAATATTGAACATTTATTTCGGCAACTGTAAGTGATTCTATGCAGTTTTGGACACCGTCCTACAGTAAATCTGTTAATAGCATTCGCAGAAGAGCAATGTTACATTGAGATAATCACAGGGATATAAGTTTACAATTAGAAATAGAAATTTAAGAGCATAGGGTGGTTTTTCTACAGCGGGTGAAAGATCAGGATTATGAGGCAAGCAGTGGCATTTATTTCACTGATTTGTGAGACAAAAGAGCACCAAAATAATCACAATGGGTAATTCAAAAATGAGGTTCTCCCCAGTTTTGAAATAGAACTGTCAAATTATTCTAATCTCTTACCTTGCCGGAGATGCGATTGTTTTCCGGATCGTATCACCGGTCGCTCTGTGGCCTAACATCGTGGTGCTGGCGGCCTTGCTCGAGACTGACTTTGAGCCCCACCGCGGGGCCGTGGACTTACCATCGGAGCCTGTGATCCCTTGCCTGGGATCGACGCTCCAGCCACGGCCTGCGGATTTCATCATCGAGGATCTCGCTGTCTCGCGTAGAGACTGATGCCGGGAAGCTCCAAAGTCACAAAAGGTTCGACTAGCTCCGAATCGGCGTCCGATCGCCTGGCGCAAGGAAGCTGAGATCCCCCTGATGTGGGAGCTTGATCGCCCCAATGCGGAGGACCCAACCACCGGCTACAGGAACCAAGATCGTCCCGTCAACGGAAGGTTCGAGGCCCCCAACCGCAGGAGAACAAGAAGGGAAGAGATTGAACTTTTTTTTTCGCCTTCCATCACAGTGAGGAATGTGGAGGAGTCACTGTGGTGGATGTTTATGTTAAAATGGATTTTGTGTGTTTTGTTGATTTTTATTGGTATGAGTGTATGGCAAATCAAATTCCTTGTATGTTGCAAAACATACTTGGCTAATAAAGTATGATTATGATGATTATGATTTTAAAAGAGATTCACATTGCTGAAAACAAGATTTGTTAAAGTCATGGGGAGTATGATGGAAAACAGGATCAAACTAGAGGCTTGTTTGGAGAAGTCATTCATGCATAATCTGGGCTGTCTCAGTACTGCATCATAACATGATAGCTCTCTACAGATAAGAGAAACATTAAAATTAGTATTAAGCTAATGTTTGTGTCCTTCTAGAATTTCAATTATTCATAATATAGTGACAGAGCATGGACTAGCACCAAAATTAATAGACTGATCCAGGTTAGTGTAACTGTGCATAGCAGTAAATTCATCAACTTTGGCTGCAATGCTGTTCTAAGAAAGAATGACAGCACTACATGGTGTGGTAATAGGCCATAAAGATCAGAAGGTCCGAAGAGAGAGAAAGAGCACAAGAGCAATTGCCTTCCTTTGTGCTAACCAAAGAGGACTGCTGGAAAATGCATCTGCAAAGTTAAGCTGAATATAGAATCCACATGCATTGTGTTGCCCTGCCGACCTCAGTATTTAAACTCCACGTGTGAAGAATGGCTTCTCGGGCATCAAACAGTGTGAAACCTCTGCTGGAAGTTTGGATGCTGGTCATAGAGAATATTAAGCCCTGCAATAAGGTTTACCCATAACCTGTTTGCTCAGTTGCATCCCTAAATGCCAACACTTTTAGAAAGGAGGTGAGGAGTAACTTATTTAATCAGAGGGTAGTTAATCTGTGGAACTCATTGCACAGTGGATATTTTTAAGACTTATTCTTGATTAGAATGGGTGTCAAGGGTTATGGGGAGAATGCAGGAAAATGGGATTCGGAGGTAAAGATCAGCCATGATTGAATGGCCTAATTTGACCACTAACTTGTGAACTTATACACTCAATGCCTTAATGACCGATGCTGGAAAGCCACAAGCACCTATGCAACTGAGAATCTGTGTCATTGCCATTGGGGGGGGGGGACGACAGAATTTCACTGCAACTCCTTGTTTTCAAGGTGAAAACTCAAAGAAAACAATTCACTGTGGCATAATGCGACTACACATTGGGATTGTTTTCCAAATCATTATGGTTATACTGCTAATATGGATCTATATTAGGAGTATAACATGATGAGAACATGTCCAGTTACAGGATAGTTATACTGAGGCACATTATCAACCTACTTTGCAAAATGAGAAAGTATTCCTGAATTACTTATCTGATGAAGTAATCATTCGGCAACAATCAGGCCTCAACACCTTTGCTGAGGAATCACTCTAACATACTCCCCAGATTAGATTCCACTTGTCTATTCATGCCAACAGTTCCGAGGGGTCAAGTTTCTAAACTTTGCTCTGGTGTAACTACACTGTGTGAACGTCTGCCACAATATCAAGGCAACTTTACACCAAAATGGCTTTTGCTTGAACCTGCACAAAGCAAATGAACGACATTCCCTTACAAATCCAAAAACCAGGTTCCTCCGGGTGGCTGTTTATTATACAGTGGCACGTTTTGCTGATTGCCTGATGTCTACAGCTACTAAACTACTTGTTCAATGATGTGAATAAGTTCCATTATGAGACAAACAAACTGAAAGTCGAACTTTCACAGGTGGACACAGTTCATTGCTTGCAATAATCCTGATGGCCATTAATTAGCATGTCACAAGGTATCTACTGACTATGCCTCTGAATTATTTATTACATTTGTCTAGCATCTGGAGATGTGCAAATGACAAGACTTGCACTTGCTACAGCACTACTGCAGTTTTCATTTTACTTAAAGTAAAATGTTGAACGGGCATAAATTTGACTAATTTCAAATGTATGTGCATTAGGATAAGACGCATCAATCAGACTGCAAATGTATCTGAAAATGAAAACGATGGAAAGACTTTAACGGCTACTAGCTCAGGGGGAGGCTTGAAAATCAGCCCTACACTTACAACATTAAAATAAAATCATTAACTTGAATGGTTTTAAAGTGCTGGTAAATGCAAATGGTCATGCAATGCAGGACAGGGGTGTGAGGTTAAAGGTTCATGCCTACAAACAGACAAAATCACACTTGTGACGCATTAAATCAATACAGAATAAGGTGGCGAGCGAAGCCGAGAATGTCACCAAAAATGTGTGTGTGTGGGTATGAATAGATAATAAAGAACATGGGCTATTTAATATAGAATGAAAAATGAAAGTCCATGTAAATATCTAATTTTGTTACATTCTGGGGCTTTATTTTCAGAAAATTATAATTGTAAACTGTAACTGGCTAATTTTCATTTCTTCAAGGATTCTCAGGATGCAAAACATATGTCCAGATGGGGGACTGGATAAGATCGCTTTTTATTGAGCAGCCATTCTCTTTAGAAGGGGGAAGATACCCTATGTATAAATCATCAGGAAATACAAATTTACAACATGTGGAACAGCTTTTAAAACAAAAGTGAAAACAAGGGTGACATTTACATTTTAAAATATTGTAAATGGAAATAGAAACTTTGATCAGACTAAGTTCACCAAAATCAATTTGGATTTCTAATGTTGAACCAGTCAACTCTCTATTCAACTGTGTTTAAACAACCCATTTTGAATAGATAGCCAGCAACTTCAAAACAATGGATTAAAATGTCCAAATGTGGAAAGCAACTTGTCCTAGATCAAAGATGGACTCAAAATGCTGGAGTAACTCAGCGGGACAGGCAACATCTCTGGAGAGAAGGAATGGGTGACGTTTCAGGTCGAGACCCTTCTTCAGACCTAGGCCCCCTAGGACAGCTTGTCCTAGATCATTCTGTCCCAAAAGAAGTTGGCAGCATACTTCAACATATCCGATATTAAGCTGCTACCATAGACAATCGGCATCTGAGTCACGCCAGTTCCTTTCACCATGAATCCATCAATTTGATATATCCTAAAAGAGGAAACTGGTTCACAGGATAAAGTATGTGAGTGGATACTGAGCGGAAAGAAAATCAGAGAAAGATAGTTATTGGAGCAGGTAAGATCATTAAAGTTCAGTCTTATTTAGGAGTCTTGTCTTTTGGAAACAAAAAGTACAAAAAGAAGCAAAGTAGGTGGATTTGGGAATGGGGCATCAGTGTGCAATGGATGAAAGAGCAGCCACTGATGATGAATTATAAATGTTGTTATATGTTAATGTGAGGAAGGTAGGCAAATAATCTTCAATTTCTACTTTTTCTTTTCTCTACTTCATACCCACCGTGTCTGGATACATCTACAGGAGGTTCAAAAATAGATTAACATTTGAAAATATTGTAATGAATGTCAACAAATGCAATAGATCAACTTTTTTGTAGTCTCCCACCTGGAGGAGACAGCACTGGAGCTCTTTGAAACAGTGTTTTCTGAGTGAATTGCTCTGGTATTTCATTTGGTGTCAAAAGACCCAAACTAAACAAACAGGCCTTCAGCTTTTCACAGCTTCAAAGCAGTCAGTGTGGATGCAGATGGACAAAGCTACTGTCGGTAGCTTGAAGAACAATCAGTACATGCTACAGATGGTGCTTTACTCTCCCCCAACCAAACAAGGCAGTAAAATCATGCTGGATAAGTTGACTCAGAAAACTTACAGCAGTTTTAATAAAAATAACTCAAATGCAAGCACACATGTGTTGGACATAGCAAGGTGAAATAGCTGAAGGCAATAAGTTTGGGCACTAAACAGAGTTAATAGTGGTGTTTGGAGCACAAATATTACAATGCATTCTGGCCTGCAATCTTCTCTTTATTTTCACATTAATGAGATATCTATATTGACACGGTCCAAGTCACAAACCTATGGCCAAGCATTTATTTTTTCCTGCTTCCAAAACACATTCGGCAGATTGTCACTAATACAGAAAGAAGTACTTTAGTTCTAAATGACCTTTACCCCAGATTTCATTTCTTCTGCTTGAATACACTACCACAAATACTGGCATACCCTCATTATTTCAGTCAAGCAACTATTTCTTATATGAAGATCTAGAAAAAGTGTCCACATATTAATAGGTGAGGGCTTCGAAACCATTATGCGGAAATCCAACCAAGTTTAAACATATTCCCACACCATACAGGATCTATCCCTTCCAGTCCAGAGACATTTAAGGCAATTGTACACCTTCAACTATCACTTCAACTGAGACCAGCTGTTTAACATGGACTAGGAATCAAATCTAGGGCCTTTTGGTTATGTGGCTCAGCTACACACTTGCTTTATCAATTGAGTCATTAGGAGGTGTTACAACTGCATTCCTATTCTCATAAAATATGGTGTATCCAGCTGTCATCTCACTCTTAGGCCTGTCAACTTAATTTAGCCAACATCAAAATCTTAAGTGGATATAAATGACTGAAAAGACAAAACCACATCAAATTAGCCATTTATGTTTGTACATTCAATTAAGAAGATTATATGCATACGTAACAGAAAGAATTAGCTCAAAGGGCATGTCCGTGATTAGGTATTATGAAATTAAATAGGAGGTGGTTTTTGATGATGGCTTAATTACACACCTTCTCACATTTGATCAAGACATTCAATTTCAAAATATACTTTAACATAAGATATAAATGAATCATGTAACCGTTTCATATTATTTATGGGATATGTTGGGTGTTTATCTTTTGCTATGGTGATTAAATCCTTTATCGGAAAACATTAATAAATTATTTTTCACATTTGTCTCATCGATGCAAAGAGTTTAGTATGAAGCCACATAATAATTTTCTATTCAGGACACTTCTGCGTTGTGTGCTGTGGGCAGCAGTGCGAAGGCTGCGGATGCAATAGGATTAACAAACTCATCAGGATGGCTGGCTCCTTCCTGGGGGCAGAGATGGATTCTTGGGAGGTGGTCTTGGAGGGGAGGATGCTCCTCAAACTACGGAGCATCCTGGACAATACAGCTCACCCCCTCCATGACTCACTAGTCAACCTTTGGAGTACTTTCAGCAACAGACTGGTTCCACCCAGATGTAGGCATAGGAATACTTTATTGTCACGTGTGAAATAAGCGAGTTCAGTATTCCGAAAAACGCAAGGAATCATGGGGTTTGTCAAAGGTCACTCGCGATAAACATTCTTGGCAACTGCGCTGCTGCATGAATACAGACCTGCGTTTCATCCATAGTCAGGATTGAACCTGGGTCTCCGGCGCTGCAAGCGCTGTTGAATTGCTACTGGACCATCCCCGTCCCCTCCAGAGTGCCCCATCCCTGTCCAGGTACTGCCGGAGATGGCGGGGTGACCCTGGACTGACCGTAGTCCGACGGGAGTGGCGGCCCAGGCTTCCAGCCAGCGCGGAGAAGAAGCGCTAACTCCAGCTCAATTCTGCCTTTCCCGCCGTGTTAACCGACAGCCCTGGACTGACTGGACACCAGCCCGGAGCAGTGGAGTCAGCGCTTCTTCTCCACGGTGACTGTAAGCATGGGCCACCACTGCTCCCGGCCAGACACCCGGGTTTGATCCTGACTACGGATGAAATGCAGATCTGTATTCATGCAGCAGTACAGCTGCCGAGAAGGTTTATCACGAGTGACCTATGATCTGGGCACGCGCAGTCGGAATACCGAACTCACTTATTCTTTGCTTGCATACACAATGTATTCAAATAGAAGCCACCTCCAGCGCTGACAAAGTTATAAAGCACGCCCGCTCCCCCTTTTATCCCCCACCCCCTGCCCCAACAGTTTCCCCATGCCAGGTCCCCATTGTTCTTTGTACCCCCCCCCCCCCCCCCCCCCCCCCCCTGTCCATTGTTCTCCCCACATCTCCCTCCCCCACTCCGGGTCCTGCATTGTTCTTCCCCCTCACGGTGGTTCCATAGCACAACGCCACAGGATATCCATCTTCCTTGTGGTTATCAAACTGTACAACTCCTCCCCCTTCCTTCGTGGGCTCGACTGATCCCCCCCTCCCCAATCTTTGCACTCCCCCAATCCTTTCCACTCGTCACTTTTATGGTTCATGTATTTTGTGTTTTATGACTGTTGGCAGATCAATTTCCCTTCTGGGATAAATAAAGTTCTATTGTATTGTATCATATCGTAGTATAATCATCAGCAACACTCAGATTATGTCTAACTGTAGAGATAAAGCTCCCTCTATTTCGAATATGCTGAATATCAATCTTTTATTTTATTTAAAACTGGCGGTGAGCTGGATCAACAAATGTAACTACTGTCTAACAGCCAAGAAGGTCAAAGAGGTTGCAGGTTTGATTGCTTCTCACTTCTAGCACTGCAACCAACGTACTGGTTCACGTATTGAGCCCAAGGAAAGACGGACATTCTCAGATACAAAATTACTTATAGGTGGTTGACGAAACCACACCTTGAGAAGATGGCTATGCCTCTCCGGGAGCAGGAACAGTAATCATAACTTAGACACTTGGACAAGTACATGGATAGGAAAGGTTTCTCAGGATATGGACCACAAGTGGACAAATGTTTAGCTGAGGCATCTTATCAGTTGGGCCAAAGGGCCAGTTTCCATGCTGTGTGATTCTATGACTAGGGATCCAAAAGCAGATAAAACCATAACAATTCAAGAGATGATCCCGTGGTGATGAGACATTGAATGATGACTCTCTACCAATCATTTATCTTAGTCAAGCTGTTAGTGGCAATAACTAATTTGAAGAAGTAGCAAGAACTCGGAATAAGGCACGTGTAAAAAAAAAGCTCTTTATCAGGGCTCGAAATTAGTGGTTGCCCGGGTGCCAATGACCACCCAAAGTGCCGCCGGGCAACCTAAGCGCCGCAGTCATTTTGCCCAGCTTGGCACGCAGATACTGGTTTATATCGAAGATAGACACAAAAAACTGGAGTAACTCAGCGGGTCAGGCAGCATTTCTGGGGAAAAGGAACGTGATGTTATGTGTCGGCGACGGTTGTAATGCGTGGGAAATATGCTAAGTGTGGCGTGACGGAGGGTCGGAGCGAATGACGGGCCCTGGACAGCAGCAGCAGTGGCCGCGACTGCGGCTCCATCTTCTCCTCCTCCCGCCCTCCGCCCGGCTTGATCGCGGCCGCTGCTTGCCACTCCACCAGCGGCGCTTTCAAAACAAACCCTCCCTCACGCCGAAGCCGGGAAGAGGGAGGGAGGGAGCAAGCGAGCGGGCAGGCGAGCGAGCTGGAGGCCACCTTCCGCACTAATTCCCGAGCCTCAATCCATCCATTCCGCACCAATTGACTTCTCAAACCACCCCTACCCCCCAAATATGTTTTAATTCCCAATGTTATTATTTGTTTTTAATCAAATTGTGAACACGTGAAACATTAAAACCGCAGTGTTCGATTGTCACTGCTACCGTTGACACGTTATTACAGAATTCATTTTACCAGCAAATCAATGCTTTTAATATGTAGTATCAGTACACTAGTTATTTAATGAAAACATTCACAACTATACATTGGATTTATCCAGATTTTACTTTTACAGTGAGTTATATACATCACAAATGTGGTCAGGAGATATTTCAGTTAAAATTTTAACATAATTCTGAAGTGGGAATGAAGGAAACAGCGTTTATCAATAACGTTTTAAAAATCTGATGCGTACAAACTGGGTATCTTCATTGCTGCTCAAACACATACATCTAATCTGAATGTCCGGTAATGTGGCATTTTGACACCTTTAAACATGTTACCAAAAGAACATTTGCTGCAGTTATGTTCTTTGACCATCTCTTGTCAGTTAGTGTGATGTTTAACCTGTCAGATGGATATAGTCGGTTTTAACAGCTATTATCATAAATTGTAGTTTTGATATTTCCTTGCGACCTGCATATTTTGTTGTGGATAAATTATGTGGGAAGCGAGGGTGTTTCTGTACCAATAGCAATAACGACCAATAGCAATGCTATGGCCATGTCATGATAATTTTCATTCCTTCACAGAGAACATGCTTGCATCAATCTGTAGTGTGCATGGTTAAGCATATATGTTACCATGGTCCAGGATTTATTGACACAGGTTGATCATACGCTGAATAATCCAACCACATTTTTGTTTGGAAGTGGAAAGAAATAATAGAAATTGCATTAATTGCAACATGTAAAAAGAGTTGAGATATTGTATTATAATTTTGCTGCATGTCATTGTGGTATATATCATGTCTTGATTGGTGAATATGTTTAGTTTGTGACTTTATTTGAAGCAGAAATAATATATGAATGCTTCACTGACCATAATTCTGAATGGTAACTACGCACTTCGTCCGAGCACATTATCGCACGCGGCATGCAAGCCGTCTTAAATGACCACCTAAACTGTCATTTAGCAACCTAAAATACTGCCTAAGTTGCCCGGCTGGCAACAGGGAAAAAAAAGTTAAGTGCGAGCCCTGTTTATGATTCTGAGAATAAACCTGCAATGTCACACAAACCCCCACATGAGGTCCAATCTATGTTAGCTACACAAATACCATGCTGGTGTAACAGATTATTTGTTACAGCATTAAATAATTAGTGTTATATAGCTCTAGACATACAATGATGGGAAAAGTTGTCAGATCATTATTTAAATTCAATGAAATGGCTTTAGAAGATCTGGTGGACATCTGGTGGTGCTTGGATTACAAATAGAACTCCAGCACAAATGTCAGCTCTTTGTTTTCAACACAGCGTCTAACACCCAGGAGTTCTTCAGGAGTATAAAATAACTTCAATGTCAACACCTTATTATCTCTACAATGTTCATCTTTACTCTGGATAGATTTACTAAAGAGATACCTATTTGCTTGCAGTACAAGTCAGTTGGCTTTAAGGTGACATCCAAATGGAAAACATTTAAACAAAATAAAAATATCATGTAACATTCATTTTAGTCTTAACTGACTACCCCATTGATGTCTAGTTCTTTACACAGGTGTTGCATCAGTATCAAAGCCAATTTCAAAACTTGTGTTGGCTAGTATTTTGAAATAAGAATTGTACCTAGGTGGTTAACTGCTCCATCTTACCCATCATTTACTCCTTTGTAATATATCTAGTTTCTTAAAATAAAATTGCAGTGAAGAGCTGAATCACAGACTGGGATTTCCACTTTAGCATAAACATGCGCAGGAATCCCACAACTGCTGTCAGTTTCATGGTGTAAAGATATCCAATTATGTCAGTTTCACTGCCTTTCAACTATATGTTCCAGGCCTCTGTGCAACAAAACTAAACATTGAATGTTTGATTCAAGATGATCTCAAATCCAGGTTAATAAATAATTTCTAAATAATAATCTGGTTTCATGCATGGATTAACATTCCAAAGATATTTGGCAAATCAATTATTTTCTATTCTAATTATTCAATAACTTAAAATCAGATTCAACAGGTCGAGAATATTTTTTTTGCTATATCAAATTTGATAAAATAGGCATTGTTGTAGTTGGAAAATTCTTCATGCAACATTGGTGCAATTAACACAAACAGTAAAACATGTTCTCACATAATATAATCTGGAATATTGCTTGACAAGTGAGTGAAAACTTATTTTTTCTTTGTTTGTACTGCAAATTTCCAGCTCATCATGGTTCCATTAAAGATTATTGATTGTATTTGCCAGTGGTACTCTTTTATCTCAGCTTGTATTCCCTAAAAAAAATAAGAGATTCTAATCGTATTAATATTATATCACTGTAGGGAGAATGCAAGGTGCAGCTAATATTCATTGTGTATTTTGGGTCAGCAGGTAGCAGGCTTTCATTCAAACCTATTGTGTAACCTAAACTACCACTTTATACAGCCTCAAAATAACGCAATGTCTTTCATAGCATTATATTTTGGATTATGTTATAAACTACAACAATCAACTTGTTAAAGATATTAGACGTTACCTCTCTAGAAATTCAGTCCTGTTCTGTAGCAGCTTGACGGACCAAAGTGCAGTTCCATTATGCAACCAAATTCCAAAACACTATGTCCAACCTGGTGTCATTATCACAGAACACCTTTTAGTGGGACAATAGGAATTAATTTCTAATCACCCGCATTTCAACGTGAAGAGCAGGGAAGTTCTCTTGTCAGCATAACTCCTTCAACTAAAATAGGCAATTTAGGGTGCAAATTCGTTGTAATGTTATATACAAGTTAATGGCTTCTAAAAGTAGCACGAATTAAGTTTTCAAAAACACTACTCCGATACCAGAGATCTCTGTTCTTAATGCTTTCAAGAAATAAAACAAATACCATCACCGACGATTCCTATTACTAGAACTAATTCACGAGCTTGCAAAATTAGTTACTTTCTGCCGGATGTCATAATATGTGCAAAATAAGCTCTGCATTTTTAGACTGATGCATTTGCTGGAATTTGAGGACTTTGCTCCAATCACACAAATGTTGAGCATGGGATTTGATTTATTTCAGTATAATTAGTACCCTTTGACCCAGACTGATATCATGGCTTAAACAGCTAAATTTGCATAAAAGAAAAGGCTGCACAAATTTGCTTTCCATTAACTTACTATGATAAAGGAGGTGGCCTTTCAGTGCATTGGATCGATGCCAGCTCCTCGCAGAACAAACCCATTCACCTGAAATAGACGCAACAAATTGGAGTAACTCAGCGGGACAGGCAGCATCTCCGGAGAGAAGGAATGGATGACGTTTAAGGTCGAGACCCTTTTTCAGATTGTCTGAAGGGTCTCGATCAGATTCAGTCTGAAGAAGGGTCTCGATCTGAAATGTCACCCATTCCTTCTCACCAGAGATGCTGCCTGTCTTGCTGAGTTACTCCAGCTTTTTGAGTCTATCTTCAGTTTAAACCATCTGCAGTTCCTTCTTACACAATCCCATTCACTTTCTCTTAATTTCCCTGCAATTTATTCTCACTCGCATGTCTACCAATTCCCCTCTGAATCTATTAACCCTTACTCTTTTGTTATATTTCCTTACAACAAAAACAGACACCATTCAGCCTACATTCTGGCTATCAGAGAAATCCCACCAGGACCACTTCCCATTCATCTACTGGCAACGTATCTATCCCATCAACTCTTCCTCTGATTTTCCTGCCACCCATCAACACCAGGAGCGATTAACAGCAGCCAATTTACCGACAAACCTGGGCATGTTTGGGAGCGGTAAGGAAACCAGAGCATCCGAGGAAAACCAAAGTGCTCACAAGGAGAATATGCACATTTTACAAAAACAGCACTGAAGATCAGAATTGATGCCAGGACTTGAGCTGCATAGCCTTATAACTATCTATTTTGTCTCCTCAAGAGTAAATTCAGGAAACATTCTTCACTTAAAAAGCAAGAGGCAGTATGCATTTTTTTCTTGTCTCAGAGGGTTATGGATACAGTCATTTTTTCTTTAAATACCTCAGCTGTTTAATATATTCTTCATATATTTATATTTTGTGTCAGCTTTATAGTCATCAAGACATACTTCTGGATCTGGTAAGATTATTCCAAACATACTTTCCCCCTTTACAGAGAAAGTCCCTACAAGCTCTCTCTTTCCAATTTGTTATCTGAATGATAATGGTCTAGATTTCCTTACCACTGGTGTCCTCATATTCCTTTTACCAGATGCTTCTTACCAGATGCTTCTTACTATAACCACTTCTTACTATAACCACTATCATGACTCGTTATATTGAAAGTTGTCATTACGACTGAATGATGTGGATGATATTTTTTTCACTCTTTAGCCACCTAACTGTAAAATTAAACCTCAGAACAGTATTGTTGACTTTTGGTTCCCATGATTTAGCAGGCAAAATGCTAAATCAGAGGAAGGAAGGACTGCCTTGTGCAAAAGGAACAAAACCAATGGTCTTTTGGTTACAGGTTTATCGCAGGTGGTAGTAGTGGTGACAGCGATTTAAATGATAAGTTATCACACAGCTATCCTGTTAAAAGCTCAAAGAATTTTCACTTAAGCATGGTTTTTTTGCGTGAAGTGCTGATCCCATGCCTTAAATAAGCCATGTGGCAACAGCACGTAAACACACAGATACAATTCTTGCTCTTAATGTTTATTTACTTTCGTCTTATTCTTAAATTGTTTTCCTGTTTATAAATTAAAACATATAATATCTTCTGTGAAAAGTGTAAATAAAAATCATTTTCTAAAAATAACTGTTTATTTACTTAACAACATAGAAGCAAATAACTGTGAGCGAGATCAACATTGTAATTTACTCAAAGCATTGAATTACAGTTTATAATGTATGGAAGATTCAATTTCAATCTGAGATGTCTTGATAGCTTGCGAATTGTAGCATTGTTTAAATACACACACTTGCGTGTGCACTCAACATACACACCCACACACACATACAAAATCCTAATGGTTCATAAATAAGGCCCTGGTGTAAAGTGTAGATGGACTTCAACATTTTAAGTTAGGCAAGAGATTGTCAAAGTTGCAACAAAAAAAAGCAACGATATTTATAGCAGCAATTTCCACATGGCAGGAGGCATACTTGTTTCAGGGAAGGTAGTTGAGAGTCAGGGAAATGAGGGAGATAAACAGCTTATTTAAGAAGGAACTGCAGATGCTGGAGAATCGAAGGTACACAAAAAAGCTGGAGAAACTCAGCGGGTGCAGCAGCATCTATGGAGCGAAGGAAATAGGCAACGTTTCGGGCCGAAACGTTGCCTATTTCCTTTGCTTCATAGATGCTGCTGCACCCGCTGAGTTTCTCCAGCTTTTTTGTGTACCTGAGATAAACAGCTTGGTGCACAACTTAAAATCATCTTCAACCAGCCAATAATGGTGTTTTCTTGTGGGTCATGTTAACAATCGGCCATCCTTCACTGAGCAGGAGAGACTAGCAAGGTGGCATCCACCACTAATGGCCTCGGAGTAGAGGTCAAGCTGTCAGTTCTTTGCTTCCTCTCACACTAGGAGAGAATAGCGGTGAAACCAACACTCGGCAGTGTGCAGCCTGATAGAGGGCTCTGGGTTCCCCATCCTGGAATTGCACGCGCTGGCATGATGGGCTGACAGTCTGCAATGCCCATCATTTGTCCTGTGCTCTCAATACCATGCACTGATACTGCCAGATACACACTTCTTTCTGCCACTGTCCTTCCACTATTTTGCTTTCTCTCTCCACTTTGGGCATCTGGAACAGAGAGTCTTTGTGTGGCTGAGATAAAGTGTGCGAAGAAGTGAAAGGAGCAGCACTCAGCACTGTCTGTCTACATCAAAGAAATTGCCAAACACTGTGAATTCCGCAATTTTAGCAAAAATCACAATTGAGAAATTCACCCAGAGAGTAGTTATGGCAATGCCAAGTAACAAAAACCCTGTTTTCTTTTCTTAGCCACGAGTTGCCACACAATTGGCCTCAGTTCCTCCACATCATGGAAGGCAAATATACAACTGGGTTACAAATCACTACCTAGTAACCCCTGCTGAAGTGTAAACACAAGGATAAGATGCAAGTGTGTTGCATCCCTGTGGCTGCCAGTTACATATTTGCTGGCACTTGTTGGCAAAGCTCATATTAATAACCAAAACTGGGTAATACATAGAGCAACTGCCATCTATAGAACTATACACCACAGTTAGGATCAATATTCTCACAAGAAGTGGGACACACAAGAAAACAAATGTAGAAAGAGATACAGCAATATCTTTCTCACAATAGCATGGCTCAGAGAACAGACACACCATTGTCAACAAGTTTTAGTCCAGGTCAAGGCACTAAGCATTCACAAATGTTTGCACCGACTCTGACACTTATCTTTCATATACAAACACAAATAGATAATAATAACACAAATGGATAGCTACAAACTATCTGCAAAGCAACAATACTACAATTTTAATTTAGGAAATGCAAATCAGCCCTAACCTAAAATAAAACAACATCTTTATTTTCCTAAGTGCTGTTTGTTATTCTGCACAAGAAGCTGTCAGTGACTGTTATTCAAAACTGCAATTGAAAACATCATGAAATCAAAGTAATTATTTTCCTAGTGGCAATTAACCATTGATTTAAGGAAATGTAACTTCTTAGCCAATTCATACGTTTTGAGTGAGCAAATTCAATTATTGATCACACGTCTGGTGTGCTATTTCTTCCATTGAGTTGCAAGGGTCATTCAGTTCAGCCAAGGCTGGCTTTCTCTGTGCCAAAGAGTGAACCCTCCACACAGGTCACAGCTTATTATTTCACAAAAGAGATAAGGGGACCAATAGACCAGACCTAGCTTCTTGGATAACACTTGGGGGAACTTTAAATACGTTAAAATGTAATAGCTTCGCTGGGATGCATAAGGCCTTTTTTTTAAAAGAGGGAGCATTTTCAACATTGCTATGAATTTCTCAAGATTAATCCATGGAGACATTTTTGTTCACAATTTCATGCAAATCAAAGAAATGTCCACCCAAAAGATGGAAAAATCAAATCAGTTTTTAGGCACACTTTTCAAAGTCTCATAACACATTTTGGGAAAAAAAATAGCCGCTGACCACAAACCAAATCCTTCTGAACAAAAACAACAAAGGGAATTTCAAACTCATCACCAAAAACGTGTAGTTGCGCCCCCACCAGCAACCCCTCCCCTTTAGAGATAAGGAGGTAAAGGTAAAGCGAGTAAAAGGAAAGAAAAACTTACAGCGATCAGAGTGAGGTTCCTGTGCTCGCTGGATGCGTTAGGTCCTGCAGGCTGGTCGCTATCACAGTTTTTGGGGGCCCGGCTGCTGTCGTGTTGTTGCTGCTGCTGCTGCTGATGCTGCTTAGCTTTCGGGGTCTTCTTGCTGCGTGTGTCCAGGTACTTCTGGTGCAGAGCGAGTTTGTTCCTTCGCTCCTGCTCGATGCGCTGCGGCTGGGTCTGCTCGTAGCGAACCTGGCAGACTGCATGGTGCCGGCGACACAGCTCGATCCTCTGCCTCAACCTCTCCACGATCGCGCTGTGCTTCGGGTTTGGGGGCATGTTGTAATCCCCCATCCTAACCTCCGGACACACTGTGTTGCCAAGTTTCTTGCCTTTCTTATGCTTTGTTTGTCGTTGTGTTGAAACCTCGGAGAAATAAATCGCAAGGCTCGTACAATAAAAAAGTATTGGTTCTTGTTTGAATCCAATCAAAATCTCAACAAACACGTTTCGGACCCTTCAATGTACTTCCTTCAAGACGACCGAAACCCATTTTCCACTGTGTTACGGTAATATTCCTCCAGTCGCTCGCAAATGGCGAGACCGGCCCCTTCAATGCTCGCTCCCACGGATACTTTCTCTCCCACAAGCAGACAGACAGACACAGATTGTCCGGATCTCCCTCTTCGACCGCACAACGGAGAGAGAGAGTGAAGGAGGAATGAAAAAAAACTACTCGAGAAGGGGGGGAAAACGTGAAGGGAGAGAGAGAGGGAGAGAGGGGAGGGGGTGAGAGAGAAAGAAAGACACAACAACACACACACACACACACGCACAAAAGTCTTCAGGAAGAACAGACGCCGCCGAAACTTGGCGAGAAGCGCCGGGTAGCTGCGGGGATCGGGCAGGCGATGCCGTCCACGGCCATCCAGAGGTGGGGTGTGCAGGGCTGGCGGCACTCGGCACAGTGTCTGCTCTCTCCGGGCTACTGCTGCTGCCGCCGCCGCTGTCTGCAGCCTCCAAGCACCGAGCCCGCTCTCCTCTCCTCTCCTCACATCACATTGTGTGTGTGTGTGTGTGAGAGAGAGCAAGCGAGGAGGCGCTTCCCTCCACAGACTAGCGGAACGATACCGCCACTGCCTGAGTAAACAAGGGAATGGAAAGGAAAATAAAACCACAGTCTCCAAACGCAAACAAAATGGGCGAAGCGGCAGATTTGTTTATTTTATTTTTTTGGGGGGGGTGGGGGTAAAGGCGACTGATTCATTGAAAAGAAAAGTCAGCCTATAAATAAAGCGTTAAAGCTTCGCTCGCTGCAACTGCACGGAGAGTCTGATCGGCAGGGCCGCTCTCGGGACCGATTCTTCCAGCTTTCCTTTAAGTTTCGCCACAATTTGGCGAGCTTTTTGTGGATTGAGAAACTTATTGAATGGAAACGCTTCTGTTCCTCTGAAGTGAATCTAATTCCACTAACTCCTCGGCCAAATCAGAGGAAGTTTTGTCTTTGTCCTGTGCGATTGGAGAAATGCATGGACACACATGTCTTGCAAAGACTGTGCTATAAATCCAGAGTCCAGCAACAGTCTTATGCCTCAGATGCTTCATATTACAATACAGGCCTCTCACTCGGGTGCGTGAGTCCATTCTGGCTAAAAGGAAGTATAATCAAAGAACTCCCTTTAATATGTTTTTTGTTGTTGTCGTTGTTTGGTTACTGTTTCACCGTTCATTCGAGTCACAGCCACTGGCAATCCGTGCTGTCGCAGTCAATGAGGAACGTCTGTCAACGACCCAGTGTGATGAATAACCAGTTACCATCGGCGAGGAAGCACCTTACCTCTTAGCACAGCATAAATCTGCATCTGAAATCACCAAGTGGGGAACGAAAGGCAGGCTCATCTGCTTGCTCCAATCACTGCACTTTTACCCCAGGACAAGCCAGGTATTGTTCACATTACAACTATTAATTTGGAGCACACACGTTACAACGATTCAAAGATAACTTCGGAAGATTAACATCAGTTTGAATTAAGTTACTTTGCACTAACATGCAGTGTAGAACTGGAAGCAGAAAATCAGCTGAACAGTTTTTTGTTTGGTAAATACAATCATTGATTTTGCAATAAAGAATGTTTGTAGAAGAGGTTGCTTATATCACTTTAAGACAAAGTTGAACAAATATTTTGAAAACACTTGATACAAGTGCAAGGAAAGTAGAATGGAAAATAGTGTGGACCTATATTTTCCAACAGAATTAAGATCTTCTTTGTTTCTATGATGTGAGTCTGAAGTAAAGCAAAGTGGAAGTCACTACATGAGTAGTCACAAATTGATTTGCATTGATACCACGTGGAAGAATCATTTCTGGAGCGGGAAATCCAATTCCAGGCAAAGCTCTGTCTAAAACCAGTTGCCTGAATGCCAAACCAGCATGACTCATTTAGTCAAGATATTTGGAGTATATTTTGGTGGAAAAGGTGCCTCACTGATGAACAACCAAAGCTGGAATGTCAAAGAACTGGAACTGGACAACCCTCTTAGCTTCCCATTTAATCTCAGCTAGTCTCTACAACTATGCATTTATCATAGAAACATAGAAAATAGGTGCAGGAGTAAGCCATTCGGCCCTTCGAGCCTGCACCGCCATTCAATATGATCATGGCTGATCATCCAACCCAGTATCCTGTACCTGCCTTCTCTCCATACCCCCTGAACCCTTTAGCCACAAGGGCCACATCTAACTCCCTCAAATATAGCCAATGATCTGGCCTCATCTACCTTCTGTGGCAGAGAATTCCACAGATTCACCACTCTGTGTGTGAAAAATGTTTTTCTCATCTCGGTCCTGAAAGACCCTTATCCTTAAACTGTGACCCCTTGTTCTGGACTTCCCCAACATCGGGAACAATCTTCCTGCATCTAGCCTGTCCAACCCCTTAAGAATTTTGTACGTTTGCATAAGATCCCCCCTCAATCTTCTGTAACATCACAACAACAGACAATCTTGATGGTTTCAGGTCTTGCTGAGGTTACAGCAACCAGGCCTTATACCTCACCGCTTTTATTGAAGTATGTGCCCAATGCTGGTAGAAGAATGGTGGCTTCCATTCTACCTTAATTGGATAATGAAACAATGTCATGAAAGGGACTGATGATTAAAGTGTCCAATACAAACAAATATTATACCTCATCACGATTACAATTTCCCATTATTAATTCCATATCCATGAGGTTAATGAAGTTAATGATCTACAGAGATCGGTGTTGGTCACAGTCATTCTTCCACATCTTTGTGATTGACATCCCCCAGACAAGTTCTGCCATAATCGCTGTAGTAGCCATTTAGCTTAACTCAGTATGTTATAACTATAACCAGTTACCTTTACATTTTATCTGCGTGTAATTATGTGGGTGGGATTTATACATAGTCTGAGGCGTGTTTGCAGCTCGGATTCTCGTGCAGACTCCCTAGTCGTTAGTTTAGTTTGAAGAAGGGGAGAGGTCACGGCTTTCGACCATACACGAGTATGACCACAAGTAAGATTAAAATGCACGCACCCAAGAGGAATTTTGGATGAATATCTTACTGTTTTATACTACTACAATAAATAAACAATTAATCAAGAGACTGTGTTTGGAAGATTTACCTTTCGACGGCTTTGAATGGCTCGTGGAGAGCTTGTGGGTGCGTGTCGATTATCTTCTGATCCCCTGTCTTCAATCAATGACTAATCCTTGAAACTATATTAAAATCTGTCAGTACAATCACCTGTGCTGATAACATTTGATTATTTCCATAGGCACTTGCCATCATCTTGCCCTGTACGGCTTTGAACTAAGTCCACAGGAAATTGGAGCAATACTCGAAATTAAATAGTTATACATCAAGGAATCCAGCCCTTCAGCCCAACTTGTCCATGCTGACCAACTTGCCCATCATTGTAAGTCCCATTTGTCTGCATTTGACCCATACCTCTCTCAACCTTTCCTATTCATGTACTGAACAAATGTCTTTTAAATGCTGTCATTGTACCTGCCTCAACTACGTTTTCTGGCAGCTTGTTCCATCCTCTGTGTGATAACGGTGCCCCTCGGGTTCCTAATAAATCTTTCACCTCTTTAAATCCATGACTTCTAGTTCCCGATTCCCCAACTCTAATAAATAACATTGTACAATCATCTTACCATTGCCCCTCATGTTTATACACACCTGTATAGGCTTCTATTGAAGGAACATTGTCCCACACTGAACAATCTCTCCCTATAAAGCCCTCACTTCCTGGCAACATTCTGTAAATCTTTTATGCACTTTTTCCATTTTAATAGCATCTTTCCTATAGCAGGGTTACTAAAACTGAGCACAATACTCCAAGTGCAGCCTCTTATGCAACTGCAACATAACCTTCAAACATTGACACATAACTGCGACATGTGTATGTGTGCCTTACTGATAAAGCCAGTGTGCCAAACATTCTTCATCACTCTGTACATCTGTGACATCACTTTCTGGGAACTGTGTAGTTATATTTCAAGGCCCCTTTGTTCTACAACTCCCAATGGCCCTGCTAATTACTGATAAAGTCCTATCCTAATTTGAGTTCCAAAAGTATAACACCTTGCACTTAGCTGAATTAAACTCAATTTTCCATTGTTCAGCCCACTTACCTAGCGGATCAAGATCCCGCTGTAAAACATGATAAACACTGTTTAAAATACCACCATCTGCAAATTTACTACCCATGCCTTTGTACATTCACATTCAAATCTTTGAAGCAGATGCCAAACAAAACAATGGGTTCAACACTGACTCCTGAGGACACTCTCTGCCTTCTACATCACAGGTCTAAACATTACTATTAGTATTCCCCTCAATAAGTTACAATGCATAAACTGGACATCACTTTCTGCAAGCAGATGTCAGGATATATGAACTCAAGGTGGTACCTATGAAGAAATCTGGATTGTTTCTGCACCTTGATGTATTATTTGTTGAACGCCAGGAAAAAACATGAAGATGTGACCAAACCCGCCACATGGGTGACATTGCCACAGCCACCATAACGATACTCCAAAGTCTAGACAACTTGTACAATCTACCACTATCATATGATGAAGAGGTAAAGAATGAAGCCATACATCACTTAAAACTAGCTGCTTAATAAGATTTGCCCTCTGATGTTTTTTGTTACCTTGCATTTCTGCAAAAGAGTGAATATATTTTTGGTGGTTTGTTGCTTCTTTGTCATGTTTTGGTCTGAACAACTACATTCCTGCTATCAGCAGTGCAGACAGTGCTAACCATAGACATTCCATCAGGCCTGTCAATGGATTTTAGTTTTAATTTAGTTTTAGAGATACAGTACGGAAACAGGTCCTTCACCCACCGGGTCCGCACAGCCCGGCGATCCCCGTACTATCCTACACCCACTAGGAACATTTTTTACATTTACCAAGCCAGTTAACCTACAAACCTGTATGTATTTGGAGTGTGGGAGGAAACCGAAGATCTCGGAGAAAACACACGCAGGTCATGGGGAGAAAGTACAGACTCCGTAGTCGGGATCGAACCCAGGTCTCCAGTGCTGCATTTGCTGTAAGCCAGTAGGAAGCTAGTACATTCTTCTATAGAAAGAATAAGAATTCCTGTGAATGAAGGACACAAGCACAGCCCCAACTGACCCCTAACCAGGGGGTGCACATGCTTTATTGTTCAATTTGCTCAACTACTGTGCATGTCTTTTGAGATTTACCATAGCCATTTAAATCTACTCCAGCAATCCAATCATCAGTGAGTATATTGTTGCCTGATCAACGGTTAACTGATTCTCAGCCATCAGACATCTTTGCCGACTCTGGCAAATATCATGACTGGTTCGGGAAGTAAAACATACTTGTTGCGGTTGGCTATTGGGAAACCCAGACTAAAACTCATCTCCTCCATCTACACCACTGCAGCACGAAGTGCACCACCCACACTTCTGCTTAAATTCTCAAAGGAATTAATAATCAGCCGGTTGCAAAAGTACGAGGGAAGAGTGTGCATTTAGGATGAGTTTTATTCCTCAGCCTGAGAAATTGCTTTGTGTTTTGCAGAAAAAAAACTGTTTTGGAAGGAAACTAAAGCGGCCACAATGTTCTGAAAAGCATGTCTGTGATTTTGCCAACAGAGGAGGAAGAAGGGGTGGATGCAAACAGGGAATTATCCCTCATATTGATGCAAAAACTGATTACTAAGGCATGGATTTATGGACCACACATAATTTAAAGATATCTGGTAATCCATACTTGACAAGCCTTTTGGGTCTGTCTATATTCCAATTGCTATGTGCTAACATGGCTGGTTAAATCCCCACTGATTTTATTATATCTCTACATTCTTGCCCCTAACACAAACAAATAATTGCTGCACATTCTGTAAAGGCTTTAAAACCAAACTTTGTTTCTCTTTTGTTTCATTGTGCAATGTGTGTTTTTTCTTTTTGCTTTTTGCAGAATATCTGCTCTGTAGAAGTGTTGGAGGAGTGGGATAAGGGGAGATGGGCAGTGGGGTCTGGGGGAGTGGAAAGAAAGGCTTGAGTGGGAATGACATGGGTAGATCAGTAGGAGAGAGACGAGGGGGTTTATCTGACACTGGAGAATTTAACGTTCATGCTGTCAGGGATCATAAGATCATGTGATAGGAGAAGAATTAGGCTATTCAGCCTATCAAGTCTACATTCAATCATGGCTGATCTATCTCTCCCTCCTAACCCCATTCTTCTGCCTTCTTCCCATAGCCTCTGTCACCTGTACTAATCAACAATCTATCTATCTTTGCCTCCGCAGCCTTTTGTGGCAAAGAAATCCACATGGACGATACCCATGCAAAACAAAGGGTGGGATGAGCTGTAGTCTAGGCAACTGTCAACCCGTTCCTCTCCTCCTCCTCATCCTTCTGTTCATCGCCCAACTCTCACCTCTTTCTACCAGCTATCCCGCCTCTTCTCCTGTCTTGAAGAAGGATCCCAGTCCAAGATGTTGTCTGTCCATTTCCCTTCACAGATACTGCCTGATTTGCTGAATACCTCCAGCAGTTTTATTTTTGCTGTAAACAAATTTGGATTTGCTGGAGCTCCTTTACACCTGCTGCTCTTGTCTTCTAGATAATGGAAGGAGCAAGTGTTGAAAAGTATAGTCAGAGAATTGTCAACAAGTTGTTGGACTGTATCTTGTCTATGGCAGACAAAAATGCTGGAGAAACTCAGCGGGTGAGGCAGCATTTATGGAGCGAAGGAATAGGTGACGTTTCGGGTCGAGACCCTTCTTCAGGCTGATGTGGGGGCGGGGGGGGGGAAGCGGGAAGAAGAAAGGAAGATGTGGAGACAGTAGGCTGTGGGAGAGCTGGGAATGGGAGGGAAAGGAGGGAGAAAGCAAGGACTACCTGAAATTGGAGAAGTCAATGTTCATACCACTGGGGTGTAAACTACCCAAGCGAAATATGAGGTGCTGTTCCTCCAATTTGCGGTGGGACTCACTGTGGCCATGGAGAAGGCCCAGGACAAAAAGGTTGGATTCGGAATGGGAAGGGCAGTTGATGTGCTGAGCCACCGGGAGATCAGGTTGGTCAATGCAAACTGAGCGGAGGTGTTGGGCAAAGTGATTGCCAAGCCTGCGCTTGGTCTCACCGATATAGAGCAGTTGATACCTAGAGCAGCGGATGTAATAGATGAGGTTGGAGGAGGTGCAGGTGAACCTCTGCCTCACCTGGAAAGACGGCTTGGGTCCTTGGATGGAGTCAAGGGGGGAGGTAAAGCGACAAGTGTAGCATTTCCTGCGGTTGCAAGGGAAAGTACCAGGGGAGGGGTTGTATGGGTGGGAAGGGACGAATTGACCAAGGAGTTACGGAGGGAGGGGTCTCTGCGGAAAGCCAAAAGGGAAGGAGATGGGAAGATGTGGCCAGTGGTGGGATCCCGTTGGAGGTGATGAAAATGTCAGAAGATTATCTGTTGTATGTGACGGCTGGTAGGGTGGAAGGTGAGGACAAGGGGAACTCTGCACTTGTTACGAGTGGGGGGGTGGGGAGTGAGAGCGGAGCTATGGGATATAGAGGAGACCCTGTTGAGAGCCTCATCTATAGTCGAAGGGGAAACCCCGTTCCCTGAAGAATGGGGACATCTCTGATGCCCTGGTGTGGAACATCTCATTCTGGGTGCAGATGCGGCGTAGACGGAGGAATTGGGTGTTGGGGATAGAATCCTTACAGGAAACAGGATGGAAAGAAGTGTAGTCCAGATAGCCATGGGAGTCAGTGGGTTTGTAGTAGATGTCGGTCAGTAGTCTGTAACCTGCGATGGAGATAGTGAGGTCTAGAAACGGTAGGGAGATGTCTATGGCACATACTCTACCCTCACTGGAACTATAGATGTTTATAATACCTCACAGTTTGCTATCAACTATTGCTCTCTGAATAAGGAGAGATAATTTCCTTCACTTCTCTCTCGTGAGAGAGTAAAAAATGGAATGAGCACATGGCTTTACAAGGATTACATTCTAACCCATGTTCTTATATTGAGAGAGGGCAGGCACTTTGTACTCCATGGTGAATGTCACTGACATTCATTCATGTTACAGATTAAAAGATATATTGCTACAGGGATACCATGCAACCTCTTTGAACACTCCGATCTGTAAATATAATAGCTGAGTTTGCATTGCAGCATGCAAAATTTGCTTAACAATGTTGATTTTCCTTGCAGCTCCCAGGTGCTGGGTAGCTTCTAATTGTGTTGTAATGGAAGCCAAAGCATTGACCATCAGACATTGTATCAAGGTTGGCTTCATAGAGGGTTGGGCACCAATTTTGTGATGCAAGGAAAGAACTCCCATCTGTGTAAATTCAGTACCAGATTTCTCTAGATCATCGACATTGCAAGGAGATTTTCTAGCAGGTCTGGCAATGAAGCAAGCCACTTTTGTGCATACCCATTATTGTTCTTCCAATCCTTTGAGCATTTTAAGTACTTTGCAGCAGAACTCACAGGAAAGCCTTTCCTCCAGGATGCTGGCCTTTGCATTAACCAAGTCCCACAGTCTTTTGGATGGATGTACTCCTATGCAGTACTGTTGGGTAAGGAGTTAGATCTAGTGATGGTTAAGGAATAGTGATATATATTTCCACCTCTGCAAGATATGTGATTTGAATGCGACCACGCAGGTGATGGTTGGGACACTTCTTCAGACTTTGTCAGGTCACTTTCAGTCTGAAGAAGGCTCCCAACCATCATCTGCATGGTCCCATTCAAGTCCCATATCTTGTCACATATCAAGTCACACCTCACACCACTAGAGCTGTTGCAGTTCGTGAATGTGGCCCATCACCACCTTCTCAATCGTAATAGAGGATGGTTAGTAAATCCTGTCCTCGACAGTGATGCTAAGATCCTAAAATGTGAAGATATTAAGATAAACAATCTATACTCAGCCCCACCACTGGATTTGCCCCTAGCAAAGTTGCTCTAGTGAGAGGGAGCACTATCTCCTCTATGTGGCTAAGATCATGCAGTCACACTTGTTTCCTGCTGGTTAAACTGTACCGTCTGCAACAGTGCACTCTCCCTGCAAGAGTGAGGCATATGTGTCAGTGATTGATGTACAGCATATTTGAGTGATATGCCTCTTGCAGTTGAATAGCGGGTAGTGTATCCAGCTTGTTGGATGTGGATGTATAGCTTACAATATGCTGTGCGCATGAGGAAGAACTTATTTAAGGCGTGTATGCTGCATAAGTGATAGAGCTTGTTTTTGGTGGGTCAAGTTAGTGACGTGATACATTGTACAGTGTATACGAATAGTGGTGCAGTTGATAGGGTACAGCAATTGCAGGTGTATTCACTGTACTTAACATACGAGAGGTATTGGACATCATGTGATGCCACATTCAGATCCTTGGGGCTAGACATTATCTCTATTTGGGTCTATGCTTTCCAAGAATTTGTGGACCTCCATATCTATCTGTACATGATGCATTTACCACTTCCTCTTCATCTCTTCCTCCTTGGACCCTTGCGAAGTCCACTGTCATCTACTTTATGCCACTATTATGTCTTCGTCCATATCAAAATAAATTGTTAGGAGCCCTGTGAAGATTTCTACCGCCTGCTTGCAGTCACAATGCACCCATCAATAAGGGATGCGGAATGGCTTCAGGTGGTGTCAGCCAATTACAATATTAGCCCCTGCTAAGATTTGCAGACATTCAGTAGTGTGGTTAGCCCTGGCTGTGTGCTGCAATCATACCCTGCAAGCAGTATCAATTTGGTGTACGGCTGCAGTGGATACAACTATTTAATTTAGTCCACCAAACTCTTACCTTTAGGAAACAGCTTAACCATCTACGGATGTGCTAATCCAGCGATGACCTAAGTCTCCTCCCAAATACAGCAATTTAAGTTCACCACAGACTTGAGTCAGGCAGCATAGATGGCATTCTGGCTGGCTGGAATCCACATGGCAGTTCCTCATCGCAGTCAGAAACCTGCAGTGTTAAATGACCGCCAGTCATTACTTGTTGGCTTGAAGTTAAAAAGCTAGAATGGCAATACCCTTTTAATTCAGATGACAATACCCTTTAATTCATTCAATTCTCACAACAGCATTGAGAGCAGTAAGATTGCGAGTCCTGATAATATTATTATTAGAATTTTTTTTCTCCTTGAAATTTATTTTCTAATATTTATGTTCTCATGAAGTGAATTCCAATGGGTATGGTTCCGCTGGTGGTGGCAGTCCTCTAGGACCTTTTTCCAAATTGTTTTCCTTCATGTCTGAGTCTGGGTGAGTGTCAGTGAACAATCTGATTGTGTGGGCATCACTGCCATGCCCAATTCTGGTGTTGATGTGAATTTCCTACATGGGACATTTCGCAGCAACAGGTGATGGGCCTTTGTTCAATAGCAATAGCTCAGCCTTGAATATGAGCACACAGAAATTTCAGAAGACAAAGGATAAAAGTTAAAATATAAAAAGCTTTGGCCTCAATGAAACACATTTTGTTCTAATTAGTTTGGTTGTAACAATATTAAGAAACCCACATTGTCAATAAAAAAAATCTCCGCAAACTTGAATTGATTTTGTTCCTAGTAACTCGGTATTCAGTTGCCATTTTTTTCAATCATTTATTTGTGAGCGTAAATGCACAGGCAGCCCTCAGATGTTAATGTGGGAGAGAAGTACAATAGTGTGGCACTTGCTGGACTCATTTTACCACAGCATGCTTCAGTTGTTGGTGTTGAATGACAATTTGTGGTTGTTTTGGATTTCGTCATTTCTTACGTAAAATTTTTACAGACTCCGCTCCAGAGCAAGTCTGCGCAGAACTTTGGATTAAATAATACTGAATGGTATTAATCTATTTATAGATTTCAATGGGTTTGAATGCTATTTACATAACACTTTAGCATAAAACACCTGTCACACCAAGTAGCTGCAGCAGGAGCAGCCCTCCAGACCACTGGGTCAATTAAATAGGACACTTCCCACATGCAGAGTATCAGCCTCTGGGGAAACAAAATGAATTGAACACACTGTGCCTATGAGGAAAATCAAACTCTATTTGCCAGACTGTGATATTAAAAGTATTTCACTGATTAATATTTACTATTCCACTGATAGAAAAGTATATATTAATTTCTGCATTGGGATTGATTTTTCAAAAAATGCAATATTTAATACAACTCTTGACTGATTCCCAACCCAGCAGACAATGTTCAGCCTCCTTTAGGTCAGCTGGAGTGATGGAAGTAGCAATAAGTATTTCACATCTGTCATTTATTAGGTTGAGTTGTCAGGGTGGGGGTTGCAGAGGGGAGAGTCAGGCTGCAGGTGGTCAGAGTACACAGGCACGATTCTCTCAAGCCATCCATAATTTAAGCAGATGGAGCTTGGAATGCATGTAAACCAAATAAACATTTTGAATTGGCAGACTTCTGGTGCTTGAAACATTAAGTAAGGTGAATGTCACTACATTAAGCAAACTCTAACAAGATTGATAAAAGGATTGTGAAGTTTTACAAACCAAATTACACCAAAGAAAGTAACAGAATGAAGTGAGAGAGGTGACCTCGACCCGTCGTGCTGTGTTTATATTGTACAACACATTCCAAAGCAGTCAGAAGGGTAGAAAAATACAACGGCACCTGCACAGTGGGCTTTAACTTGTCATTGGTGTTTTTGTTACTGCCCATCCTACCTTCACTGACATTGGAAGCAATGGTAGAATAAGACAAAATCCCTTTGTGGTCCAATTGAGGTAGATTTGGTTGCTCAGCCTCCATACAAAGAGAAAATCATTATGGCTAACTCGGCATCTGACTTCAAGATGCTTTATGTTTATATTGCATTTGGGTAACCTTGCATCTGGGCTCATCAACCAATATCAACGCTGCTAATGAACCAAAGACACTCAGTGGCAGCCACTGTTTATTCTCTCCCCACTACTTTCTACCTTATTCCACTATGTTACATCAACTCACTTCTTCCTGGTCCCTGCACAAACTCACATCCACATCTTTGTCACATCCATGCTCAACTCTTCTAACAAATCCATCCAGTTCAGCTTCATGGATCCATGACCTGAATGAGAGTGTGCAACATTATCCACGGACAGAGTCTCGATAGATGACGGAACAATGGTAATCACTCAGACAGGAGGATGTGCTGTCTCTACTGTTGACACCGGAACCTGTTAAGACCTGTGGAAACATAGGCAATGAAATCTGCTGCAGATTACCACCCACTGTTACCACCCAGCGTTTATTCAATTGTGAATTATTTATTCTACTGTCGAATGAATCATTGGAGTAGTGCACAGTTGTATGTTTGTATCTGGGTAATTGGACCCAGGCCATTTGACAGTGAATCAAGTGTGACCCAAAGCTTTGTGCTATTGAGCCAAACCTTGGTCTATACTTTGAATAAATGGCTAATGATGCACTTGTATTGAGGAATTCTCTAGCACCAGCTTCCTCTTCTGCTGCTGTGGAAACTGGTCCTGATTCATCTCACTGGAAAACTCTAAACCAGACACAAACTTGATTCTGCCAGCTGACATGTGAAGCTAATACACAGGGTTTCACCCCATTGTTTCCTGTGCCCAGTGACATCCCCTGCCCCCTATTTAAAAACACCTCAGTTTATAGGGTTAGTGTGTGGTTGTGTGTGGAAAGAGTGGGAGGATAGTTGGATATGGAAGATGAAGCGGGAAAAAGCAAAGAGGGAGGCAGTGTAGATGTGGGAATTGAGAAACATAGAAAATAGGTGCAGGAGTAGGAGTAGGCCATTCGACCCTTCGAGCCTGCACCGCCATTCAATGTGATCATGGCTGATCATCCAACTCAGTATCCTGTACCTGCCTTCTCTCCATCCCCCCTGATCCCTTTAGCCACAAAGGCCACATCTAACTCCCTCTTAAATATAGCAAATGAACTGGCCTCAACTACCTTCTGTTGCAGAGAATTCCACAGATTCCCCACTCTCTGTGATTTTCTCATCTCGGTCCTAAAAGATTTCCCCCTTATCCTTAAACAGTGACCCCTTGTTCTGGACTTCCCCAACATCGGGAATAATTTTCCTGCATCTAGCCTGTCCAACCCCTTAAGAATTTTGTAAGTTTCTGTAAGATCCCCCCTCAATCTTCTAAATTTTAGCGAGTACAAGCCGAGTCTATCCAGTCTTTCTTCATATGAAAGTCCTGCCATCCCAGGAATCAGTCTGGTGAACCTTCTCTGTACTCCCTCTATGGCAAGAATGTCTTTCCTCAGATTAGGAAACCAAAACTGTACGCAATACTCCAGGTGTGGTCTCACCAAGACCCTGTACAACTGCAGTAGACTGCAGTAAACGTTGCCTATTTCCTTCGCTCCATAGATGCTGCTGCACCCGCTGAGTTTCTCCAGCTTTTTTGTGTAACCTGCAGTAGAACCTCCCTGCTCTTATACTCAAATCCTTTTGCTATGAATGCTAACATACCATTCGCTTTCTTCACTGCCTGCTGCACCTGCATGCTTACTTTCAATGACTGGTGTACCATGACACCCAGGTCTCGTTGCATCTCCCCTTTTCCTAATCGGCCACCATTCAGATAATGGAAGGAGACTGAGGGAGGCAGATGGGGAAAGGGAGGGAAACATTGAAAGGAAGGAGGCAAATGAGGCAGTGGATTAGGGCAGAAAGTTGAGGATAGGGGGCTGAGAAAAAGGGTGTGATCAAGTTATTCATTGGAATTTAGAAGGATGAGAAGGAATCTTATAGAAATGTATAAAATTCATAGATTGGACAGGCTAGATGCAGGACAAATGTTCCCCATGTTGGGGGAAGTCCAGAACCAGGGGTCACAGTTTAAGAATAAGGGGTAGACCATTTAGGACTGAGATGAGGAAAAACTTTTTCTTGCAGAGAGTTGTGAATCTGTGGAATTCTCTGCCACAGAAGGCAGTGGAGGCCAATTCACTGGATGTTTTCAAGAGAGAGTTAGATTTAGCTCTTAGGGCTAAAGGAATCAAGGGATATGGGGAAAAAGCAGGAACGGGGTACTGATTTTAGATGGTCAGATATGATCATATTGAATGTCGGTGCTGGCTCAAAGGGCAGAATGGTTTCTATGTTTCTAGATCATACATGTATATTGATTTATATGTTTGTGTCATCAAAGTGCCTTTTTTAAATATGTTTTGTGTTCTGTGCATATGTTTGTGTGAGTGTATACACACACATACACACAGACACCCATGCACATTGCCTGGTCTTCTTGAATATGTTTGCCATTGGACCAAGAACTCACTTTCTCTAGAACATGCGATAGCAGGTATGGATTGCCACCCCACATTATATTAATTCATGCACATACTTTATCCAGTTCTTAGAAGGCATTCTCACTCCTGAGTGCAGCATAGAACAAGGAGATTGATAATCCCCTTCCCAATTCTCTGCTGATGAATCTTGCATATTGAGCACTGCTTCAAGAAATACAATGTGTAGGAGAGATACAAATTGTTCTTTGGGGATGGGTGTTGGGTCTTCAATACCACTACTTTATTCTGTATTAGAACTGTATTCGGAACTCTGTATCCGTCTCTTCAATCTACATTTTGTACTTGAGTTTGGCTTGATTGTATTCTCCTGTATAGTATTATCTGATATCACTGGATTAGGCACAAACAAAAGCTTTTCACTGTATCTTGCTACACTGGACAATAATAAATCTAAACCTGAACCTATCATAAATAATAAATAATAAATCCAATTTTTAGCTGTCAGCCTGTCAAGGGTGTTGGAAGATTGTTACGTGTTCTCTGACCTGCACTATTGTTGAGAGAAAGTTCCAGGGATAGTTCAGGAAGAAACTTGAAATAAAATACACGTTGTATGAGCTCCTTATTGCCCAGGTGTTTAATTCTGTAGCTTTACAGTGAATTTCAATGATCTTACAATCACTATGTGGTTCGATAATTTCACTCCCTGCTGAATCTGAAGCACACAACTGCTGAACTGGGGCTACTGATGGGAGAACCAAGCAAAGGACTTCAACACCAATATGTGCGCTGTAGATACATCCATCAATAATGGTATTGGCAAAAATGATCAGAGCATAGCCTCTGTGGAGCAAATTCTGATTTCTTTCTCAAATGGCATTGGCATCAAAATAAAAAGGATTGACTCAGGATTCACCTGGTTAGGTGTGGTGGACAGGGGTGGACATGTTTATACCAAATAGCTTTTCATAGTACTTCATTTTTAAAGAATCTTCGGCATATTGAATTTGGCTTGTGCAATTCAGCTCAGGAAAAAAGATGCTGATTTCGGAGTGTTACAATATATTTCACATACACGAATGCTTAAGGACCAAATCATGAGATTTTTTTTTTAGATATGTTAATTTTAAAGTTGTATGTATTTATTCTGTTTTTATTAACTGCACTGACAGGAACTGATGGGAATTTTTTTTTCGTTTCTTCTGTGTATGTAAGTACTCAGTGAAATGACAATAAAATAAATACTGAATACTGAATGAGATAGGCTGCACAAAACTGCCTTGTAATCTTTTGAGTTTGAATGGGATGAGAATGACTAAGGGTTTTAAAGTGATAAAGGGATCTGATGCGGTGGAGAAACAGAAACAATTTTCTTCTGAAGAGGAATTGGCAACATCGGGACATAATCTTAAAATAGTGCTTGGCCAAGCCATTTTGGGGTGCGGAAAGAAAGTACTTCTGGCCAAGAACTGTTGGTGATTGAGAGCTGCAAACCCATGCATTTCAAGGTACTGAGATACTGTATGTGACAATGTTTGGTCTTCAGCAAGGTGTGTCCTATGCAAGGGGCCATGGAGAAAGACTGCTACATAGATAGCTGCATAGGTTGTATTGTTCTTTATATAAGAGATGTTTGGATTGTTCACGACCAGGAAAGCATTTTATGGAAAGACAATTGCTGTAAATTGCATATTGTGTGTATATATGTGCATAATATTTAATTAAATAAATTCACTGTTTTAAAAAAATTGTAAATTGTATCAGGTGGGACCTTAGTAATAAATTAAATGTGAATTAGTAGTCAATCTAGAGCAGAGCAGCATACAGCATACATTCCATCAGAGTAAGTGTTAGTGGATAGGCAAGAACTAGATGGCAAATGTGTTTTTGCTTCACTAAACAGCATGGATTCCATATTGCTGGTGCTGTGTGGCAGGAGATTGTGACAACCACAACAGAATGTTGGACACTAATATAAAAGAATCATGAATCTACTAAAGGTGATTAGGTGAAATGGAATACCGTTAATCTAGAATAAAATGTAATGCTTGAGAATAAGGTCAAGGGTCAGTATGGAAAAGAAGATCTGGAGTGGAATGGGACAAAACATCATCTTGAGCTTACTTCTGGAATATAAGAAAAGAGCACATTGGAAACGTGCTGGCTTCTGTGTGCAGGAACAGTTCTTTGTGATGGCAATACCAAATAGACGACAACAAAAAAAAGCTGTGGGTGAATTATGTTGCAGGATGTTGCAAACTGGTATCATGTTGCTGGATTAGCATCCAAAGCCACTTTTGAAAGTGGAGTTCTGGCCCTTAAATTTCAATTGGCCTTAACCTGCCTAGTATATAAGTAACTAATAGCAGGACCCAGAAGCCATAACAGATTTTACTTTGAGTCACGTGAGTGACTACGTGAAGACCCCGCCAGCACGCATGCGCGACATAGCGTCTCACGCAGTGCTACAGCGATGGACGGGAGGACGAGCTCTCCCGCAAAAAGTTTAAAAACGGGACCTCCAGGTAAGTAAATTTACTCTGAGGTCGTATTTTGGAACCCTTGTTCTGCTTTACCTTTACAGAAAAATGAACAAGGGAAAACAACCAAAGAAGGTCGTATGCTGCGGTCCTCAGTCACCAACAATATTTCCGTCCAGCCAAGCCCAGCGCCGCTAGCACCACAGCTCGAACAACCGCAGCGGGCTGGAGGCAAGGCTAAACGGAAGTCGGACCGGCCGGTTTACTCAGATGAGTCCGGTGCGGAAGACTCACCGCCCAAGAGCGGCAGAGGTGACCAGACAAATGCTCCGGCGAGACTTGCACCGGGAGATGGGGCAAGCTCGCCAAGGGAGCACAAGCACTCCCGCTCCAGTGCATTACCAAGCACTGGCCATCGCATCACCCTCAGCAGAGGGGAGCATTGGCGACCAGGCCTGGGCTGGTCAAGAACAGGGGTCACTGGCTGAAGAACACAGCAGTGTGCTGGGCTACAGGATCAGGAAGAGCTGCTGGGAGTGGTGAACCGCTACGTGGCAACACCACGAGCGGGACGGCCGTTACAGCCTAAACTGGCGGCCAGTATTGACTACCTGTCCTTTAAACCACTCCAAGAACAGGTAGTCAATGAGGCGTTGGATCTTTACACGCCTCCCGAAAATTGCATTTTGCTCAATGTACCTGCCGTTAACAGTCAAATCTGGGGGTACATTGGGCAGGGTATCAGAACCCAAGAACTCAAATTGCAAAAAAAACTGAAGCTCCTGACATCGGCTATCACTTCGTATGCTCGCTCCGTGGACGGGGTTGACATGACAACCAATCAACAGGACACCCTGGCTCTGCTGTGCAACACCCAGTATGAGATCAACAACCTCCGGAAGGAGGCCATAAGACCTGCCCTCAACCCAAAATTCGCAAGTCTGTGTAAAACGCCGACCTCACAGCCACAGATCCTGCTATTTGGAAAAGACTTACCAAAGCAAGTCAAAGATCTGGATGAAGAGTCCAAGGCAATTGGACTCATGAGGGCAGGCCCCGGAACGAGCAAAACCACGCAACCCAGACGGCAGTACCCCTATGCATCCACCAGTAGGCGTTTACTTCATGGTACTGGTGAAAGCTCGGGGCCCGCACATCATCCCCGGAGGTCTTTTTTAGGACAGGGCCCAGAGCGGGCCCCATGGAAGATGCGCCACCCCCACACAGCACCACCCCGACAGACAAGGAACCAGAAGCCCAAGAAGTGAACATTCTACCAATAACAATGGAGGTAGGTGGGTCTGGTTCCTACCAGTACATAAAAGGTGGGGGACCTTTGCTAACAGGGGGGAAGCTACACCTGTTTTTGGAAGCATGGAGGACTATCACACTTGACAATTATATACTAAAATGTATTCAAGGTTATAAAATTGAATTTATTCAAGAAAGTATGCCACCAGTTCAGCATGCACCCCAAAGGGTATTTACCCTCTCACTAAAAGAAAAACGCGAGGGACAAGCAGAACTGGTGAGGTTACATACAAAGGGAATCATAGAGAAATCTAAACATGAACCTTTGGAATTCGTATCAAATATATTTACCAAAACCAAAAAAGATGGTGGATGTCGCATCATCATTGACGTAACCACGTTGAATACTTTTGTTAGGTATATACACTTTAAAATGGAAACATTTGTAACTGCCAAACAATTGATTTCCAAAGGATACTTTATGGCAAGCATCGACTTAAAAGATGCATACTATTCAGTACCCATTCATAAGGATCATCGTTGATACCTAAAATTTAACTGGATGGGGCAACAATGGCAGTACAAATCGTTGCCTAATGATCTAACATCAGCCCCAAGACTGTTTACCAAGATATTAAAACCAGCCCTGGCAATACTAAGAAAACAAAAACATATTGTCATGGCATATCTTGATGATATTTTGATAATAGGCAAAACCATGGAATTAGCTAATTCAGCAGTATTAGCTACTAAACATTTATTTGAAACCTTGGGATTTGTCATACATCCAGATAAATCTAAGTTGACGCCATCCACAACTATGGACTATCTGAGATTCACAATTAACTCAGTCCACATGTCTGTAACGTTGCCAAAAGAAAAATCAGCAGAATTGGCACAAGCCTGTAACAAATTAATGGTTAACAATCAACCAACCATTCGACAAGTGGCAAGAGTAATTGGGAAATTAGTAGCAGCACTTCCAGTTTGGACCTTTGCATTATCAAAACTTACAAAGAGCAAAGGTGCAAGCGTTAAAACAACATGCAGGTCATTTTGACTGAACCATGAAATTACCATTCGAAGCAATATCGTTACAATGCTGGAAAGAAAACATTTTGCATAGTTCCAGTCCCATCATCATCAATAATCCAACATCAACAATTGAAACAGATGCTAGTGCTCAAGGCTGGGGAGCAACTAATACTATATCCAGTACAGGTGGTATCTGTATAGTAATATGGAATAATCTAGAATCATCACTACTACAGACACTGGGTATAAACTATTTGGAAATGTTGGGTGCATTCTATGGGTTAAAAGGATATTGTTCAAATATGCACCATTTGCATGTCCGCTTACAGATTGACAATACCACAGTGGCGGCCTATATTAACCATATGGGCGGGATAAAATTGATATCATGTGATAATCTGGTCAACACAATCTGGCAATGGTGTGTCGCCAAACATATTTGGCTATCAGCAACTTACCTACCAGGTAAGCTAAATACAGTGGCAGACACCAGGTCACAAAAATTCAATGATAACACCGAATGGATGTTAAACCCCAAAGCATTCGCTAAAATTACAAAGCAATATGGAACGCCAGATATCGATCTCTTTGCATCCCGACTGAATCACCAGGAACCAACATATGTCGCTTGGGAACCAGACCCTGAGGCAGCGGCGATGGATGCATTCTCGCTGAACTGGGGGAACTATTTTTTCTATGCCTTTCCCCCTTCTGCCTCATCAGTCGGGTACAACGCAAAATACAGATGGACTCTGCTTCAGGTATTTTGGTAGTACCCGACTGGCCTACACAGCCATGTGGTCCTTGACAGGGTCATTGAACCACCCATGACCATTCCCAGCAGACCAGATCTACTGATCCACCCTGTCTCAGGCGAAAGTCACCCATGCCATGACAGAATAAACCTGTTGGGTTGCAGATTCTAAAAAGACCTTTACTGGACCTGGGATTGTCAAATAGGACCATGGACATGATGACAGCATCTCACCGACTTTCCACCAAGAAACAATATCTCTCCAGTATCAGAAAATGGGAAACATACTGCTCAAGAACAGGGACAACATACAGATCAACTACCATAACTAATGTACTGGAGTTCCTGTCCAGCCTTCACCACGATGAAGGTCTGAGCTATAGCACTATCAATTGTGCTAGAAGTGCACTGTCAGCCTATCTGGGGCAGGCACCAGGACAACAGGCCATAGGGTCTCATCCGCTGGTGGCCAAATTAATGAGAGGGATCTTCAATACAAACCTCCCTAGGCCTAGGTACACCAAGATCTGGGATGTCAGTGTTGTCCTGACATACCTAAGGGGATGGCCACCAGCCAGATCCCTCACTCTGGAACAGCTAACCCTGAAAATGGCTATGCTGATGGCGTTAGTCTCAGCACAAAGGGTCCAGTCCCTTTACCTACTCAGACTGGACAATATGGTCATAACATCAGACCAAATAACGTTCACTATTCAGGAGCTGGTAAAACAGAGTAGACCAGGAACTTCAGGACTCATTATGGAATTCCGGGCGTACCCACCTGACCCCCGTTTATGTGTCATGACTCACCTACTACTATATATCAACACAACCAAAGATCCCCGAGGGAGAGAAAAGGCACTATGGGTCAGCCACAAAAAGCCACATACAAAAAGCCACATGGTCGGATGTCCACCAGGGCAGCATCCACATCGGCGGCTAACAGAATGGACGTGCCATTGGACCACATCCTGGCAACAGCGGGGTGGTCCATGGAAAGAACTTTCCAAACATTCTACAACAAGCCAATAGTAAAACCTGTTTCATTTACAGAAATAATTTTAGACTCTGCAAATATATAATTTAAGCCCGGGGGAGCATTATTTTCTTTTGTTATTGTTTCAAATAAATATCATTATTGTTTTATAAACAGATTCATGTTTGATTACGATAACATACTTCCTCCCTTGGATGACTTCGGCAGTGAGTGAAGCATGGACTGTTACACGGTTTGAAATCACAGAGCTTTAAAATCTTCACGTAGTCACTCACGTGACTCCGAAGTAAAATAGTAAGATTAAACGAGCTTACCAGTTTGAAATTTGATCTTTATTTTATGAGGAGTTACGATGAGGGATTACGTGCCATCCGCTCCCACCCTCAATTATAAAGGTCAACTGGCATCTTAGTTCTCCTTATCTTTACTATGTTTATTTCAATTATTGTGTTGTTTCTGTGATTCCACACCGCTGCTTTGAAGTATGTCGCGCATGCGTGCTGGTGGGGTCTTCACGTAATCCCTCATCGTAACTCCTCATAAAATAAAGATCAAACTTCAAACTGGTAAGTTCTCGTTTAATCTTACTATTGTCCTTATCACAAAGTTGAGGCTGGATCTGAACAATTCTTCAAACCTCTTCATGATGCATTAAATAAACAGACAGAATCTTGTCACAGTGAACAGCCAGGTCATGTTTGTTTTTGAACATCGAACCAATACGTGAAACAGCATTTAACCTAAAGAATTGAATGTGGAATAATACAATAAAACTTTGCTACACTCGAACGACAAGGACATTTTTACAACATACATTTCACCTTGTAATTGGATCTTATCTGCCAAGATGACAAATTACTGGCATGGAGCTAATTTTTACAGCTTTGATTACAGGAAATCAGCATCTGTAGTATTTTGTTTTGTAGTCTAGTTGCTTGGCAGGCAGTGGACCGAACTTATGGGCTAAGCACTGGTGGTTCAATGTACATCTCTAACTGGAAGAATGGAGACAGGAGCAGGCCACTCGGGATGAGTCTCTTTGAGCCCATTCACCATTATTTGAGGTAAACCAGAGCTGAACATATCATCCGGGTCCCTGCTCGGTTACGTACCTTGGGTTCTGGGGGGGTGGGGGGCGGGGGACATGTAGCGGCACCTGCTGGTGCTCGCTGGTAATCGAACCCTGCGGTCGGGTGCCTCGGGCATGTGACACTGGGGAGAGGTTGTGTTCCGCGCGCTTTCTAGCTCTTCAGTCGCTCTAGACCACCGTTGTGGCTGGACCTGTTTTGTTGGTTGTGTGAGATGCATCGTCAGTTTAACCGTTTTGTGAATAAAACTTATTTGATCGACTAAAATTAAATGATCGACTCGTCTCTATCCGCCAAATTGGTGACCCCGACGCGTCCATCCGAAGATTGAACACATGCAAGATAATCATCTTCCCGCTGGCGCTTCCAATGCCCATCAGAACGCTGTCAGCCTGAAACTGCCTGCGTTTTGGCCCGAGCAGCCTCAGGTGTGGTTCGCCCATGTTGAAGCGCTGTTTCATCTGCACCACATACTGGCAGCTGAGACGAGATACTTCCACGTGGTGGGAGCCCTGCTGCAGGAGTCCGCCTCCCGTCTATTGCCTTACCTTCGGGACCCACCCGCAACTGCCAAGTACGACGGACTCAAGGCCCTCCTTTTGCACACCTTCGGACTCTGCCGCCGGGACCGTGCCACCCGCATCCTTCACATGGACGGCTTGGGAGATTGATGGCCGTCCGCCCGTGCCTGTTGTTCGGGCAGGCTTTTCTGGAACAGATGCCCAATGATGTCCGTCTAATGCTCGTTGGCGCGGATTTCAACGATCCCCAGCAGCTCGCAGAATGGGCTGATGACCTCTGGATGACCAGGCATCAGGATATCTGCGGCATTGATCACGTGCCCACACTAGCGCGCCTTTCCTCGGCAGCTCCGCGAGAAAGGCACGCGCTCAGCTTCCACTGAAGAGCCGCAGCAGCGTCCCGAGACTCGTGATAGGTGCTACGACCACCTCCACTTTGGCGCGGAGGCTCGGCGCTGCCGCCAGCCCTGCATGTTTCAGGGAAATGCCTCAGCTGATCGTCTGTAGAGGCATCGCAATCGGCCAGAACGAACGCCTCTACGTCCGCGACAGCCATTCCAGCCGCCTTTTCCTGGTGGACTCTGGCGCAATCACCAGCATACTGCCCTAACCAGCCGTGATACCCGTGCTGGTAAGAAGGCCCCATCATCTCGGCCATAAATGGGAGAGCCATACGAACATACAGTACGTGGAACCTTACCGTCACTTTCGACTCCCGCTCATATAGATGGAAATTTATCATCGCGTACGTTGCCCAGCCGCTCTTGGGAGCCAATTTCCTACGCGCTTTCTTCTTCCTCATCGATTTACGGGACGGTCGCATGATTCTGCGGTTGGACAACCCACCCGCGCAGCCCGTCCCCACCTGTCCCGCAGCTTGACGCCGTCACCGGGGTCGAGGGCCCGTACGCCGCCCTGCTCTCTGATTTTTCCGAGCTCCTTAAACCCCGTTTCAGCAGGGCGGCTCCCCTGCACGGGGTCGTACACCACATCCCCACCGAGGGCCCCGCGGTGCATGCCCGGGCGCGCCGCCTCCCGCCGGACAAGCTGCGCCCGAGATGAGTTCCAACTGATGGCGTACATGGGCATTGTCCGACGGTCCGACAGCCCGTGGGCCTCCACGCTACATATGGTTCCGAAAGCATCTTGGGGGTGGAGACCATGCGGACTGTTACCCAGTGCCTCATATCCAGGATTTATCCGCGCACCTCGAGGGTACCGCATTTTTCTCTAAGGTGGGCCTAGTCCGGGGTTATAACCAAATCCCCGTCCACCCCGATGACGTTCCCAAAACCACCACCATCGTTCGATCTGTTTGAATGGCTTTGAATGCCTTTCGGCCTGAAGAACGCCGCATGGGCATTCCAACAGCTCATGGACCAGATCGGACGGGGCCTGCCTTTTGTTTTCATTTATCTGGATGACATTCTGATTGCCAGCGCTTCCCAGGCCGCATGTCACCCACCTCCGTCTTTTGTTTTAGCGCCTCCGCAATCACGGCCTGCTAATTAACCTCATGAAGTGTCAGTTTGGCCTGAGTTCCATTTCGTTCCTGGGACACCGGGTTGCCCTGCAGGTTGCTACTCCACTCCCTGTGAAAGTGGAGGCCATCCGGCAGTTCCCCCGTCCACTCACAAGGGGCTACATTAGTTCATCGGAATGGTGAATTTTTATTACTAGTTCGTGCCGGCGGCTGCTGCCGTCATGCGCCCCCTGTTCCGGTGCCTGGCGGGTAAACTGGAGGACCTTGTGTGGTCCGCTGAGGCGGACGCGGCGTTTGAAGGTGCTAAGGCAGCGTTGGCTGTTGCCACCATGCTGGTGCACCCGCGCGCATCTGCTCCCACAGCGCTCACCGTTGACGCCTCACCATTGACGCTGCTGTTGGTGCAGTTCTGGAGCAGCTCGTTGACGCCACTGGCAGTCGTTGCCGTTTTTCAGCCAGCAGCTGCGGGCTCCAGAGTGCTAATACAACGCTTTCGACCAAGAGCTCCTGGCGCTTTACCTGGCCGTCAGGCATTTCAGGTTTTTCCTCGAGGGTCGCATGTTCACCGTGTTCACGGATCACAAATCCCTTACTTTCGCCCTCAGTAAGTTCGCGGATCCGTGGTCCGCCCGACAGCAGCGGCACTTTGCCTACGTCTCTGAATTTACATCAGATATCCGTCATGTAGCCGGGAAGCTTAACGTCATGGCCAACGCCTTGTCCTGCCCCGCCATTTCCTCCATATCGGCTCTAGACCACTGCATCGACTACAGTGAGCTGGCAGCAGCGCAGCAGGCCGATGCCAGTATGGCGGACTACCGCACCGTCAGCACTGGATCGCCCGGTTTGGGGTGCCATCCGACATCATCACGGACCATGGGGCCCAGTTCACCTCTTCCTTGTGGTCGGCCCTGGCACAGCTCTACGGCGCCCGGCTGCACCAGACGACTACCTATCACCCGCAGGCTAATGGGCTGGTTGAAAGGTTCCATCGGCACCTTAAGTCGGCGCTGAAGGCCCGGCTTATGGGTGTGGACTGGGTGTGGACTAGCTGTCCTGGGTCTTCCTGGGTATCCGTACCACGCCGAAGGAGGATTTGGCTGCTTCCTCGGCTGAGCTCGTGTATGGCTCAGGCTTGTGGGTGCCTGGGGATTTCCTGCCTGCCGCCCGGGGTCAGGAGGATTCGGCCCCAGTGTTGCTGGCTGGCCTTCCTGAATGTTGGCTCCCGTTCCCACTTCCAGGCATGGTTCGTCCGCGGTGCATGTGCCCGCGGTGTTACAACAGTGTGCCTATGTTTTCATCCGCAGGGACGCTCACCGCTCACCACAGCAGCGGGTCTATGAAGGGCCTTTCCGGGTGGCTGGCATTAGTTCGTCTCCGTCGGCCGTCTCAAGCCTGCCCACGTGGATAGTCGCTGCTCCACCGCGACGTGCCAAAATCTAACTTCATCCATCCACATCTCTTCATTGGCCTCTCTACCTCACACTTCATCTGTCTCTTTGGCTCCACATCCCATTATATGCTTGGCTAGAAAATATCAGTTGATCTTAGATTTCAAAGTATTAACTGGGCCAGGATCTTCTGTTTCTTACAGAAGAGAGTGCCACAGGTTTATCGCCCTTTGTTTGAAAATCTCAGGTGCGCATCTGATGATCAGAATGAACTACATGTCATTGGCAAACACCTCATTATTATTCTGACATTTGACATTACAGGGAACAAGAAATTTAGCATTGGAGAAGAAGAAAGCTATCATAATTGAGTAAAGAGATAGGAGGAACTTGATCAAATTGTTTGCAATTTATCTTGCCATGGGGCATGGAATTGAAGGAATAGACCGATTTGCTTTGCAGAGGATAAGCACGCCATGGGCCTGAAACATAGACTAGTGAAGGTATCACCCCAACTCTGCCCAGCCCACATGAAATCCAGGCACTTATTTTTGCTGAGCTGAAGTACAGCAGTAAGTACCTTGAGCATAATTGCAACAGACACTGTATGAGGTAACACATTTAGGATGACTAACCTTGTGTTTTATAATGCCAAAAGTAATGCAGATACATTCACCTGAGTGCTGAAGACTATTAACTGTATGTTTCATCCCTGAGGACTGCATCATACCTTGAAAGGTTTTTGACATTTGATCATTAGTTGCAGCAGCTATGTTCTGAGTTGTTTACTGTCTTTTAATAATGGAAGTTCTGTTGATAGCTCTACCACTGTAGTCGGCAGCATTGGTGATGAGCCTGCAGATGTTAGGTTGATGTTAATCTTGAGATGTTGCTGAGGGAATAGCAGTGCAGTGATCTGATGTGCATAGAGAGCGATTGCTGGACATCATGGATATGTTGGCAAGTTCAAAGGAGGCCAATCATCTTGCATCTAGAACAGGGGGACATGTTCCTGTAGGTAAATTATGTTGTCAAGATCATGGATGAAAACACAAAACAGAGCTGAAGAAGAGAAGGTGATATTACTGCTGATGGTGGAGCTGGACATATGATATGTCGGAAAGTCTGTTAATATCACATTGGGCATTGTGTTATATGAGGACATAGCAAAGACCTTGAAGGGATATTTTAATCCATTGCCCTTGGGACATTTAGTACTGAACATTGGAAGGGATGTACAGTAAAGCTGTCAGAATGAAGAAAGCAATTGAAAATGTAAGGTAGATATAAGATAGTTGCTCAGGGTTCATATATTGTGAAAGGAGGGAAATAGCAATGGCAGTGTGGCTGTCTTCTTATCAAGCCTGAGCCATGTCAATGCTATATGTAGCATCAGTCAAAGCACTAGGTTACTTGTGCAAAAAGCAGGGAGGCTGTTAGCAATGCAGGTGCAAAAGGAGATAGTTGTATGAATCATTGAGGGAATGCCTATTCCAGAGGTCCAATGCTATAATTGTCAAAGGGTTATTGAGTTCAGCAGAATATAAATGGTTTTTCAGCCCATCTTGTCCGAGCCAACCAAGATATATATGACCTAATCCCATTTTCCCCTGTTTGGTCAATATCCCTCTAAAACTTTCATATCCATGTACTTGTTTCAATGTCTTTTAAAGGTTGTAATTGTACCTGCCTCTACAGCTTCCTCTGATAACTCGTTCCACATGCCTACATTCACCGTGTGAAAAGGCTACCCCTCGGGTCCCTTCTAAATCTTTCCTCTCTTAATTTAAGTAAATGGCCTCTAGACAGCAATCATCTACCTTATCTATGCTCCTCATGATTTTACAAACCTCTAAAATGTCTCCCCTCAATCTCCTACACTCCAGGGGATAAAGTCCCAGCTTATCCAGCCTCTCCTCATAACTCTAGCCCTCCAGTTCTGGTAACATACTTCTGAATCTTTTCTGCATCTCTTAGAGCTTAATGGTATCCTCCCTGAACAATCAGAGCTGCACACAGTACTCAACACTTGGTGGTCTCACCATTAAAATGTACAGTTGTAACATGATGTTCCAACTCCTGCACTCACTGCCCAGCTTGATAAAGGCAAGCATGCCAAGCATCTTCTTCACCACCCTGTCCAAATGTAGGGTGGGGAATTTTGGAGAGGGAATTTGGCCTTGAAGAAATTAACTGATGGTACACGAAAATACAGCATAAGAGTTTCAGAGAATATAAGCAGCTCTTTCCCGCAAGAGCATGGTGCAGTCATCAATGTACAGGAAGGGATGTGTCAACGCTATTGCAGATGGAACATAGCGACAATCCACTGATAAAGAATGTAAAGCTTGGGTTGTAGGAGAGTGAACAGTTAAAGAAAAATATTGACTGTCAGGAGAGCTGAGCATTTAAAAATGAAACCTTTTTTTCGAAAGAGGTGGTTTTGATGAATCATGCACATGTTTAGTGCAATGGAGGTTGAGCAAAGGTTGCTTGATTTTGTGGCAAGATTCTGAATGGGAATGCAATAACCCTGAGTCAGTGGACAAATCAACAACGATATCACCTTGTGTGATAGGAAGAGAACGTTGAGGACATTCATCAAGAGTCAGGGGTTTGCAGCAATGATGGAAATGGGTTTTAGGAACTAGGGGTATAACTGCTGAGAAGGAAGGGGGGGCGGGCAATTTTTCTATGTGCGGTCATACCCATGTAAGAGTACAGGAATGCATAACTTGTTTATTGTGTATTGTGTGATAGGAATTGATACATTCATTCATTGTGTGGATTATAACTGTCATAGCTCTTTTTCTATGTGCTCTCTGCTCTTTATTTTTGTTTATTGTGTATTTATAATATAGTTCATTGTGTATTATATGTCCTAGCTACTTTCTTGCATCTCCCTCTCTCTCTCTCTCTCTCTCTCTCTCGCTCTCTCTTTCTTCCTCTCTTTGTGTTGGCTGCCATCGTCTGCTTTGGTGAGGGAAGCAGGTCGGTGATTGATCAAAAGGCCCCTAGGAGACTGTGTTGATTGGACGGGAATTTTAACGGAAGCTGGTCGGTGATTGGACGCAACCCCCCTAGAGACAGCGGTTGATTGGCCGCCAAATAATCGGGCACAAAAAAATTGAAAATAGGAAAACAATAAAATCGGAATTACGATTTAAATCGGAAGAATATTATGCCTGATCTGCAGCAAAGATACTAGGTTTCTTCTTTAATAGGATGGAAATGCAGAGCAAAGATACTAATCTTTGACCTGCATTTCCATCCTATTGAAGATGAACCCTGGCCCGAAACAACTCCTAATCCATTCCCTCCACAGATGCCGCCTAGCCCGCTGAGTTCCTCCAGCACTCTGTGTTTTTTTATTTAACTCTTGAAATTGAAGTTAGACATAAAGCTGGAGTAACTCAGCGGGACAGGCAGCGACTCTGGAGAGAAGACCCTTCTTCAGACTGAACTGAACTCTCGTCGGTGAGAGTACTTGTGATTGTCTGCAGAAGGGTCTCGACCCAAAATGCCACACACTCCCCAGAGCCGCCGCCCATCCTGCTGAGCCACCCCAGCCCCCCCGTGTCCACCTTCAACTCCAGAGCCAAACAAAAAACACAGAGTGCTGGAGGAACTCAGCGGGCCAGGCGGCACCCGCAGAGGGAACGGACCAGGAGCTGCCACGGGCCAGGGGTCCCCCCCACCCACCTCCGCCCAAAGGAAGGAATCGCAGATGCAGCCATCCCTGCAAAACGCCAAATGATTCCGGGAATGCTGAGGCGAGAGGGTGAGAGAGCGAGAGACGGATCCAAAGGATGGATTCGGATCCCAACTACACCTCGCTGAGACCTCGCCAGAAGTTTCAAACCTACGGCCCCCCCCAGTTCGAGCCACGTGGACCAAGTTACCACGTTGTAAACAACCACGTTCGATACTTTGACAGGGAGTTCACGTTCCGCCACAGTCCCGCCAGCGGTTTACAGCTGTTTGATATCCGCTTCAGGAAGGAGCGGGTGGTCTACGAGTTGAGCGTCCAGGAGATGAACTTCGTTTACGGTGGAGAGACGCCAGGTCTGATGAGGACCAAGTTCTTAGACAGTCATTTTGGAATTGGGAAAAGTTCCGATGAGCTGGTGAAAGACTTGGACTGCCCTTACAGCGCCATTTTCCTCCACACTCTCCATCTCATGGAGATTGGAAACCAAAGATCCTATAACGGAGCAAGATAGTCCACTCGACGATAAAGCCGTGGTAGGGTCATGGGTAATCTTCAGCAACATTTCTGTAACCGGCTTCCGTCTCTGCTCTAGTATCTTGGCTTTGGTCATGGTTTCTTCATGCACAGATCATCTTGTTTTTCTCAGCAGCAGGTGATCATTTTGATATTCCTGCCTAGTCCTCCTTTTAAACTTTGAACATACAAAATATTGCCATTTGGAAGGAGTTCCAGAAAATCCTGCACCCACTCAAGCCATGCCATGACACGTTTGATGTCATCCTTCGCCCTGCTCCTGGTCTCGGCCTGCACCGATCTGCCGGATATGCTGCTGTGTGTGTGTGTGTGTGTGCGTGTGTGTGTGTGTGTGTGTGTGTGTGTGTGTGTGTGTGTGTGTGTGTGTGTGTGTGTGTGTTGTGTGTGTGTGTGTGTTTTTGGCGGAGTCTGAGGGAGCAGCACCGGCATGAAGAGCGAGCGATCACGCGGACAGGCAGACAAAATGATCATAGTGACATTTCGGGTCGAGACCCTTCTTCAGACTGACAGTCAAGGGAAAGGGAAACGGGAGATATAGGCATATCTTCCATTCGTTTGTCCTTAGTACCGTCTATATCTCTTGTTCCTCTTTCTCCTGACTCAGTCTGAAGAAGGGTCTCGATTCGAAATGTCATCTATTCCGGTCTATGATCGTTGCTTTCGTCCGTCTGGAAAGTGGAAACTGAAAAGTCGGGGAACGCCGTCCCCCTGCGTACCCCCCCATTTCCATCACTGGTTTGCAGTGAGGTTCTGGCAGTGAGGATTGGGCACAGGTTTATTCTGCTGCAGTATGTAATAGAAGTGAGATACTCCAGCAGCAAGTCTCAGTTGCAAAAGTACTTGTGACATCAACACAACATTGAAAAACAGATTCATAAGTAACAGGATCAGGGTACCCAGAGGGAAAATCATTTTGAGTCAGATCATTGAGAAACATTTCAGAATGAAATGGCCAAATCAAAAGCATCACTTGGACAGTGGACAGTGAGTTGTCAGAACAAAGTGGCCATTCAGAAACACTGAGGAAGCATTAAATAACCAAGGGCATTATAAGAGTCTGTCGGAATGCTCTTGCTAAGAATCTAAGAATCTTAGATTTGCTTGTTGGGTTCATCTGCTACTGGTGATTTGTTCTGCTGCCAGTTTTCTCCACAAAACACTACTTGCTACAGTCATAGCTTTCACCCACTGTTTCTAGTCAGCCAGTGAAGAGTGAAGGTGAAATGTTAGTGCATCTCAGTTTGAATCATGGAGAGCATACCGAGGGAAAGAAATAGCTTCAAGAACAGATACTTTTAGATTTTGGAACAACCTGCCTTTTCAGGAGAAAATTGTTACAGCCTGGTGATCCAAGAAGAAAAACTGACCATTAGACTTTCTGACCTGTATAAACATTGCCTTACTGAAACACAGAACTGTTGAGATACCATAGTTTTCAAGGGCATCAGATTACTTCTTATCTCTGTTTTTTTTCTCAGTGTTTCTCCATTATCTTTCTCCTTACCCTTCCTTTATGAATCCAGTGACTCATTATGGGGCAGAGTTTCCATAAACACTGCTGGTGCTCGCTCAGGCAGTCTGCCAAAGTAGCCACCCTTTATTTATAAAATGCAACAGTTGGCATTGATAGTCCAGAGCACTTAATAACATGTTTTAGTCAGAACCAAAGCTCAATAGCATCAGTCCAGACACATTTTGTGAGAACATGGCTGACCTTAATCATGTTTTCACCCAAAACCCACCCAAACACAAATATTTTCAATTTAAGATCACTGGAAGTGATCAGGAATGGGAACTCCCACCACACCCAAAGGCTGGGATGTAGAGGACTCTTGCAGAACTATACTGGTTAAGATCAGCTATTTCAGCACAGCACTGAAGTCCAGCTGAAGTTCTTTCAATGTGTACACTAAGTCTTTCAATCTTAATCTCTGGAACAAATTTAATTCAAATCGCTAAAAAAAAGGCAATTTTTTCAATCCGGTAAAATGGCATGTAAACAAAAAGATGGGTGGCAGCATTGGCTACGCCACCCATTCCTGATTCAAACCATTGGCATCTTGACACTTAACCAGCAGTGCTGTTAAACACAGACGTTGGGATGATGACGTCCACATCCAAAAGACCAGGTCTATAAGACCACTATCCCTGGACTCCAAACAGCTTCATGTAGAGGGTAGACAAAAATGCTGGAGAAACTCAGCGGGTGCAGCAGCATCTATGGAGCGAAGGAAATAGGCAACATTTCGGGCCGAAACCCTTCTTCAGACTCAAGAAACCCTTCTTCAGACTCAAGTTTCTCCAGCATTTTTGTGTGCTCCATAGATGCTGCTGCACCCACTGAGTTTCTCCAGCATTTTTGTGTACCTTCGATTTTCCAGCATCTGCAGTTCCTTCTTAAACAGCTTCCTGTAGAGGATCACCATCTCGCTGGGATTCCCTGGAATCATGCTAGGGAATTGCCTTTTGAATCCAGTACAGACACAAAATGCTGGAGTAACTCAGCAGGACAGGCAGCATCTTTGGAGAGAAGGAATGGGAATCAGATCGAACCAGGCATACGATTCAAGCATTGATTTCATTGAGAATTGTAGGGCAAAGGATTAAAAGGCAGAAAGAAAGTTAAAGCATTTAATGACATTTATTTTGCTATACTTTAAAGATTTTAATCATTCACAACTCTTTTAAACATTTCTTTTAACAATCTTTTATTTTCAGAATATTGTTAGCATGTCTAATTCAAAGACATTTAAAAAGTATGTTAAAAAGAGGGGGGGGGGAGAGAGGATGGGAAGAGAGAGAGAGAAGGGGGAGACGGGAGCATGGGGTTCATTTTCCCACACAAACCATAGGTGACTGGGCAATCTGAACCCAAGCACCAAGTTGAAAGCGGCCAAAAGTGCTCATCGCTCGGGACAGCCCCCACTCTCCCACAGCCACCCTCCGCGGGCTGCGGGTCGGGTGGAGCGGAGGTTTGGGACAAATGTTTATGCCTTCACAGTGATGTGATGGACGCGGGGGTCTGGACCAATCGCTGACAAGTCCCGCCCCCCCGGCAACGTCAAGTCCGTTATTGGACTTTTCTGTTGAGCGGCAGTCGGTCCTTTGGCCTGTTGGCGACGCCGCCTTTCGGGTCGGTGGCGTTTCGACAGAGCGGCCATTCGCTAAGTTTGCTTTTAGGCGACGCAGCTTTTCGGTTCCTTGGGTTTTAGGTGTCCCGACCTTTCGGTTAGTTTGCATTTAGGTGTCCCATCCTTTCGGTTAGTAGGCGTATCGTCTTCTAACTCTTTCGGTTTATTGTTGTTTCGGCCTCGTTTCCATTCCGTTCTTTGGGTTCGACTTCTTTGCTTCACCCTCTCGTCCGTCGGCACCACGTACGCACATGACCCACACATTCCTGGAATCATTCTTGTAAACCTCCTCTGGATCCTCGCCAGAGCCAGCACATCCTCAGATATGGGCCCAAATTTGCACACAGTGCTCCAAATGCGGCTTGACCAGTGCCATGTGTCAAAAGGCACAGCAACGACTGTTCTTCCTGAGAACATTGAATCGGATTGGTCTGCCCCAACAGCTGCTGACAACCTTCTACCACTGCACCACAGAGAGCATACTAACGTATGGCATCTCTGTGTGGTATCTCAGCTGCACAGAGGCGGAGAGGAGAGCTCTTCAGCGCGTCTTCCACAGAGCGCAGAAGATCATTGGGACACCGCTACCAGCCGTGGAGGGCATCTACCACACACGGTGCCTCAGGAAGGCCGTCAGCATCCATAAAGACTCCTCACACCCTTGTAATGGACTGTTCGAACTACTTCCCTCCGGCAGACGTTACAAGGCCTTCTACGCCCGAACCTCCAGACTCAGGAACAGCTTCATCCCCAGAGCTATAGCTGCTCTGAACTGGCCCTGCTGAGTGTTCCCCACCCCCCCATGGACTGTCTCCCGCGGATGGTCACGTCGCACAGACACATCTGCACTTTAGTCTGTTTTGACTGTTTTACTGTTTTAATGTTCTTTTTACAAACCATGTTCTCGGGGTATCTAAATCTAAATTTTATTAGTTGTTTAAGTTATGACATCGGATGGAAGCTGCATACCCAAATCTCGTTGCACTTATGTGCAATGACAATAAAATATATTATTATTATTATAATTATCATATAGAACCTCAGCATTACATCTCTGTAATCAACAAAACAGCTCTTCCACCTGTGAAGAGGTAAGCATGAGTGCTGGAGAACATGGCTGGCAATTCCAAGCAGTGGGGGTCGGCTACATACTCATTGCTTACAATGCAAAAATGTGTTTAGAAATGTCGGGAGATGCTAGTTCAATGGTTGACTTTGAGATGTTACCTTCGTGGTCTGATGTTTATTTTCCCACATATCAGATCGGCCTTGGTTTCATGATAATATTTATCATTCCATAGGTCTTGACGTTTATGTCATACTGGTATCAAAATCACATTTTGCATTTTGAATGCGCCAAGGAAAACTTGTCTTTCCAGTTTGTTGTTTAATGCTACGCCAGTTGCTGAGTAAGAAGTCGAAGACAGGGAGAAATTGAATGAGAAATCTGCTGGCAATGGAAAAGAAGAAGGAGTAATGCATGTGACAAGTGATGCCTGTGTTAATGGTATTTCTTTGAAGTGAGCCATTTGGTGTTTATACTTCATTATGTGTGATGTAAGGATTTTTACTGCTTGCTGGCACTTACAAGTGGTGCAGTTTTTGGCACATGAAATGATTAAAGTTAAGTAGAATTGGGAACTGATTAACCTTCAAAATGTGTAGAAAGATCTAAAATGTAGTTATTTAAATTTGACAGCTGTTTGAGTTGCTGTTTTAATTTTATGGCTGTGACTCCTACTGGATCTGGGATATGCTTTTGTCATGTCCTTTATGATTGCTCATATACAGTCAGTCAAGGCACTGCATTTTCGAATTAACTTGATCACCGAGGGTCTCATAGCTGAACCAAACTTTGTTGTCACTCCATATCCACAGGTGCAAATGTTTCCAGAAAGAACCATAAGATTATGTTCAGAGACGAGAATTGTGCGTAATGTGAAACCACACAGCGCACTGGCTTTGTGGTTAAAGCCATTTGCCAGGCAACCACATTTTTAACACTGCGCCTTTTGCAGCACAATGGTGCAGCTAGTAGAACTACATGTAGCATGGTTCCATGACTCAGGTTCAACTTGGTACTGCCTGTGTTGCATTTCCACTCGGGCTGCATGGGTTTCTTGAAGGTTTACTTCTGCGTTACAAAGACATGTGGGTTGGTCAGTTAATTGACAATTGTTTATTGTTACTGGTGTGTCAATGAGGGTTGGAATCTTGGGGAGGGTGTGGTACATGTAAAAGTGAAAGATGAGTGTTAATGGGTGATGATAGTTTGCCAACTCAGATTCCCCATGCTGTACGACTATGACTCTATGACCATGACATTCTTACTCTGCTCTCTGAGCTGAAAGAAGGCACTTAAGCCACGGAAACAGGCCTATTGAAATGAGAGAGGTCAGATTTGGAGACCCTTTGGCCCAACCTGTGCATGCTGACTAAGATACCCTATTTAAGCTAGGCCCAATTGCAGGCCTTGATATAATATATGCTTTAAATCATTGATATAACCACAAACAGCAATGGTCCCAGCACCAATCCCTGAGGCACACCTAATGTCACATGTCTCCAGTTCATAAAATAGCCTTTCATCATCATCCTCTGATTCCTTCCATCAATACAATTCTCAGCTAGCCTCCCTGGATCCAGAGGATACTGTACAGAACCTTAACAAGTGCCTCGCTAAAGTCTATATAGACAACGTCTACAACTTTGCTCGTGTCAACCTTTTTAGTTACTTCTTCGAAAAACTCGCTGCCTTACAGTACCAGAGGCTCGTGTTTGATCCCGACTGTTTTTATGCTGTATCTCTAAGGTCTAAATGTGTCTCAACTAGGTCTCCTGGAATTTCTTCTCCAGCTTCCCAAAGTATCCTTGGATATATCTGATCAGGCTCGAGAGATTTGATCATCTTCATACCCTTAGGATATCCACTGCCTTCTCGACCGTAATACGGACTGTCGTCAACACATCTCCATTAACTGTCCCACGTTTCCCAGTCTTCATGTCTTTCTTCATGGTAAAACCAGAGGAGAAATACTCATTGAGGACCTTGACCATCTCCTGCGGCTCCACTCAGAGATGGATTCTGGGGGCCCCAATCTTTGTCTAGTTACCCTCTTCCCCTTAATTTACATAACATCGCTTCGGATTTTCAGTACCCTCCTTTTCCTTCTGAAATATGCGCCTCAGTTCCCAAAACTCCTCCAAGGATACACTTGATTGCAGCTGCCTTTATCTATCCCATCCCTTCTTGTTCCTGACTTCTTTACTTAATTCCCTGACAGATGAAAGACAGCATGCCAAAAACCATCTTCCCCGCCCTGACTACCTGTGACATTACTTTGTACTTGTGTTATTGAATGCCTCTACTATACTCTCCTGGGCAATGCCATTCATTGTGACGGTCCTGCCTGGCCTTGACTTCCCAAAATTCAATATCTCACACGTGTCTGAATTAAATTCCATTAGCCATGCCTGGACCCACTTGACCAGCTGATCAAGAACCCACTGTCATTCTTGATAACCACCTTCACTGTCCACAACACCACCTATTTTAGTCTCATTGTCAAACGTACTAACCATGCCACCTTTATTCTCATCTGAATCAAAGATATAGATGGCAAACAGCAATGGGTCCAGCAATGATCTCAGAGATACTCCATTCCTCACAGGCCTCCAGCCCAAAATGCAATGTTCCACTGACATCTTCTGCTTCCCGTCATGAAGCTAATTCTGTATCCCTTCACTTACCCTTCACTCAAAGAGGAACTTGGGTACCTTGATCTCTCAATGTCACATTTTTAAAAACATCCCACTTTCCAAAAGTCACTTTGCTTGCAAACAACCTACTCCCATCAACCTTTGCAAGTTCCTGTTACATTCCATCAAAGTTGGTCTTGCCCCAGTTTAGAACTTTAACTTGTGGACCAGTCCTGACCTTATCCACACCCATTTCAAAGCTACTATAATTGTGGTCTCTTGTCCCAAAAGGCACTGGCCACACTTACGTTGCCCAAACCTTACTCTCTCACTTGAAGGGCCCTCTACATATTGCTTAAGGAAACTTCCCTGAACACATTTGACAAATTCCATCCCATCTAAGCACTCGGCATTATTTTTATTTCTCAGCTCTCATATAGATCATTCAGTAACGTCATCTTGGACTACGGTCGTAATCAATAAAGCAACTCTCTTCTTTTACCCCCACCTCTATTGCACATTAAGAACCTATACCCTGGAACATTTAGCTGCCAGATCTACCCCTCCTTTAGTCAGCTTTCTGAAATGGCTATAACGTCCCAGTTGCATGTACTGTGAGGAAAAGGTGAAGAAACAGTCCTTTTGAGTGAAAAGACCAAAAAAATGATTTTAATGAGATGCTCCATTAAATTTTAAACAAAATTCAGATCTTTCCTGCCCTTGGACCATGCTTCTCATATCTTCCAGTTAGGTCCAGGACAACAGCCAACACCTATTCACGGTGCAGTGCAGGGGAGTCCAGCTCTGACCAGGACTTTTTTCCCCAGCGCAAGTGGCCAGCCACGTTGTCACAGATTTGCTTTGAACACTATTGATGCCCTGCCTCAGGTTCATTGGAAGTTGACCAATGAAAGTAAATATGTCTCTCTGATTTTCATACTAGAAAAGCTGCAGCAAGCAAAAATGTTCATTGTTCCAGTTAATATATAGTGCCTATGAGAAATAAACACTTATAACTCATGACACTTAAAAACAGCCAGTGGCTATTAGAACCAAAATATATTAAACAATTGCAAATATAGAAATATTAATAATGCTGAAAGAATTACAAAACTCATACACATCAAGTAATTAAATACAGTACATTGAACCCAACTGAATTAAACCAAATAAAAAGCTCTTTGTTGTCTTGTCAGCAGCTATTTCTTACCATTCATTTCAATAGCCTACCGTACCTGCATCATAGCAAACAGTCTGAAGAAGGGTCTCGACCCAAAACGTCACCTATTCCTTTTCTCCAGAGATGCTGCTTGACCCGCTGAGTTACTCCAACATTTTGTGTCTATCTTCATAGCAAACTATATTACTGATACAAATTCAGTTTAGTTTACTGTCACGTGTACCGAGGTACCGTGAAAAGTTTTTGTTGCGTGCTACGCAGTCAGCGGAAAGACAATACATGATCACAATCGAGTCATGACAGTGTCATGATATGGGAATAACATTTAGCGCACGGTAAAGCCAGCAAAGTCCGAATAAGGATAGTCTGAGGGTCACTGTAGAGGTAGATAGTAGTAGTTGACTATCCAGATAGCACCGAGTTTCCGTGATGATACATTGGTCAGTCTGTCACAAATACAGGTGTCTGGGTGGAAAACCAGCCCCATTAATTGAAATTCAATTGTGCGTGTAGATAGAATTCAAATTACAGAAATAAAATATTGGTAGTTTCTTCATGTAATAACTGATCAGTAAATGTCATTATCTCCTGGATTAAGAAGTAATTGTAAAAATCTTGAAATAACAACAAAACATTGGATATTTTAACAGGAGTGATGGCGGGTTTTCTAACTGATTGATACTTGATGGTATTTTTCATTCATGGATACCTTGACATTTTTCTTTGTTCAACTATCTGTACTGATCATACCGAACACTTGCCTGGTCTTTGCGTTTCAGTTTCACGCAGGATGAACCACTTACCTGCTAAATATGGGGACAGCAGTATAAAACAATCCTTTATCTGACCAATCCAGTGAAATCTATTTATTTATAGGGGCTGTTTACTCTTTTGAAGGACATTTTTTTGTGAAACTGTGTGCTTTTGAAAGTTAATGCATGAACATTCAATGAGCAAAAATAAACACATGTTCACGTATCGTTTTGTGTTTTGTATTTGATTCAGCCACGTCACAAGAGCAAGTTACCTAATAGGAAATACCAAGCTGAAGTGGCAGCACCTAATAGCAAGGACAGACTTCAGAGATGTGGCCAAAACCAAGATAGTTTCTGTTGTTACTGCAGATTCCGTAAGTGTTTGGAAGCTTTTATCATGAAGGGCAGATTAAAAAAAAAAAAAAGAAATGGTGGAAAAATCTGAAAGAATTCATATTATTTCCCTCCCTGTAGAAGTAGCTTAAAATACAGAAATATTTTCGTCTCATGCAAGGGAAGAGATAGCATTCATTATTTTTTTACAAACAATTCCCACATTTTATTGTTTGCATTCCTGCTGTGAAATGTTTCTGCCAAGTTTTCCATTCCCATTGCCAACCACTATTGTTTGCAATGATATTTGTTATTTTAATAGGTGAGCTCGCCGACTTGCAGGCCAGCATTTCAACTCTGCAGAATTCTGAGGGTGCTGTATGGTTTATGCTGCCAGGATGGATCTTTTTATTACAGCTTCTCAAAAGTATCTTCACCTCGCTTATAGATTGGCCATAAGTTTCTGAATAGTTGTAGAAAAGAAAATTCTGAAAGTGATATGAATGTTGCATTAGGACAAAGTAAAGGGACCTATTAATCAACATTCATTTAATGGCACCATGATTCTGCAATACATGTTGAATGTTTAAAGTAGTATCAACTTCTTTAACAGCAGCTAACAGAATTATTTTGTTTATCAAAGCACTGCTATTAAGGCACAACTGACTTTTATTGAAAAACCAAGACGTGAAGTGTAATGTGTGCATCATTAGAGAAATGGATAACTTTATTCTGTCCAAAAGACATAGGAATAGATCTGGTCTCTTGTCCAGACTAGGGGAGTCACGAACCGAGGACTATCTCCGGATGTCTTCGAGCCACCCCAGTAAACCAACTGCCCGTCCTCGCTGGCATCGCCCCAGCCAATATCAGACGAGAAGCAGCCACGCTGGCCCTTTCTCGAAAGGCACAGACCTGTGAATCCCACCTCCTCCATCAGATCGCCACAGAGACACCACGACGAGTGCAGCTCAAGTCACGGCACCCCTTTGCCACGCAAGCCCAAGAGCTGCTCTGCACAACACCGGGTGATGCTTCTAAGGGTCAAGACGAGATGGAGAGACCAGTGGAAGTCAGCGGAACCATCTAGGCTACACCATTACATCAATGACCGCATGGACGTCCCTGGCCAGGACCTGCCCCGAAAGCAGTGGACAACCCTCAACCGCTTGAGGACAGGCATCGGACGCTTTGGAGTAGCGATGAAGAGGTGGGGCCTCGTGGACAGCGCCTCCTGTGAGTGTGGGGACCCAACACAGAGAGTGGAGCACATAGTCACCAGTTGCCCCAAACACCGGCCACCGAATGGTGAACGAGGTCTGATTGCCCTGGACAATGACACATTGGCCTGGCTTGCCTTAACGGAGCTGCAGGTCTAAAAGACATACAAGGGAAGAAGAAGAAGCGGAGACATAGGTTTAAGGTGGGGGGGGGGGGTTATATTTAATAGGAACCTGATGGGTATATTTTTCACACAAAGCGTGGTGGGTGTATGGAACAAGCTGCCGGAGGAGGTAGTTGAGACAGGTACCAATGTAATATTTAAGAAACATTTAGACAGGTACATGGATAGGACAGGGTAGAGGGATATGGACCAAATGCAGGCAGGTGGGACTAGCCTACATGGGACATGTTGGTTGGTGTGGCCCATTGGGCCGAAGGGCCTGTTTCCACGCTGTATGACTCTATGAGCTAATGAAGGTTATATGGTGCTTTGTATCCTGTTCTGCCATTTACCAAGAGCATGGTTTATCTTGACTCCACTTTCCTGTTTTACCATAATCTCTTGATTCTCTTACTGTTTAAATGTCTGTCGATCTCAGCATTAACTGAGCATTCACAGGCCTCTCGGTACTCCAATGACTAACAAACTTTACAGCAGTTGGGATCATTTAAACTTGATTCTTCCTAGGTATTTAGTCCAGAATGAAGTTGGACTCTACAGAGAAATGAGCTGATGAGAGTGTAAAGATATGTAGCAATGTCCGTATATATCATGTTTAAAAAGGAAAAGGAAGTCAATGATGTTTCAATATAAGGTTGAACAGTATCTTACACAAATTTCAAAAGAACCATTGTAAAGTTCATTGGATGTGACCTTGAATGATAGATTAGTCATCATTCTTTGAGATAGATATGCATGAAAATGTTTTGAAGCAAAAGTGATCAAAGAAATGGGAGAGAGCAGTATATCTTGAAAGGCCACATATTTTGAGCACAGTTCAAGGGATAGCCCCAGGGCCAAACATCTTCTTGGAGAACTGAGGATTCATCAGTCCTATTGAAACTAAAACCTTAACTGCTACCATTAAACTCGACATACTCTGTCTGCCCCTTACACTTTTCTCCATGTATTAATTGAAGTAGTTGAAGGCTGACAAGTGTCTGGGTTCTGATGGACTTCATCCTAGGGACTTAAAAGTTGTTGCTACTGAGAGAGCTGATCGGTAGCTTTTGGTTCTCCAAACTTCCTTAACTTGTGGAAGGTGCCATTGGATTTGAAAATAGCAAATGTAAAGCATTTACTCCAAGTGGGAGAGAGACGGAATATGAAGTATTAGAGGTCAATTAGATTTAAATCTGTTACGGGAAGGTTTTAGAAGCTTCCACTGAAGATATTGTAGTGAACATGTAGAGAAAATATAGCTAATCAAGCAAAGTCAATGTGGATTCTGAAAGTGATATCATGCTTGACAAAATTATTGAAAGAAGTAATTGAATAATTACTTGGATTAATTCAATAATTACTGGATGTAAACATTAGACTTTAGACTTTAGACATACAGTGCGGAAACAGACCCTTCGGCTCATGAATGTGCGCCATCCAGTGATCACCCCACACACTAACACTATTTTACACACTTTGGACAATTTACTGATGCCAATGGGGTGAGAGATTGCAACCTTCACGTGGTCCACCCTGTTTCGATGAATGCAATCAACCTGGCGTGCACAAACGGAAGATCAAACAGAACAAGTTGTCTTACAACTTTAGGCTGTGCACACCATACACAAGAAGAAGAAGACTGATGCCAATTAACTGACAAACCTGTACATCTTTGGAGTGTGGGATGAAACCAGAGCACCCAGAGAAAACTACGCGGTCACAGGGAGAACGTACAAACTCCATACATACAGCACCCTTAGTCAGGATCAAACACAGGTCTCTGTGGCACTGTAAAGCAGCAACTCTACCGCAGCACCACTGTGCCGTCCTTTAATAACCTTTGTAGTTTACATGCAGTGTACATAGATTTCCAAAACGCATTTGTTAAGCAGTTACATTAGGAGTCAGTGCTGAAAATGAAAGCTCACAGTGTCAGCGGTAACATAATTGTGTGAATAAAAACTATCTGTGCAACAGGAATTAGAATATCATGAATTGATCTGTTTCTGGTTGGCAAGATGTATCAAGTGAGGTATTATTGGGTTTGGTGCTGGAGCCTCAGCTGTTTAAAATTTATGTTATAAAAATCAGATAGTGGCTCTGAAGGTAAGCAAGCTAAATTTGCTGAGTTTCTCCAGCAGTTTGTTTTTTTCCCCTCTAGTTTACAGCATCTACAATCTCTTGTGTTTCTATTAAAGAAACTGGATTGCAGAGAAATGTATATTCCATTTAACCATTAAAAATGTCAACAGAATGGAGCAAAGGAGAAAGTTATCTTTTTCTAAAGATGTAACAAAGAAGAATGGAAGAGTGTGAATCATTCACAATAGCAGCTTGGACAAAGCACAAAAGGAATGGATGGTAATCTGAACGGGTAACATTTCCTTCCAATGAATCCAAGGAAGTGCTGTTTTAAAACTGTTCACAGATTCGTGGAAATCATGACTAAGGGTACAGTGGTGATGAGATATTCAAATGTCAAAGTGCAATATCTTCAGGAGAGAAAACAAATCACCTGCATTTCCCTTGAAACTGAAACTGAACGTAAATGGCATGGAGAGAGTCTGGAAGAGGCTAATTTTGCTTTTCTTGGAAAAGCAAAAGGTGAAAGTAGGGTAATTGGAGTTGAAAATAGACAATATAGTTGTAAATCATACCGAAGAACTGTTCATTGAAACATTGCAGTGTCACTTGTGAGCACTATTACTGCGACGTCAGCAATCTGTTCTTTCTGTCTTCTGACGCATATTAAATCATGTCGTGGGGAATCATACAATATTTTGCTAAACCTTTGTTCCTCTACCTTTATTCACGTGCAATCTCACATTTATAGTTTTAATTTTCGTTTTATTACCAAAAATAAAGCTGTTATTGTGTGTAATTTCAATAATCTCAGGGCATTTCAATTAAAATATTACTGATTTGATTAAATTAGTTTGAATTCAGTAAATACAATTAAACTCCAAATACCATAGAAATAGCTTTAAACTCACTCCACTCTACAAAAACAAAATATGTAAAATTAACTCTGACCTCAATGATCAGAGCCTGAAGACTAAAACAAACTCAATAATTAAAAAAAAAAGCTTCTAGTTTTATGTAGAATTAATCAGTTTAGAGATGTTTGACTGGTATATTTGCATATATTTAAACAGAATATAAATTGTTACTGTTTGAAATGGTAACCATGTGAAATAAAATAAATTCATTTGATTTGGCCACATTCAAATAGATTCATTTTCCTGGCCTGAATAGATTGACTTTTGATCTAAATATGCATAAAGGCATTCACAGTTTTGAATGTCATCAGTATCAGTGCCATCCTGCATGGGTATGGCTGCCCAGCATGCAGCTGTCTGTTTTTTTCAACTCTTTTTTTTATTTTTAGTTAGTTGAGTTTTTGTTTTTCAGAGTTCTAGTCTTTTTTATGTGGGGGTGGGGAGGGGGAAACTGCTTTTCAGAGTCCCTACCTGATCGGGGAGGCGGCCTTTCTCCGGACAGCACCTTCGACCCGTCCTCGCGGCCTACCAGTGGGCCTGGAGCGGCGTTTCCTGTGGGGACCGGCCAGAACCTCGACTTCGGCAGCGGCACAGCGCTGGAGCGCTATCGCGGAGTGAGTGATGCCTTGCCCGGGTCGCTGCGCTGGAACTCCAGTAAGCTGAAGACCGCCGATGAACATCGCGGAGCTGCGGGTCTGTGGAGCGGCCAGCCGCGGGCGGCGGCGCTGACTTTAACATCGGGAGCCGCGGTCGTTGCAGGTTTCCCAAGCCGCTGTGAGGATTCTCCCGACGCCGGAGCACCATCATCCGGCGAGAACGGCCTGGAACATCGGGCCTCCGTAAAGGCGACTGCGGAGGCCTCAATAGGCCCGACTATGGGTGGACATGGGGATGGGGACTGGACTTTGTGCCTTCCCTCATAATGGGAACCATTGTGGGGGGATGGTTTTTATGTTTAAATCTCTTTATTACTGTTATGTTGTATTCTTTTTTATGTGCTGCAATGGCAATACGCATTTCACTACAACAATTAGTGTATGCGGCAATAAAGAACCTTTGAACCTTTCAATCTAGAAATAGAAAATAAAGGTAGGGAAGTCATTCTGTTCTTTCTTAGGACACTGGTCCAGTTTCAACTGCCGTTCAATTCTGATTACCACATTTTTTAGTTTAGTTTAGAGACACAGAACGTAAACAGGCCCTTCGGCCCACCAAATCTGCATCGACCGGCGATCCCCGCACACTATCCTACACACATTAGGGACAATTTACATTTATAACAAGCCAAATAACCTGCAAACCTCTACATTTTTGGAGTGTGGGAGGAAACCGAAGATCTCGGAGAAAAGCCCACGCAGGTCACGGGGAGAACATATACACTCGGTACAGATAAGCACCCATGGTCAGGATCGAACCTGGGTCTCTGGCACTGTAAGGCACAAACTCTACTCCTACGCCACCATACTGCCCTTATTAGAAGAATTATTAGAAGAATGTGAGTGCATTAGTGAGGGTCCAGAAAACCTTTAGGAGAATGGTTCCTGGGGGAAGGTTCTGTAAGGTTGGGTCAGAGAGGCTTGTAATGTTTTCTAAAGAAGAGAAAGCTGAGGGAAGACTCAGATAGAAGTGGCCGCAGTATATGAAATAATGAGAAGCCAGGACAGAGTAGAGAGGCTGTTTGTTTTGGTGCCAGGCTGAAGGACTAGAGGCCACAGGTATAAAACAATGGGGAAGAAAATTAAGTGCAATACAAAGAAAACTTTTGTCACACAGCCTGCTGATGTTGGAATCTGGAATTAATTGCCAGCAGATATTGTGGAGGAAAAGGTCCTCCCCTCACCCAGTTGGTCGTGTGTGATACTTTGCTGGTGCGGGCAATAACTGTGTGCTTGCTTCTACAATAAGAGAATGGATTATATGAAATTCCATCTTCCAGTAACTGAAGGTTGGGTGTTTGTGAACATTTGCCTTGTGCCGTGCAATGTGCTACAATGGTCCAATAGTTGATAATGTGTGCAAGTGTGTGCTCGACTTGGTAGCAATAAGAGTATGATGGTCTATGCTATTGTCAGGTGGCAGCCCTGATTAATAAAGGTTGCTGGTGAATAAGTGATATGGTGTACTAGGTACAGCACTGTGAGAGGCTGCAGCCCTAGAGCCATAGAGTTACACAGAATGAAACAGGCCATTTGGCCCTCTGAATCCATGCCAGCCATCTAATACCCATCAGTGTTCATCCTTCACTAGTCTCATTTTATTCTCCCATCAACTCCCAACAACCCCTGCAAATTCTACCACTTACCTACACATCAGGGGCAATTCAGAGGGGTAAATATAACCTAACATCGTGCATGTATCTGGAATGTGAAGAAAACTAGGAGACCATGTGGAAACCCATGTGATTCCATTAAGAACATGCGGAGTCCATACAGTCAGCGACGGAGGTCAGGAGGATGGAATGCGGGTCACTGGAGCTATGAGGCAGTGACTCTACTTAGAAACATAGAAACATAGAAATTAGGTGCAGGAGTAGGCCATTCGGCCCTTCGAGCCTGCACCGCCATTCAATATGATCATGGCTGATCATCCAACTCAGTATCCCGTACCTGCCTTCTCTCCATACCCCCTGATCCCCTTAGCCACAAGGGCCACATCTAACTCCCTCTTAACATAAAGCCAATGGACTGGCCTCAACTACCCTCTGTGCCAGAGAGTTCCAGAGATTCAGACTGCTCCACTGGGCCACTGATGCCATGGTTGCAAGAAGATGGGATTTGATGATGCCTTTATTGACCTTGACCTGCTTGTGAGGTCATCAGATGCCGAGTGAGCAAGCCGCGAAGAGTTTCATCACTTGTTCCAGCCACAAGTGCCTCAGAGAGGAGGTGAACTGGTGAACTGGTACTAGATCTTCTACATGTTGGGCAATAAAGACTGAGGTTAATATCAGCTGGTGACCAAAATTGTGACACTGAAGTCACAACATAAATCTTACATGTTATTGTATTAGCCAGCAGATGCAGGTTAATCACGACCCCTGGACTTGATTTCCAGTATTACCCCAGCTCATCATCTGTTTTTATCCCTTTTCCATGTTAAATTACTTTATTTTAATTTCCACCAGATGGTTCAAACCAATAATCCTTACCTCTGCAGGAACTGCATGGATAGCTGGCACAGACACCAGAGACTAAAATAACACCTTATTTAAATGTCTCGGTGTCCGTGTCTTCAGTCTAAACTGAAGCGTCACCCATTCCTTCTCTCCAGAGATGCTGCCTGTCCCGTTGAGTACTCCAGCTTTTTGTGTCCATCTTTGGTTTAAACCAGCATCTGCAGCTCATTCTTACACATTAACATTCATTGTCTTAATTGATAGATGCTGATACCACTCTGACACGTTGATGGAGTATTTGTTATGTGTTGCTCATGTATGTATGCACAGTGCCGGATTTACGTACAAGCTAAACAAGCTATAGCTTAGGGCCCCCACTTTCTAGGGGGCCCCTCGAAAAAATTGATGGGCCTCGAGATCTAGGGGGGCCTCCGGCCAAGGCAGAACACCTACCGTTCAACTCTGGGCGGCCCCCCTCTCTATCTCTCTCTCTCTCCATCTCCCCCGCTATCCGTGTCCGGGCCGCCGGGCTCCGCTCGCTCCTCATCCGCCGGCACGGCAGGCCGCCTTGCACATGCGCACAACCACGGCCAGCACATCATCGGCCGCCCTGCGCATGCGCACTGCAACGGCAACTGGTCGGCGCTGGGCACTTTCTCCCTCGCTTTGAATTGTGGGAGATTTGGCCGCCATGGCTGTCCGGTCGTTGGGGGCCTCACAAGTGGAACAGCTTAGGGCCTCTCTTCATCTAAATTCCGGCACTGTGTATGCATGTCTATTAACTGTTCAGAAAATCTGCTGCCTTAAGGTTGTTGGATTCCAATTACCTCAAGAGATGTTCCAAATGGTTACCACTTGTGGCATTGTTGTACATTGATCAGAGTTCAGTTGAAGACTGACTGACACGCTTTTTACTCGAGGCTCTGCATTTAACTTATGTGAATGAGTGAAGTGATACTCAGGTACAGATAAGTCTAAGGTACACAAAAATGCTGGAGAACCTCAGCGGGTGCAGCAGCATCTATGGAGCGAAGGAAATAGGCAACGTTTCGGGCCGAAACCCTTCTTCAGAATGAGGCTTGTATTCACTGGAGTTTAGAAGGATGAGGGGCTATCTTATAGAAACATATAAAATTATAAAAGGACTGGACAAGCTAGATGCAGGAAAAATGTCCCAATGTTGGGCGGGTCCAGAACCAGGGGCCACGGTCTTAGAATAAAGAGGAAGCCATTTAAGACTGAGGTGAGAAGAAACGTTTTCACCCAGAGAGTTGTGAGTTTGTGGAATTCCCTGCCACAGAGGGCAGTGGAGGCCAAGTCACTGGATGGATTTAAGAGAGAGTTAGATAGAGCTCTAGGGGCTAGTGGAATCAAGGGATATGGGGAGAAGGCAGGCACGGGTTATTGATTGAGGATGATCAGCCATGATCACAATGAATGGCGGAGCTGGCTCGAAGGGCCGAATAGCCTCCTCCTGCACCTATTTTCTATTCTATTTTATTCCATGCACAGAAGTTTGCAAGAGAGAGTTACATTTAGCTCTCGGGGCTCGTGAAATCAAGGGATATGGGGAAAAAACAGGAACGAGGTACTGATTTTAGATGAACAGCCATGATCATATTGAATGGCAGTGCTGGTTCGAAGGGCTGAATGGCCTCTTCCTGCACCTATTTTCTATGTTTCTATGCTTGAGTATATGGCAATAAAACTCGACCACTTGATTTTGAAGCATTCATGCATGGTGGAGGTATAATGTAGTCAGAGAGTGATACAGTGTGAAAACAGGCCATTCGGCGCAAATTGCCCACACCCGCCAACATGTCCCAGCTACACTACCTGCCTTTGGTCCATATCCCTCCAAACCTGTCCTATCCATGTATCAGTCTAACTGTTTCTTAAATGTTAGGATAGTCCCTGCCTCAACTACCTCCTCTGGCAGCTTGTTCCATACACCCACCACCCATAAAAAGTTACCTCTTAAAAATACTTCAAACAAAAAGCTGAAATCATACTTCTACAATGCACTAAAACATGATTTTAATATATCAAATTTCAAAAAGTCCCTACTGTGGGATATCAAAAAGTCCCCCCTCCCACACCCTCCCCTCACTTGTCTGCTCCACTCCCTCATCGGGTGCCCCCCCAGGTGAGTGACATAGTGATCGCTCCGCCCCCTCCCACTTTCAAAAACGCCTCATGTTTCAGACCGAGAGCACTGCCAGATGTGAGCGGGGAACTGAGGCCAGTTGTCCATGATGTCTGGATCCCAATGCTCAGAGTTCGTGTTTCGGAGTTGGCTAATGATATTGATTTGTAATTCGCCTGATTTGTAATTAGTTCACAAAACCTTAATTTATTAATCCGGAATATCCAGGGGGATGGAATAAGTGTAATATTAAAATGAAATGCAAGGTGTCAGGCTGTCTGTCACAACATACAGCCCCGATAACCCATTATTTCCTTCAGTTAAATATTGGGAAGGTAGCACTATTGTCCTTTTCCACTCAACTATTATGTTTGATTACCACACTGACTATTTCTAAACACCCCCCCACTACCCACAATTCCTTTGACAGGTTGAATAGAAATGTCCCCAATCTCGTTTTTTTATTGATTGGACACGTAGATGAACATCCTCACGGAGTTTAATCAGATGGAAACTAATTCAGATGCGATGTTTAAGAGCTTGTTCAAAGAAGGGGCATATTTTATAGGAGTGACAGAGATACTTGCAGGGGAATGTGTGAGGAGGTTATTATTTGTCTTTAGTTTTAGCTTGAACCAAGACACCTGAAAATTCAAAGTTTAATTCACTAATTGTGCTGATACTGACTCCAACCATCCACGTAATGAATATCATCCATTCCGGAGGATTTATTTTTCTGATTCCATTTAAACTTCACTTGGATTTCAATCATTTCAATGTAAAAGTACTTGGGAATGGGGAGCATTGGAACAAAATATTGCCCTCGGTACATATTAACTGTAGTATAATAGTGTATGCATATTGGTAGGTGCAATCAAAACAAAGATATTTTCATCATTGTTGTGTTATGAATACCACAGAAAATAATATGTACTCTCAAGATCACATTTAATAGAATAATATTGCTTAAATATATAGTTATTGGACTTTGCATCCAGAGTCAAGGTCTGGAATAGTACAAGGTGTGCAGTCAAAGCTGGGACAATGGGAGTGTTCAGCACTGGGAACCTAAGCAGTTAAGCAGCTCTGATTAGGGTAGAATAGGGGACCAGGTGTAAGGCTGGACTCAGAGTCAGGGATGAGAGAAAGGTATGCAACTGTAGTCAGGGTCAGGAGTAGTACCAGGTGTGCAGTGAGACCCAGGTTGGCCAACATGGGCCAAGTGTTTGATTATAATCTGATTCCATACATGAATATACTAAGATCATTCATGTGCTGCAGCTGTTGATCAGAGACTGGCTCTACTGTGGAATGTAATTAGGAATGTAATTTATCCTAGCCTTATTCATAGCAAATCCAATTTAAAGCATAAATATTGCATTTAAATGTAAGTTGAATGACTCACTACAGTATGCACCAGATTGCACAATTTAAAACTGAAAATTGCAAAAGCTCTGCACTAATCGGAGGAGGGACACATACCCTCCCACACCCACCCCTCCCACCTCAGACACTGCGCGCCTTCGGGCTTGGTCTCTTGCAATTTCTCACTCCCAACTCTCACCCAATGTTGGCAGCCCAGTTCCTGTAATGGGGCAACCAGAATTGCAAAAAATACTCTAAATATGGCCTAACCAAAGTCTTACAGAACTGCGTAATGAATTCCTGGCATATTCAATGTCTGGCCTAATGAACTCAACCATCACATACAACTTCCTTATCAGTCTATTTAATAGCATTATCACTTTCAGGGACTATGGACATAATCCCCAAGATCCCTCTGTAGATCAATGCTGTCAAAGAACTTGCCATTAACTGTATATTTTCGACCTCATAAAGTGCTATTACTCACATTTGTTTGGATTAAAATCCATCTGCCAATTCTTCATCACTTTCTGCAGCTGCTCCATATTCTGCTGTGTACATTGACAGCCTTCCTCACTCTCCCTAACTCCAGTAGTCTTGGTGTTATTGCAAACCTAATAACCAACTCATTGTCCTTTATGTCCAAGCCATTGATATATATCACAAACAACAGAAGTCCCAGCACAGATCCCTGCAGAACAATAATCTCAGAATTCCATGCTCTTCCACCAAGACCCCCTGAATTCAATGAGTAAACCAATTCTGAATCCATGCCCAAGTCACCAGGCATCTTAAATCTCTGGACTCGTTGATATCCACTTGATATCCTGATCCATTACATGGATACAAATTTTCAACACTAAGGTCCCAGCAATGATCCTAGCGACATCCCACTAATTCCGGTTTCCCAACATAAATGACACTATTCTTACTCTCTGTTTTCTATCAGTTAACCAGTCCTCAGTCCATGCCAGTATATTATCCCCAAAAGCAGGCGTTCTAATTTTGAGCCATGCTCACCTAGTGACACCATATCAAGATATTTTTGAATGTGCAAATGAATCACATTAACAGGTTAAAGCTAACTAATTCTGCTGTGGTCATGTAGTCATGCTGCACTGAAAGGGGCCCAGTGGACCACTATGTCCATGCCAACCATTGCAGTCTATATTAATCCAATTTACTTGCATTAGTTCAATAGCCTTATCAACTTCAGCAATTCAAGTGTTTGTCTCCATGTCTCCATCTCTTTATGTAGCGCATTCCAAATTCCACTCTTTGTGTGAAATTATTCCCTTTCAGATCTCCTCAGTCTTTTGCCTCCTACCTTAAACCTCTTGTTTTAGAAAACACTCTCGTGGGAAAAATATCATTATTTTATCAGGTGACGTCTGATTTTGTATAACTTTGTAAAATTTTGTATAAATTTGTGTAACTATCAGGTGACCATGGAAAATAAACCAAGTCTATCCAAACTGTCCATATCAATACTCCAATCCAGTAAACATCGTGGTGAATCTCCTCTGCGGGCTCCCCAGAACAATTACATTCTTCCACAAGTGTGGTGACTGGAACTACATACAATACTCCAAGTGTGGCCTAAACAATATTTTATAAAATGCTAATATGACATCCCTGTTCTTCAAATCTATGCTACAGTTGATGAAGGCAAGCATCGCGCATGCATTCTTCACAACTGTAGGTGCTGCCACATACAAGGATTGTTTTGATTTATACTATAAGGTCCCTCTGTTCATCAACATTCCCAAGGGCTCCAATCATTTACTGTGTGTATAGATTTCTCCTGAAATGCATCAACTTGAATATGTCTAGATCAAGCTTCATCTGCCATTGCATTGCCAAACTTTCCAGCTGACCTATATCATGCTGTAGCTTGAGCCAGCCTCCCTAATAATGCCCCTGTCCCACTTAGGAAACCTGAACGGAAACCTCTGGAGACTTTGCGCCCCACCCAACGTTTCCGTGCGGTTCCCGGAGGTTGCAGGTGGTTGCTGGAGGTTGCAGGTAGTGGAAGCAGGTAGAGAGATTGACAAAAACCTCCGGGAACCACACGGAAACCTTGGGTGGGGCGCAAAGTCACCAGAGGTTTCCGTTCAGGTTTCCTAAGTGGGACAGGGGCATTACTATCTACATCACTACTAGTTAAATCTTCAAAAAATACTTGTGTAGGACGGAACTGCAGATGCTGATTTAATCTGAAGATAGACACAAAATGCTGGAGTAACTCAGCGGGACAGGCAACATCTCTGGAGAGAAGGAATGTGTGACAGTTTGGCTCGAGACCCTTCTTCAGACTGAAAGTCACAGGAAACGGGAACGAGAGATGTAGAGGGTGATGTATAGAGATTTAGAACAAATGAATGAAAGAGATGCCAAAAGTAACAATGATAAAGGAAACAGGTCATTGTTAGCGGGAGCTAAATGAGAACAAAAGGATTGTGTGGGGGTGGGTGGAGAGAGAAGGAATGCAGGGGTCACTTGAAGTTAGGGAAATAGTAGCAGATTTCTCAAACATGAGAAGTGAGTTCCCTTTTCTAAATACAAGTTGACTGTTTCCAATCCTATTATTGTTTTCCAAGTGTTCTTTAATAACTTCCTTAATAGCAGGTTTCATGATCTGCCCTCCTATTAATATCAAGCTAACAGGTCCATATTTCCCTGTTGCACTCTTCCCTATTTCATAAATAATGGGGTGTGTTTGCTACCTCCCAATCTGTGGGTCATTCGAGAATCAATGGAAGTTTTGAAGATGACAATCAGTACACTTATAATCTATAAAACCATCTCATTTAAAATCCAAGGATGCAAGTCATTAGGCCGTGTGCAGTTCTTGCCTTTCATTTCATTATTATCAATTTCTTGATTAGTATGGGTGTCGGAGGTTATGGGGAGAAGGCAGGAGAATGGGGTTAGGAGGGAGAGATAGATCAGCCATGATTGAATGGTGGAGTGGACTTGATGGGCCGAATGGCCAAATTATATATACCTTTTAATCTGGTTTCCAAATCTCCCATGGCAAACTGATTCCACGTGTCTATGTTTATTTAATAATGCCTTATTTCAGAGGGAAAACACGAATCATTTTCAAAGTACTACGCAAAATGAAAGCTGTTGTACACTCCCACACAGCACGTGAAGATAGTCTATGTACCTCTATAGTCAGCAAACACTGGGGTTAAACAACTAAATGATACAATTATGAATCGTAACTAACTGCAGCTTTATGCGAGAGTTAAATCAGAATCATTACTACACCCTGTCTATAACAATCAACAACAATCAACAATCAGTTTTATTCGTCACATTGCACATAAAGTGCAAGTGAAATGAAAAAGAACACACAAAAACACATCAAAAATGTAACACAAATAGCCACCACAGCATTCATCACTGTGGTGGAAGGCACAACATTTGGCCAGTCCTCCTCCACTTTCCCCCGTGGTCGGGACCTCAACCCTCCGCAGCCGTCGCTGCGGGCGTCCAGAATGTGCAGACAAGGTAAAAAGTCCAGGTAAGTCCTGAATGTCTTTATCCTGCCAGTTGCTCAACAAGTGAGGCTGGTCAGGTAGTGGGAGAAGACCAAGAGGAGAACGCTGGCAAAGTATCACCGCCTTTTGTTTACACATTTGCAATCAACAGACGATGAATGGAAAGCAGCGCGAAGGCAAGATCTGCTTGCGGTGAGACAGAAGATGTAAGTGTGCTGCTCTCAGGCCAGGGAATGATGTGAGAGCAAATGGCAGTAGGCGAGGGTGCTAACACAAAGGGTGCACAGACAGAAACAAATCTGGACAGGATAAATGGAACAAAATATTGGAAGGTGACTAGCACTGGAACAATGAGTGACTTTTAAACAGCAGCTGTTTCAGGTAAGGCAGGTTACATAGAAACATAGACAATAGGTGCAGGAGTAGGGCATTCGGCCCTTTGAGCCAGCACCGCCATTCAATATGATCATAGCTGATCATCCAAAATTAGTACCCCGTTCCTGCTTTCTCCCCATATCCCTTGATTCTGTTATCTTTCATGTTTGCGAAGCCTGCCAAAAGGATTTAGTGCAGTGTCAAGAAACGTGAAGGAGTTCAGCATCAGCCTCTCAGAATGATGTAATCATTTACAATCCAGCTCCTGCTTTACATTACTTTGCCGTTATAGTTCCCCGTCAATCAGCTGTGCAGGCTGCTTCTTCTCTTGCTAGATTTATGCATCTGCTAGTGGGTCTTCTGCCCTAGAGCTGCTGAAAATCTTCGACAATCACCAAACTCTCCAAGTCACCAGCTTTCCACTGACTCTACTGCAGCCACTGAGGGAGTCCTGCAAAGGACACCAAGACAGTAGGGCAAGGTGACACAAGGAACTACCGATAGTGGTTTGCAAAATATCACACAAGGTGCTGGAGTAACACAACAGGCAACATTGCTGGAGAACATGAACAGGTGCCCCAGGTCGGGGCGGGTTGGAACCCTTCTTCAGGCTGATTGTGGTGGGGGTGGGGAGGGGGAACGGGAAAAAGCTTGAAAGGGAGAAAGCCTGGCAATTGCTAAGTGGAAGGTAGACACAAAATGCTGGAGTAACTCAGCGGTACAGGCAGCATTTCTGGAGAGAAGGAATTCATTTTGAGTCGAGGCCTTTCTTCAGACTGATGTCAGGGGAATGGGCGGGACAGAATGGGGGGGGGGGGGGGGGGGCAATTGCTAAGTGGATACAGGTCATGGGAGTTTTTGATTGGCGGATGGTTGGTTAAAGGCCAGAGATGAAAAGACAAAAAAGTATGAAATAAGGAGATGATAGAAGAGGCACAAAATGTGAAGCCAGAGGGAGGAATGTAGGCGGAAGGGGAGAGGGGAAAGGGGAGAAATGCGCGTGCATCCAGGTGGGGCACAGGTAAAGGTGTAAAAGGGGGAGGGGGGTATTGTTTGGAGATTATTTACCTAAAATTGGAGAATTCAATGTTCACATCGTTGAGTTGGTGGCTTTCCAAGCCAAATCCAAGGTGCTCTTCCACCAGTTTACGTGTGGCCTCATTCCTGCACTAGACCAGTCCCTGGCAGCAAGATCCGTATGGGAATGGGAAGGGTTAGCAATGGGGCGATTATTTACGTTACCGGGTACGTGCATTATTTCATTTACAGATTTATTTCAGAATGAGTATTTTTGCGTTCATTTTTGGCTTATGGCTCATCGATGATGACCAATAACAGAGGGAAGGGAAGAAGTCTTGACTAAAGGTTAGATACAAGGCTGGGCAGAATGTAGCGTGTAAAACATAGGGCAAAATAGTAGACGTACGCAGGAATGGCAGTCAGGCCCATTCCTATGTTGTTCAATCCATGGCTCTAGAGGGCAATTGGGATTGAAATCGCTGGTATGATATTTGAATCGATTGTTCATGTAATTACCAGGCTGAACGAGGTTGATGAGATTACAACCTCGTCTTTTGTCCATATTTGTCTTTCAGTTCTACTGTCTTTTTTTATCCTCCTTTTGCTTCCCCTCCTCCTGCTCACCCCTCTGTGAGTTCCCTGCCCCACTCTGCTTGCTCTGTCCTCATTCTCCCAGCCCTGCATGATTGCAAGAGGAAGAACCGCAAGTGCACTTGTATCTGGGAGTGGACATGCTGATGTGTACAGGTGGCATAAGTACTGGCATAAGCCCTTTAGTACCTGCAACTGTGCTCCCTGTGGATTAAATAAACTTGAAACAACCATGGAAAAAAAAAGTTGAGGCATCAGGTGGAAGAAAACAGCCAGCACCTAAACTGTTTAAAATCTTCAACTTTACTCATGCAAGGGTAAGAGAAGGTATGGCCAGGAGTAAAAGGTCCAAATTGGCACCAACATCAAATAAGTATTCCATCCTGACTACAATCACAAGCTGTTTGCTCTGCATATTTCCAGCAGATTAAAAGATCAAGCCATTGAATCAGAAGAATATGTGCAGAGCAGAGGGAGAAAGGGAGACAAAGGACTTTGTGGATGGATTTACAGAGCCTGGAGTCTGAGTTAAAACACCCATGCCACAAATATAATAGTGGACAGGAAGGCTGTGGCAACTTTCTGAAAGGAAAGAAACGGGTGCATAGCAAGTGGTCTGATATTGTACACCAGATAACCCAACCAAGTTGTGGTGAGGTTTGAACTAAATAAAGAGTTGTTTTGATGTAGTTGTTGTAGATGGAGAACAAAAAAAAGACTAAGCATCTAGGGGATTACATAGAAACATAGAACATAAGTGCAGGAGCAGGCCATTCAGCCCTTCGAGCGAGCACCACAATTCAATATGATCATGGCGGATCATCCGAAATCAGTACCCCGTTCCTACTTTTTCCCCATATCCCTTGATTCCTTTAGCCTGATGAGCTTTATCTAACTCTAGAAAATCTCGAAAACATCCAGTGAATTGGCTTCCACTGCCTTCTGAGGCAGCGAGTTCCACAGAAATCTTGTAATCCTACTTTTATCCATTCAACTACTTCAAATATAATTTAAATTCTCTTCAAATTGGCATTTTATCTCAATTTTAGTACCAAATTGGTGTAACGTCCCAATCTTCATAAGTTCAGGAACTCCATTTATACTCTTTTGATTCCTAATCCCCCTAACTGCTTTTCCTGATATCTCATTCCCCATTTTGTCTTTGCCTCTTGAGACCTTTTCCATATTTTTCAGGTCTCTCCAAAGTTGCAATCACCAGTGCTCCCACAATATCACTCCACAGATTACAGATTTCCCCTCACTATCCCACTCCTTAATTTTCTTCTCACCTTCTGATATCCTATTTCCCAGTCATCAACTTTGTCGTTTATCCAAATCCCCTGTTTACAATTCCCCCCGTTATTTAATTAACCAGTCTTCAGCATTCTCCCTAAATTGCAAGCCTTTTCTTTAACCAAATCTATTACTCCATTATCTAAGTTCAAGTTTTCCCCTGAAATCCCATTTACCATTCACAAATTCTCCGCGGAGAATTCATTCTCTAGCTATTTTCTCTCAAAATCACATTTTCTAACCTCAAAAGCTCTTCAATATTCCTAAAGTCAATTTCTCTTGTAATTCCATTTCCAGTCTTCTGATTTCATCTGAAATCACATTACACTGTGTCCAGCTTTCCAAACATTGCACAATTCCAAATTTCCAATTTTTCACCCTAAGGTTTTATCACTTAGTCTCCGACTCTCCGATGTTACTCCATCCCAGTCTCCAGCCTACAAATCCTACCACCCAGTCTTCTTCCCACGCTCACTCACCAGTTCCCTTCTTCCCGTCAACTCCCCAATCCTCAAACTTCATTCCTGTCTTTCTCAGTTCCCCATTTGCGAGATCAACTTCTTCATTGTTTTATATTGGTCAAGTCCAGGTTATATAATGGTCATTGAGCAAAACACCAAATGCTGGAGGAACCCTACAGACCAAGCAGCACCTGTGGATGGAATGGACAGGTAATGCTTTGGATCGGGATTCTTCTTCGGACTGAATAAATGTTACCCATCCATTCCCTCCACAGATGCTGCATGTCCCATTAAGTTCTTCCAGAACTTTGTATTTTGTCCAAGATTCCAGCATCTGCAGTTCCTTGTACCCCCATATATTGATACTTGTTCTGAGCATCTAACTGCAAAATGTAATTATTATCTGGCTCTCGAGATTTAGGCTTTAGAAAAGGGGTTCCATTTTTTGGCTGAATGATCTTTGTCCCTTCTTGATTCATATTAACTAACATTATTTAAAACCATCATCACTGCTTCAGTTTGGGCACATGATGTTGCAGTAATAGATTGAATTAAATTTACAAACTTTATCCATCCAGGCGTTACTAATCAACTCAAAACAAAGAACATTCATGGATATTGAAGGCTTGACACAATTTCTTTGACAAACACATCAGTTAGTATCTAGAGTTGTGCCGCTTCCAATTGAAAGCAGGTTTACCAGATATGAAATTAATTTGACATGAACGGTTTGATGGAAATAAACTGGCTCAGCAGCGTAAACAAATAATAAAACCAGTGAGAGCCTCAAGATCTCCTGAATGCAAAATTATTGATTTCCCTGAAACACTTTGAAATTGAGGATGGCTAAAAAAAAACCCCAAATGCAAAACGACTGCAGGCTGTTTACAAGTGAATTTTCCAGACTCTAACCACAGCCTAAGTTATTTAACAATGATGAATGACTCAGCTTCACTTCAGTTCAAGCTCAAGCTGACCGCTGCCAGCACCAAGCAGTGGCACCAAAATCAATAGCTGAATGGAATCTTGGCCTCCCTCCAGGATCTCTGGGATTTCAACCTAGGGTTTCCTTTGATGGACAGTCCCTCTATTTAACATCCGATACAGTGGCGCAGCGGTAGAGCTGCTGCTTACAGTGCTTGCAGCATTGGAGACCCAGGTTCGATCCCAACTACGGGTGCTGTCTGTACGGAGTTTGTACGTTCTCCCCGTGACCGCGTGGGTTTTCTCCGAGATCTTCGTTTTCATCCCACACTCCAAAGACGTACAGGTTTGTAGGTTAATTGGCCTGGTGGGTAAATTGTTCCTAGTGTGTGTAGGACAGTCAGGGCCGGCCTTAGGAGGTGCGGGGCCCAATTGGTGAAAATATTTCATAGAAATATAAATAAATAATTATAAATGAGTCACATGTCGTGAGTAATATGACAGTCAGTCGGCTTTAAAAAAAAATCTTAAACTGCGCATGCGCAGGTTGTTCTCTCCGTAAAAATAAAAATAAACAAAGTAACAATTCAATTTTCCCACGGCTTCCAAATTTCCTTCTTTCTGTATTACTGAATGGGTGGGGGGTGGAGGGTGGAGGGTGACGTCAGGTGGAAAGATGGTGGGAAAAACGGGAGCACAGGGACAAGTTGAATCAGTTGTCATCTTATTTAATGACAATACTAGTTCAACTTATCAAGGGACCAATTGGGGGGAGAGTTCCTTTCACAGCGTGTGTGGAGTCTAGCCAGGGGTAAAGTTGCGGGGAGGGCAGGAGCATTGAGAAGGAGTGGGTCGGGGTTCATGCCAGTAACTCATTCACCGCTGCCGCGGCACTCCGGGCGCGGAGCTACCGCATTGTGGCCAGGGAGGGAAGCAGCTCGCGTGGCTACGAGCGGCCTCCATCACCGGACAGCGGAACCGTCTGCCATCTCAGCACCTTCTGCCGGCCCGCTCACCCCTGGCAGTGCTCTCCATCTGAACAGTGAGGGGACCAGCTCAAGAGCAAAGATCATAGAGCGGAGTGGGTCAGCTGGTGATGGATAACATCACAGCGGGCGGTGGAGCTTACTCCTGTGTCAGCGCAAACAAGGGATCAATTGGGGTTACTCGCACTGACATATGGAGTAAGCTCCACTGCCCGCTGTCTTGTTATCCATCGCCCACTGACCCACTCTTGAGCTGGATGATCCCCGGCCGACCCCCTCCTTCTCAACGGTCCTGCCCTCCCCGCAACTTTACCAAAGGAACATGGACAGAAACTACCCACACGTTCTAAATGAAAGGAATGGTATTTTATCCTTGCCTCCCCCCCCCCCCCCCCCCCCCCCCCCCCCCCCCCCCCCCCCCCCCCCCACCACACAAGAAGCGTAACTTGAAGCGCTTTGGAGAAGTTCGATATGGACTGAAAAATAATAGCTATGAATCGATACTTCAGAGCTGCAAGGTAAATCTTGCCCAAACTCAGTTGTATCTTTCTATCTCAATAAATATCACAAAATATGCCATTGTTTCAGCCACATTGTGACAAAATATAGAATGTAGGTTATTTGTAATCAGTCACCACATCCCAGAAACAACAGTACTTAAAGAAGAACATTTGTTTTACTAATTTACGAGTATGTACCATACAGAGTCCGTTGATCCATATCCAGCATAATGTTGTGTTAATTGCATAAACGGGATTATTGTGTAAGAAATTTGGTGTGGAATGATAATCCATCTCAGATAATCCATTAGGCAAGTCCCAAGCTGATAGATACTTATCCCCCACCCCCAATCCCCCTCGCCCTTTATTGAACCTACCATTTGACCAATCTTTTACTCAGCTGCTGTAACGTTTCCTTCCTATCAAAATCTCTGTGTAGCATCTCTGTCCCTATCTTCCAATTCCCACTTTGAAATAAAATACAACTTTCGACTTAAAATTTTCGCAGCAGGATCGCTATTATAAATGCAAATATATGGTATTTTATCCTAGCATCTCCCCCCCCCCCCCCCCCCCCCCCCCCCCGGTGCAATCGGTGCAATCGGCCTAAGGACAGTGTAAATGTGCTAATGTGCAGGGATCGCTGGGTGGAACAGACTCGGTTGGCCGAAGGGCCTGTTTCTGCGCTGTATCTCTAAACTAAACTAAACTAAACTAAACTAAACTAAACTATGGACTCCAAGCAAATGTGCAGACGCTAGTTGTGTTTTTATTTGACACCCATATTCCATTTCTTGCATTTTAGTTGGATGCTTGCCAGAATGTCTTCTGTAGAATTTGCCTTTGTTGTGGAGCTTCCTTTGTGAGTGGATGGGCTAATGCCTTTTGTTCTTAGCCATTCTATAGCCTGTTACAAGCAGGTGTTCAAATACAGTCTCTGGTTTAATTTCCATTCAGTATTTCCCCAGAGGGTGGAATGCCACTGGCACGGATGTACACGTCTCGTGCAGCTGGTGAGCAGACCAAGGTAACGTTGTTGGACACAGAAATACCAATGGCAAAGAAGGGTGCCCGAGCCAGCTACCTGCCCCTTTTCCGGGGTTACGCCAGGACACGGGTGGTGTTAGAGAGGGTCTACGCGCTGTCCACGGGTGCCCTGGGGGATTTCCGGGACAGCTGGGCACCGCGGGAGGTTGAATGCATCCTTGACAAGGATTGGAAGATAGTTGTACAATAGGTCATTGTTTGTCTTTGAGGTGGTGGGCTCTGTTTTAAAAAAAAATTGTATTGTAAATATTATTTTAATATTTGAATAAACATTTTCCATTTAAAAAAAAATGTCACCTGACAAACTACCTTTAACATTATCATCATCAGTGCAAGACCCAGCGCTGGGAGGGAGGATGTGACATTCCAGTCCTTCAGCCCCGTCCCTACATATGCTGATAGCAGGTACGTGCCATGAGTAATTACTCAGGGCAGTCTGTCGACCTTTAAAAATCATAAACAACCTCGCATGTGCAGGGGGAAAAAAAATAGTAAAACCACACATACACCGAACGGTCCTGTAGGCAAAAATCTTTAAAAGCGGGCATGAGCGGATTGGTCTCCTCTCCTGTGGGCCTGCGCAGCACCTAGCGCGCGGTCCACGGTGCAAAGGCAGGATTTCAGAAGCCTTTATTGCCGTTGTAAGTGAAGGCTTGAAGCAACGTCCACGGCACACGAGTTGAACATAGTCGCGTGTATTACGAGTAGTGCGGATGAAAGGCACGGGAGAATTATGCCTACCTCAGATCGATTATTAAAATAATAACCAATTAATAATAAATACTACCAAATGATTTGTAAATCTTTACTATTTATATTTAATAATAACCTTATTATAATTTTAGTCAGGGTAGGCACTGCCTACCTTGCCTATCCTAACGGCACATGCCTGGCTGACAGTCTTATTAGAATTGGCCAGAGCTGCCTCTCTTCCTGGAACTCCTAAGAAGAACTGGGGGGGGCTATAAGAAGACCCCGGGGTCTGTGAGAAGAGCTAGGGGTCTTACCTTCCATGCTTTCAAGGTCGGCTGCAGGAGGCACCCTCGGGCACAAAGGTTGAAGATGGCGAGGAGAGGGACAACGGTTCACAGGACAACCTGATGGAAGTGACGGCTGCAATGGACCTTTATGCTGCTGAGACCTGAAAATGATGCCAAACCTGGCGACTATGGACTCAGTGGGCTGTTTCAATGAATTATGTACTTACCCGGGGATCGTACTTGTGTATGGTAATAATCTTACTGATCTGTGTGCAAACAACAATTACACAGTACCTTGGTACATGTCACAATAAAGAACCATTGAAACATTCAAATAGTCTAAGAATTAAGATCCAAATGTGCCAAGGTGTTTTGGAATTGAGGATGTGCAGTAAATTGTGTCCTTCCACTGGTGCCCACAAGCCAAAAGTTAACATATAAAATGAACATTTTGAAAAGTGAAGAGATAGACTTTTTCACTCTGAAGAAGGGTTTCGGCCCGAAACGTTGCCTATTTCCTTCGCTCCATAGATGCTGCTGCACCCGCTGAGTTTCTCCAGCATTTTTGTGTACCTTCAATTTTCCAGCATCTGCAGTTCCTTCTTAAAGACTTTTTCACTCGTTGTTTAAAAAAAATAATTCTTTGCTGTTTGCTCCGGACGTGATGGGAAGTAATATTTTTGGTGATGTCAGCCTTGATTAAAATGTTCCTCATCATTTATTTCTGACATGATGGTCTAGTTTTGTTTAGACATACAGGGTGTAACAGGCCAGTTGGCCCACTGGGTCCATGTCAGCCAACGATCACCCGTACACTACTTCTATCCTACGCACTAGGGACAATTTACAGAAGCCATTTAACCTCCAAACCTGCACGGCTTTTGGAGTGTGGGAGGAATCCGGAGCACCTGGAGAAAACCCACGCTGTCACAGGCAGAATGTACAAACTCCATACAGACAGCGCCCGTAATCAGGATCGGACCCTTGTCTCTGGCGCTGTAAGCAGGCAACTCTACCACTGTGCCACCCAAAATATAGAAGTGAGTCTTAAGAAATAACCCACTCTAAGCGACTTCAATTCTGAATTTTGCCTCGCAAATTATTGACTGTTAAATGCATTGGAATTTAATGCATCTTTCGTATTTGACAAATTTATTTCAGAAACTGAAAGCTTTCATGAAAATTGCTGATGACTATAAGGAATATTCTTCACGAATATAATTTCACTTCATAATAACCTGTATAAAGTGGACATTCAATCACTTATAGAACACTATGGAGTGCTTCCAGGTAACCTTGCTAATCAAGTGATAACATTGGAACAGAAACATTCAGTTTTCCTCATGAGTATCCACTGATCAGTTACAAATCACCATACTTCGCTAGCCAATTGAATAATTCATCCGCAGCAATTCAATAACCCAGTTTCTATTTGTAATAGAACTAATATCACTTGAAATTATAATATTAACAAATGGTGGCTGCAGCAAATCAGGTCGGGGGGAGTTCCCCCCCGCCACAGGTACCATGTAATCCCGTGCTACCTGCTCCATGGTCGGATAGTCGTCGACTAAACCGTCTCTCCCATCTGGTTTGCCAGGTGAGGAGGGGGCTGTGGGCCCCCAGCGGGACCAAAAACAAGACCTTTCAAAGGGCGGATGAGCTCCTAGCGAGCCAATGGCCATCCACACTTCAGTAGAAGTTGCGATCACTGTCGTACATAGCATTGTAAGGCACTGTGCCCGTTGATGTTTTCAACGATGATGATAATGATGATGATGCTGCAAAACTACACCAGTTTTTTTTTAAATTTAGAAGAATGCAGATGTTCTGAAACAAAAGTAGAGGTGGTGGAAATACTCTTCAGGTCATGCAGCAACATCAATGGGGAGACAAATAGCGTGAACATTTCAGGTCAATGTACTTTCAGCAAAAGGATTCCGATGAAGGATTATTGAACTGACACGTTTCCTCTGTCTCCCTCTCCACAGATGCTGCCTGTCTCCTAACTAATTCCAGAACTTCCTATTTTTATAACACTACTTCATGGATATGTTGGAGAAGATGCAGAAATTGACTATCAGTGCAGTTGATTTTTGGATTTGACCAAAGTGCCAAGCTGATCTTGGACATGTTTCAGCCAATTGCCAACTGGCAAAGATGGCAAACTGATGTTTGTTGCAGAACTCTTGTGGCAAAGCAGACACTGGGGTTACTCCTGGTGGGGAAGGTGCTCACAGACCAGATGTCACAGATAAAGTAAGTTTTAATCCTATTTTGGGGGGGTTTCTGGACACTGAGGCTGCTTTTACACTTATTAGTATGTTACTGGTGAAGCTTAGCAACCTGAAATCAAGATGCTGAAAGGAGGTTGCAGTCCGTGGCTGATCATCAACATTATTAAAATGGAACACAACCTTATTTTGGGAAATGCTTTCCTTTACATCAAAACTGCCTTTGCTTTAATTGCTGCCCTGTGCACTTTCCTCTAAATCAAGCAGGAACAAACTCAATTTGTGCAAAAGTGATGATGCACAAACAGCTCTGCCAGTAAACAAGCAGTAAAAGTTGGTATCTTAACATGGAATTGGGCAATTGATGAATCACTGTGAAGTCAGAGTAACCTTGAAATATTTGTTTCAGCAAAGCTTGTTTTTACGCAAGACAGATATCTCTGCTGCACTTGACTCAACATATCTCTGCTGCACTGTTTGATGCAAGATGACACACAGAAGTGAATAGATACTTGTTGCCATTGCGTTAGAAAATACCCTTGAATAAATGCAGAGCGAACTGCAGGTCATTGTCAGACACAGAACCTGTCGGTAATCCATGTCCAGCGAAGATTCAACTCCACTCAGTTTCCGTCAGGGAAACATTTAATGTTGCCGTGCATTCAGCCCTGCCTTCCAGTTGAAATATTATTGGTACAAAAAGCATCTCAATCCTCTCCACATTTGATATGAATGATTTGCATGCTGTGTTGCACACACTCAAGCTCTTTGAGAACCTGAATCAAAACAGAAAGTGATGGAAATACTTTCATGCCAGGTAGCATATGTGGGGAGGAAACCGGAATGAAAGCTTCAGCTCAGTGACCTTAAGTGTGCTTTAAGTAGCAATGTTACAACATTTTGAGATTTAAAAAATCTAGTCTAATTTATCCCATCAGATAAAGCATAAAAAGAAGTTTAATTTGACACCTAATTCACTTTCATATCTTCCGTATTAAAACAGTTATGGCCATTTTCATACTCGGAAATTAGCATCTTGTTCCCTATTGTTTTTCCATTGACTTAACACAAAAGCTGTGATCGAGGACAGTCAAAAGCCCATAACTTTCTTAAAAATCAAGAGAACTGAATGAAATTTTCAGTTATTATAGATTGAAGCATTCTGAAACAAATATAAAACATCTTACTTGGATGACCTGAAATTAAAGCATATAATTAGTTAATTACCTAATTGTAGTTAATTACAAAATTGACCGTTGTGACGGAAATAGTAATAAACACCCAGACTGCCTTGAAAATTCAAAAATGTGATATTCTCAAGATCAGAACTTTAATATTATTGTATTATATGCTGTAAATCCGTAAAACAGATAGGTAAATAAATTACAACTTCTAGCAATAGACCAAGTCTTTACGGAGAAGATCAGTTGCTAGCTGGTACATTGGCATATCATAATCAGTAGCATCATCATACTCCTCAGGTTGTAACCAATAAGCAACTCTGTACACCTTTTTTTTCCTCAACTTTTCAATTTTGGCATTGTAAACTACAGGATTTTGCTCTTCAAACCACGCATGACAGGCCTTTCTGCCCCACAACTTTCCCGTTAAGAATGTCCTGCAGATTCCATTTCTTAGGAAAAAGGATATTCAAAAAAAATAGCCCAAGTATCCAAATAACAAACTAATCCCATTCACACAAGAATTCACAATATAACATGATTTTTAAATCTCACTGTCATGAATTTATATGCCAGATGGAAGGAATTTAATGTTTCATTCCCATAAATTAATCTAGAAACATCCACTCAATATAATTAAATTATTATTTGTTTGCACAATACATGGGACTAAAAGTGATATTTTGTATAAAACTATTGATTATGGATAGACAATAACACAAAATATAGACAATATTTAGGACAATATTTAGCTCTTAAGACATGATTGTCCAAAAAAAAGAGCATTTAAATCATCTTGCGAGTGGGGTTTTTCTGGAAAGCGATCGATTGGAACGTTGCATTTGCGGTGAATTTGAATTCCATATCGGCAGGAAAAATACTGCCGGTTCGTATGGGGCCCAAATCACATTTTCGCAACGTAAATTTAGATTAAAGCCATCCCAAGAAGCAAGATTATACGTAAAATAAACAACTTACATTTTACTTCGGAGTCACGTGAGTGACTACGTGAAGAACCCGCCAGGACGCATGCGTGTCATATCGTTTCACGCATTGCAAAACGACAGGCGGGGTGGAGCGTTCCCCCGCAGCGGTAATTTTGAAACCGAGACCGACAGGTAAGTGACTTACTCTGCGATCGTTTTTTGTTTCCCGCGCTGTTTTTTACAGGGGGAAACTGGACAAAAATAGAGTCCACAAGGGCTGCGTCTAAAGCTGACTGGGGAGGACCGCGGAGTTGTGGGCAGCCAGCAGCAGCTGAAGGCACCAGCATCACCGTGAGTGGGATCAGCTGTGCCCGACTTGGCACTCGCACCGGCCAGATCAACACCACGGCCGTGCGGGAAGACTACACAAAACAGAGCCGTTGACTCTGACAAGTCAAAACGGCAGGCGGAGGGAGCGTTCCCCCGCAGCGGCAAGTTTAAAACCGAGACCGACATGTAAGTCAAATCAAGTCAAGTCAAGTTTATTTGTCACATACACATACGAGATGTGCAGTGAAATGAAAGTGGCAATGCTCGCGGACTTTTGTGCAAAAGACAAACAACCAAACAAACTATAAACACAATCATAACACACATATTCTTTTACATAATAAATAATGGAAGGAAAAACGTTCAGTAGAGTTAGTCGCTGGTGAGATAGGCGTTTACAGTTCGAATGGCCTCTGGGAAGAAACTCCTTCTCAACCTCTCCGTTCTCACCGCATGGCAACGGAGGCATTTGCCTGACCGTAGCAGCTGGAACAGTCCGTTGCAGGGGTGGAAGGGGTCTCTCATGATATTGTTGGCTCTGGAGTTGCACCTCCTGATGTATAGTTCATGCAGGGGGGCAAGTGAAGTTCCCATAGTGCGTTCGGCCGAACGCACTACTGTCTGCAGAGCCTTCTTGTCCTTGGCAGAGCAATTCCCAAACCAGATGGTGATGTTCCCGGACAAGATGCTTTCCACCGCCGCTGCGTAGAAGCACTGGAGGATCCTCGTAGACACTCTGAATTTGCTCAATTGCCTGAGGTGGTAAAGGCGCTGCCTTGTCTTACTCACGTGTGTTGATGCCCATGTTATATCCTCGGAGATGTGGACTCCCAGATATTTAAAACAGGTAAGGGAATTACTCTGCGGTCGTTTTTTGTTTCCCGTGCTGTTTTTCACAGGGGACACTATGGATAAGAGTCCACAAGGGCTGCACTGGCTGGAAAGAACCGCGGAGTTGTGGGCAGCTAGCAGCGGCTGACGGCACCAGATCACCGTGAGTGGGATCAGCTGTGCCCGACTTGGCACCCGCGCCGGCCAGATCAACACCACGGCCGGGCGGGAAGGCTATACGGAACAGAGCCGTTGACTCTGACAAGTCGGACTGCAAGAAATGCCGCGGGGACCAGCGTTGCTGGGGCCAAATGGAGCGGCTTATGGAGCAGATGCTCCAACGTGACAGACTCCGGGAGATGGAGTATAGTCACCATGGGTTATACAAAACACCCACAGCAGCACCTTACGTAGGGCTGCACAGTGCATCTCCCTCGACAGAGGGGAGTACTGGGGGTCAATTCTGGGCTGACCCTGACGAGGGGTTTGCTGAACAAACAACAAGTGTGCAGGGGGTGCAGGAAGGAGAAAGAAGGAACTCGATGAGGAGGCAAAAACCCTGGGGCTCATAAAGGCGACAACAGGAAGGACCTCCTACACTCAAAGACAGCACCCTTACGCACCCACCAGCAGAGCAAGACAATCAGAAGCTGGTGAAAGCTCAAAGGCCGGACAAACAGGATAGCGGTCTTTTTTAGGCCACGGCCCAGACCTGCCTTCGTGGAAAATGCGCAAACCCCAAACCCAAACCCAGACACCGGCGCCTCAACCTCCTCGAAGACTACACAGGAAGAAGTAAACTTTCCACTGGTAACCATGGAGGTAGGTGGGTCTGGTCCCTTACAAATTATAGGAAGTGTGGATAATACACATATCTGTGGGAGATTACAATTATTTTGGGAGGCATGGAGTGCATTAACAACAGTTGAATTTGTGCACAAAAATAGCCCCAGTTCAGCATGTACCGAACCGAACGTTCGTACTTTCATGAAAAGAAAAATTGGAAGCACAGGCTGAACTGATGAGACTCCACGCTAAGGGGGTTATTGAAAAAACCCAACACGATTCTCTGGAATTTGTATCTAATATCTTTACCAAAAACAAAAAAGATGGTGGTTGTCGCATCATCATAGATTTGACCAAATTGAATACATTTGTGCAGTATATTCATTTCAAAATGGAAACCTTTGTTACTGCCAAACAATTGATTTCCACAGGCTACTTCATGGCCAGCATCGACCTAAAAGATGCTTACTATTCAGTGCCTATACGGACTGATCACAAACGTTATTTAAAATTCAACTGGATGGGGCAGCTCTGGCAGTATAGAGCTCTACCAAATGGATTAACATCAGCCCCAGGCTGTTTACAAAAATTTTGAAACCAGCCCAGCGTTCTTTGGAAACAAAAACATATGATCATGGCCCATCTAGATGACATATTGATTGTGGGCTAAACTTTGGAATTAGCCAAACTAGCTGTATCAGCCACCAAACAATTGTTTGAGAAACTGGGGTTTATCATCCATCCAGTTAAATCTAAACTAACGCCTTCCACCATAATGGATTATTTGGGGTTCACTATTGACTCAGTTCACATGTCGGTGGCTTTACCAAAGGACAAGGCTACAGTCTTAACTGAGGCCTGCAACAACCTCATTGACATCAGTGAACCATCTATCAGATTGGTAGCAAGGGTGATTGGCAAAAAAGTGGCTGCTTTTCCAGCCACACAATTTGGACCTTTGTATTATCAAAATTTACAAAGGGCAAAAATACAAGCACTCAAAATTAATGCTGATCATTTCGACAGACCAATGAAGCTACCAATCAAAGCAATTATGGAATTAAAATGGTGGAGGGATAACTTTCGGCATTGTTCCAGCCCTATCATTATTAGCAACCCCTCAGTGGTGCTACAAACTGATGCCAGTGCATTTGGTTGGGGTGCTATCAATTCCATCTCCAGGTGTGGAGGTAGATGGAATGCACAGGAGGCATCATTACTACAGACACTTGGCATAAACTACCTGGAAATGTTGGGTGCGTTCTGTGGCCTAAAGTCATACTGTTCTGGAATATATCACCAGCATGTTAGATTACAGATTGACAATACCACCGTGGTGGCATATATCAACCACATGGGTGGAATCAAATCAACATCATGTGACAATCCGGCTAATACAATTTGGCAATGGTGTGTCCAGAGAACTATTTGGATATCAGCTACTTACCTACCAGGTAACCTAAATTCAGTGGCAGACACCAGGTCACACAAATTCAATGAAAACATCGAATGGATGTTGGATATAAAAGTATTTGCTGATATTGTAGCACGGTATGGAACACCAGATATCGATCTATTTGCATCTAGACTAAATCACCAGTTACCAAACTATGTTTCTTGGGAACCAGACCCTGGGGCATCAGCAATAGATGCTTTTTCGCTGCATTGGGGGAAATTGTTTTTCTATGCATTCCCTCCTTTCTGCCTCATCAGTTGGGTATTACGCAAAATACAACAAGACTCGGCGTCTGGTATTTTGGTAGTGCCCGATTGGCCTACTCAACCATGGTTCCCTGTGATACTCGACATGGTCTTAGAACCATGTATCACCATCCTGAAACGACCAGATTTGTTGGTTCATCCCATAACTGGGGATAGCCATCCATGTCATAATACGACAAACTTATTAATTTGTAGAGTCTAAAGAAACCTCTACTGGAACTGGGACTGATGGGCCGAACATTGAACATTATCTCAGCGGCTCACAGGCAGTCCACCAAAAAACAATATCTGGTATACATCAGGAAATGGGAGATATATTGTCACAGAAACAACATCACTTACAGCTCGATGAACATAACGTCTGTTCTGGAATTCCTGGCAGGCCTCCATTATGATGAGGGGCTCAGTTACAGTGCCATTAACTGCGCCAGAAGTGCCCTTTCAGCATATCTATGGCGAGGATCAGAGCGTCATTCTTTTGGGACTCACCACCTGGTAACCAAACTTATGAGGGAAATTTTTAATATCAATCCCCCAAGAACCAGGTCCTCTCAAATAATGGGATGTGAGTATTGTCCTAACGTTGCTAAGGAACTGGTCTCCAGCAACAGCTTTGTCACTGCAAAAACTGACGCAGAAAACAGTCATGCTGATGGCTTTGGTCACAGCACAAAGTGTACAGTCTTTACATAAGTTAAGGCTGGACAATATGGCTTCTTCAACAAGAAATATAACTTTTCATATTCACGAATTAGTCAAACAGAACAGACCGGGACCATCAGGCCTCAAAATAGAATTTAGGGCGTACCCTATAGATGATCGTCTCTGTATAATAAGACATTTATTGTTATATATTGGAGAACACCAAAAACATCAGAGGCTATGAGAGTGCACTACTAATCAGCCACAAGCAACCCCACAAAAAAGTGTCGGTTCAAACTATTTCCAGATGGCTGAAACAGGTTTTAACAACAGCTGGAGTGGATACTAACATATTCAAATCTCATTCCACCAGGGCTGCAGCTACATCGGCAGCTATGGAGTTGGACGTACCGATGGACCAAATCCTGGAGACAGAAGGATGGTCAAGGGAAAAAACGTTCCAACAATTCTATCATAAACCAGTGGTTAAACCTGGAACTTTTGCAGAATCAATTTTAAGTTCTGTAATATGATTTCCCCCCATGAAATAGGGGCTATAATTTGTTGTTAATAACTTTATCATGGATTTCAATGTTGGATTCATGTTTAAACATGTTAACACAATTCCTCCCTTATTCAATTAAGGCAGATGTGATGCATGGACTCGTTTCCACGACATGAAATCACAGAGTTTTGAAATCTTCACGTAGTCACTCACGTGACTCCGAAGTAAAATAGTAAGATTAAACGAGAACTTACCAGTTCGAAGTTTGTTCGTTATTTTATGAGGATTAACGTTGAGGGATTACTTGCCCTCCGCTCCCACCCTTGATCATAAAGTTCAACTGGTATCCTCTTCTCTAATTTTACTATGTTCAGTTATTACTGTTATCTGTGATTTCACACCGCTGCTTTGAAGAATGACACACATGCGTCCTGGCGGGTTCTTCATGTAATCCCTCAATGTTACTCCTCATAAAATAACGATCAAACCTCGAACTGGTAAGTTCTCGTTTAATCTTACTATTTTGTTTTGCAATCCGTTACGTTGCAGAAAAGGGCATTAGAAGTCACTTTTTATTTTAATCTAATTATTAAATTTTCTCGCGATTAAAAAAAAAAACAAAAAAAACCATCGGGAACGGAAGTCGGATCGATTTTTCTTCAGCTGCTAGCAGCCCGAGGAAATCCGCCTCCGACAGGCAGTAGAAAACTGGATTTTAATCCCGCCCCCGACAGGCAGTAGAAAACTGGATTTTAATCTCGCCCCCCCCCCCTCAAAGGCGCCAAAGTCACGCACACGGCCAGTGGCAGAACTGCAGCACCGCTGAAGGTAAGTTTTGTAACATCGCTAAGTTACAGAGAGGGGGAAGAGCAGAAAGAATCAATGGAACATCTGTGTTAGGGTGGAAACCAAGGCAATCCAGATCTCACTTCCTTCCTACACAATGTTTGGCATTGGTTTATCTGTGTCACATACACCGAGATACAGTGAAATTTTTAGTTTGCATGCTTCCCAGTCAAATTATACTATACATGTCAGACAGAAGTACAACAGATATTTCAAATAGGAAAATACCAGAGTGCAGAATACAGCATTATAGCATTACAGTTACAGAGAAAGTGCAAAGTTTTGCAATATAGTAGTTTGATAGATCTGTACAGCACTTCTGCTTATGGGAGAACGGTTCCGTAGTCTGATAACAATGGGGAAGAAACTGTTCCTAACAACGTCTAGTTTTTGGTGCCGGCCAGTTAATTGATAGATGAAAAAAGTTAGAGTGAGAAAAAGCAACAAAAGAATATGCGGGATCTGTGAGAGGTAGAACATAGCAGTCTGAAGAAGGATCCTGACTCTAAACTTCATCTGGATACAAGGAACTGCAGATTCTGGTTTACAGAAAGAGACACAAAGCGCTGGAGTAAGTAGAGGGTCAGGAGGCATCTCTGGAGAACATGGACAGGTGACCTTTTGGTTCCGGACCCTTCTTCAGACTGATTGTAGGAAGGATGGAAAGGAGGAGGGGCCAGGACAAAGCCTGCCAGGGAACTCTGGAAACTTTGATAGGTTTGTTGTTTTGTGGGGTATGTGAAGCAGTCCTTGTTTTGGCCTGTTGCGGTCCCTACCTGTCCCTCAATGCTTTCTCCAGTACACTAATGGGCCTTGCTGCTCCTTCCTGCACTCTTAAACTTCTATTACTTGTTTCCAGGCTGCTGTCACTTTCACATGATCCTCATCAGGCCCTTTCCCTTTCTTGACTTAATTATGTCCATTTCAAGGGATCGATTAATGACCAACATCCATTACAAACAGACAAACTGTCATAGCCAACTTGCCCATATATCCTCTCATGTTGTTTAAGAAGGAACTGCAGATGCTGGAAAATCGAAGGTACACAAAAATGCTGGAGAAACTCAGCGGATGCAGCAGCATCTATGGAGCGAAGGAGATAGACAATGTTTCGGGCCGAAATGTTGCTATCTCCTTCGCTCCATAGATGCTGCTGCACCCGCTGAGTTTCTCCAGCATTTTTGTGTACCTTATCCTCTCACGTTGCCTCTTCTGGAACTTCATTCATTCTCCAAGCTCCTCTGTCGCATGTATCCCGATGACAGGAATCTCTTGCTGGTGCCTCTAAGGTGCCCTACTTTAACTTCAACCATGACTTCCATTCCGTCACAATTGCCAGAGCTCTCAACAACCTCTCCTCTATTCTGCTGTCATTTCCGCTCTCATTCTTTTCACAGCCAGAGCAAGACTATTGTTCCTCTTGTTGTCGCCTTCCACCCCACCGGGCTCTGACCTCAATCATTCTCTTCAATATCTGCCACTTTCAAAAGTCCACAGTTGTGCACATCTTCTGCTCCCCACCCACAAAGGAACCACTCACTTCATGACTACCAGGTTTGCAGATTCATCTCCACCACTCCTGCCCCTTCTCAGGGCATTTTCCCATGCAACCACAGGAAAGGCAACACCTTCCCTGAACCATTTCCAGGGACCAAAACAGTCCTTTCAAATGAAGCAGTGATTTTTTTGTCATAAGGTCAGAAGAGATACGAGCAGAATTAAGCCATTCGGCCCATTAAGCCTACTACATCCCCTAACGTCGCTAGAGCCTGTCCGGAACCAGATTGTTCTTGACAAGAACCGACACTACATATCCACAACATCACAAAGTCCCTTCACTTCTACATGTATAACGTTGTAGGACTTCTTAAGGCCTTAAGTGATAGGAACAGAATTAGGCCATTCGGCCCCTCAAGACTACTCTGCCATTCAATCATGTATGAGCTACATCTCCCTCCTAATACATATCTCTGAAGATCTATCCTGGGCCCAGTACATTGATGCAAACACAAAGACAGTGCCTCAACACCTCTACTTCCTTAGAAGATGGAGGAGGTTTGGTATGTTGGCAAACACTTTATCATAGGTGTGCAGTGGGGAGCATACTGACTCGTTGCATCACCGCCTGGTTTGGCAACTCGAAGACCCAGGAATGAGGGTGGCTACAGAGGGCAGTAGTCTCAGAGGCTGCCTGATCCATCACAGATACTGACCTCCCCACCATTAACGAGATCTATGGAAAGCGCTGCCTTAAAAAGGCAGCCAATATCATCAAAGATTCATACCACCTTGGCCACACTTTCATTTTGCAACTACCATCAGGAATAAGGTAAAGGAGGTAAATAAGGTAAATCGTGAACAATTTCTTCCCAGCAACGATCAGGATATTGAACACTACACAACGCTAACCACAGCAACTATGATCTTAAATAGACTGTGTCTATGGTTGTTCTTTGGACTTTGGTGTTTTTGCACTATTATGGTTACCTGGCATTAATGGGTTGTACTCATTTATTACATTTTTGATTATTATATTTATCTGTGCTATTGCATTTGCAAGCCAGTTCAACTGCAGCAAGTAAGAATTTAATTGTTCCACTGTCGGTACAAATAACAATTAAACACTCTCAACTCTCTCTTGACTCTTGGCTCTTGGTTGCAATAGCCCACTCAAATTTAACATAGTTGTCTCTTGTTTTCTATGCACGGCAGTTTTGCTGGATTTAATCATTCATTCATTGCACAAACCTGTGCCCGGAAGAGAGAGTCACTTTATGATGTTTTGAAAACCTGTCGGAAATTTTGCACTGCTGTGTGGTGAAGGCCTCTGGGTCAAATACCCACCTTGGCAGAGTGTGTACAATGTATAGGGCAAACCGGCAATTACACTGCTCTCATAATCATCTGAACTATATTTATGAGGAGAGGTTATGGACATACCAGTACTTTTTTTAGAATCGTCTTTTAAAGTTATTGAGTAATTTTTACATTACTTTTGACCAAACTAAAATGAATAATGTGTTAATGATTTAAAGTATTGAGATCACTATCAATGAAGATACTTGTTTTATTGTGTTGAGCAGATCCACTATTGTGAAATATTATCTAATTATTTTATTTTTTATAAAAATTCACGATACTCAACACTCTTGTTCAATAACATTAAATTAGACATGAAATTCAACATAGACTAAAACTAAATTAATGTCTAATATTAAATTTTTATCAATAATTTAATAATTGATTTATTCTTAATAAATTATTGATAATAATTTAATAATACACTAATAATATGGTCATTTGATAATAATTCGTACATGCCCTCCCAAAAGCAGTCAGACATACATTTCTGCACTACACTACCTTGATTTCCATTGAATGACCATCTTAATTTTTGATAACAGTTTGTGGATACCAGAGCTGATGCAGCTTAGCAGTCACTCTCAAAGATTCAGTCTGCCCATTCATTTCATATTCATTTTCATTCTTCTTTACAACATTAAAGAAGGCCATTCAGCTCATTGAGTGTATTCTGGCTGTTATTCTTCTTCTTTTGTGTGGCGTGCACAACCTAAAGTTGTGGACAACTTGTTCTATTTTGGACTGTTTACCCTCCTACCATCCGGGAGGCGCTACAGGTCTCTCCGTTGCCGAACCAGCAGGTCGAGGAACAGCTTCTTTCCGGCCGCTGTCAATCTACTAAACAACGTACCTCGGTGACTGCCAATCACCCCCCCCCACGGACACTTATTATTTTTTTTTTTTTAATTCAAAATCGTTTGCTATGTCGCTCTTCAAAGGAGATGCTAAATGCATTTCGTTGTCTCTGTACTGTACACTGACAATGACAATTAAAATTGAATCTGAATCTGAATCTGATCTGAATCTGAATCTGATCTTCCGTTTGTGCACGTCGAGTTGATTGCATTAGTCGAAACAGGGCGGACCAGGTGAAGGTTGTAATCTTCCACCCCTATTCTGGCTGTTAAACCAACCCCATTCCCCTGGCTTTTTACCCTCTGTAACTATTCTCTCTCACATTGACACCAACTACACCCTGATTCTCACCCCTTTCCTGCCACCATTCCTTCAGCTCTTTGAGTCTCCAGTACTGCCATACCCTCCCAAAACTTGTCTAGCTCCTTTTAATCTCTGCTGGCAAAGAATTTTGTAATTTGCCCTGATATCAAATTGTCTTCTACTGCATATCAACAAAACTCCAATACAGCTTGTAGCCCAGTCTTCTGTGTGTAATGTAAGGCATGGCGGTCTTTAGCTGAAGGAATGGTGGTTAACAGATGAGAGTAGATCATTCAGACCTCTTTGCTTGTTGCACCATTAAATAAGCTCTTTTACCTCAACGGAACTTCCATGCACTAAAGCAATATCTCTTCCCTTCATTTTAATCTGGTTTGCAAACAGACATTTGCTAAAACCCAATTGATTGATATTTAATTCTGAAAAATAGCATTTGATTTTACTATTCTTTTTAACTAAACGTTTATGGAGGAGCTGTTTTTAAAGTTATTGAGTAATTTCTACATTATTTTTAACCAAACTGAAAAACATAATGTGCTAATTATTTAAAGTATTGTGATCGCTGTCAATGAGGACAATTGTTTTGAGATGTTGAGCTGATTAACTATATTGCCATCTAATTCTATCGTGAGGAGGATGTCATTGCAAAAATTACAAATATCTCACCCTGTTGCTGTAAGATACTTTAATACAGTACACTTGGCTGGACTTTTCTGAAATATTTAATTAAAGGATTAACCTGATCTACACCATGAAGTGCTTTGACGACACTAACTTTGGGAAGGGTGTGGTAGATAGGTTGAGAAAACTAACTGAAGAGGTATTTTACATGAAGCAACTTGAAACAGATAACAGGCTTTCAGATGTATTTGCTTACATTACCAAATTTATACAGAAATGGCAATTGCACAACTGTAACATGCAAGCAGTATACATTTTAAACATCTGGCTATTTTTAAAATGGCTTGTACGGCTAAAGTGATTTAAACTTGTGCAGAATGTGTATCTTTAGGACATTTTTACAAACCATACAAAATGAATTGATTACCCGTACAAGGTGGAGTAAATAATAGTTCAATAATCCAGATATACAAGTGACCTTCTTGATAGGAAATTAATCACTCCCTCCCGCTCCCTACATTCCCCAGTTAAATAGTTTCACTTGAGAGTGTGCAATATATTCACTCGACCCAGCCTTTTGTAATTGTACACAGGATATATTTGTCACCAGCTCTCCATTTGGCCTGTTTGGAAGCCAGAAAGTAATTATTAGTTTACGGATGTCTAAATTCAGCCACTCCACCTTATGTATTTATGGTAATAAGACCCCAGTGTCTTATCCCAGATCCTGAGTGGAAGAATCATCTTTCCATGCTCGTTGATCAAGTGGGCTCCTCTATCCTGGATGGTGTTGAGTTTCTTGAGAGTTGTCAGAATTGCACTGATCCAGGCAAGTGAAGACTATTCCATGCACCCTTGACTTGTCTCTTGCAGAAGCTTTAGGGAGTTGAGTGGCGAGTCATTTACCACACGTTACTCAACCTCTGCCCTGCATTTGCAGCAATAGCATTTCAGTGACAGGTCCAGTTAATGTTCTTGTAGACAGCAGTCCCAGGACTCGGTATAAGACTGTATGGCGATAATGTAATTGAATGTCAAAGATACATAGTCAGACATGCCTGCAGCTCATGTGGCAAGAATGTTACTTGCCACTTATCAATAAGCCTGAACATTATCTAAGGTTTCCTCTGTGCAGGCTCAGACAGCTTCATTTTTGGACCAGTTAGGAACAGAATAGAATAGTGTCCAATCATCATTGAAAATCCAGACTCCTGATATGATAGAAGGTTGGCCATTATAAATCAGCCGAGGATGGTACTCTTGAGGCTATGACGGTGTTAATATTCATCTTCCTTTACGCATGATATTGCAGACAACTATCAGAGAATGTTTTCCTTGATGTGCATTGATTTCATTTTTACTATGGCTCTTTCCTACTGTTGCCCTGACATCAAGAGCAGGTCCTTTTACCTCACTTCCAGAATTCTGCTCTTTGATCCATTTTTTGACCAATGCTTTGATGAAGTCCTGTACTGTCCCCAGACCAGATATTACAATGTACATTTTTAGTAATTAACACTTGTTGACATTGATGAAACCATTTCTTGTTTTGCTCTTCATTGAGACTAAGCTGTTAGGCAATGTACACAAACTGGAATTTTCCCACTTTTTGTAGATGGACAAACCTGGGCAATTTTGCACATTATTGAAAAGATTCTAGTGTTGAACCTCGACTGAAATTGCTTGGATGAAGAAACCCTTTGGTTCTATAAATACAGACGATATTCAAAATGTTGCCTTATCCTGTGGCCTTTGTTACATCTGACAGTCACCTCTTGACAGCATAAGGAGAAAGTCGGTTTTCTGAAGACTGGGTTCTCCAATAATATGGATGCTGGGAAGTAGCGCAGATGGATCATCAACTCTATTCTTCCAGCAGAAGATAGTCTTAGCATTCATGTCCTGGGCTCTGGCATCATCAAGAACAGCAGTGTTACATAGAACGTAGAAAAGGTACAGCACAGGAACAGGCCCTTTGGCCTGTAATGGCCTGCCAACCAAAATGCCATGATAATCTAAACTCATCTGCCTACACGAAGCATACACCTCCATTCCCTGTGTATCTACAAACCTCTTAAACACCACTATTGGATCTGCCTCCACCACCAATCCTGGCAGTGCATTCAAGCATTCACCACTCTCTGTGCAAATAACTTGCACCATACGTCTCCTTTATACTTTGCCCCTCCCACTTTAAAGCTGTGCACTTGGAGACCTAAGACCCGAATCAGTCTGAAAAGGGTCTTGACCCGAAACGTCGCCCATTCCTTCTCTCTAGAGCTGCTGCCTGTCCCACTGAGTTTCTCCAGCATTTTGTGTTTACCTACGAGCTCTCTCCTTCAGGATGTCCAGCTCTGTTGGTGGTGATTCTACTGAGCCAGTCTTGGTGATGGATAATAAAGTCTCCACCTGGAGCACACTCACTATTCCTGCTACCCTTAGTACTTCTACCTCGACTTTCACACACTTGTGACTGCTCTTGACTTGCCCTTAAGCATTCCCCATTGAACCTGGCCATGTCCCAAACTTGAATACAATGGTTGAGTGAGGGATGTGAGGTTATGTTTATCAGCTGAGGGAAGATGGTGGGTGGTGATCAGGAGGCATTGTCTGTGAGGTCTGGACAATCTGTAAGATTCTTGTGGTCATTCCACTCACAAATTGGGCACCATATCTGAGGAAGGATGTGCTGGCTCTGGAGAGGGTTCAGAGGAAGTTTACAAGAATGATCCCAGGAATGAGTTGGTTAACCTATGATGAGCGTTTGTCGGCACTGGGCCTGGACTCGCTGGAGTTTAGAAGAATGAGACGGGACCTCATTGAAACAGACAGAATAGTGAACGGCTGGGATAAAGTGGATGTGGAGAGGATGTTTCCACTAGTGGGAGAGTCTAGGACTAGAGGTCATACCCTCACAATTAATTTGGACGGGGGTGAGGAGAAATTTCTTTAGTCAGAGGGTGGTGAATCTGTGGAATTCTTTATCACAGAAGGATGTAGAGGCCAAATCAGTGAATATTTTAAGGCAGAGATAGATTCTTGATTAGTACGGGTGTCGGAGGTTATGGAGAGAAGGCAGGAGAATGGGGTTAGGAGGGAGAGATAGATCAGCAATGATTGAATGGCAGAGTAGACGATGGGCTGAATGGCCTAATTCTACTCCTATCACATGAACTTATTGACAATAGTTCTTGTTCAACATGTGGGACTGACACATGTAAAGTGGCATTACAGTGTGATCTGGTTGAGAGGAAGAGTGTGACACTTTGGCTGTGACATTTGATTCTTATTTTTTGAGGTTTGGCCAGGTTGTTGCTTGACAGTTTCCCAATTTTCAAAATGCTGTCTTTCATTAAAGGAACCTATTCTCTCCCTAGTGATCATGGTGGAATTTGAACATGTGTGTCTGGATTGTTCTTCAAAGTGGTCATACTTTGAATAGTTCTCATGATTTGCTCCGCAGGCTTCTATATTGCCACAACAGCAATGGAGTCACCACATTAATGCTCCCATCAGGATGCTTGAAAAAGCTAAACACAAGAGATTAATACACATGCCAAAATAATACCAACCTGCATTTGCCCTGTTTATGTCATTTTATAAAGGCTTTTGCCTTTGTAAATATACAAATCACCTTTACAATGTGTTGGAAGAATGGGATATTAAAGATTAATTAGGAAGCAAATCCACACGTGGGATATTTATAAAAAAACCCTGCAGGACCTTTTCCTTAAATGACAATTTGTAGATTAACGTGATTATCCTAGTTATCCTGACAGTCGTCCTTCATTATATCTCCCATGAAGGAATGCGTGGGGTTGAAAATATATCCTAGGCATGACATGCCAAAGAACAGGAAAGGAAAACAGATTCAGTCACCCAAAATAATGAAAGCAAAATTTGACTACTTAACATCAGACAAATTATTTGATCTGAGTGCTTAAGAATTATGTCAGTGTATTTTCACTTTGGTTTAATGTACTCATGTAAATGATCACCATCGCTTAGAATGAGACAATTGAGTCATTTATTGGGAGTTCAATTTAAGATCGGCACATGGATTTGCAGGAAATGGAGGGATATGGATCATGTGCAGGCAGATGAGATTAGTTTATCTTGTCATCGTGTTCAGCACGGACATTGTAGGCTGAGGACCTATTCCTGTGCTGAAGAGTTCTACAGCCTATGTTTTGTGTTCTGTACAAGATACTGCAAGTTTTTATAATACAATACCATTTATTGTCATTTGAGCCTCATTGAGGCTCAAACAAAATTCCGTTTCCACAGCCATACAAACAAAGACAATTTCCTACAGACATACGCACAATTTAATTCACACAAACGAGATACAGAGATGGAAGGCAAAGTCTTTTCTCTCCCCTGTTCTCCATTTCTCTCCCGATGTCCAAGCCCCAGGCGGGCGATGCTAAGTCCGCTTATTGACTTATTTAGGGAAATGATTCTCATCAGTTCCATCAGGAAGCTTCCTTATTAAGCTTAATGGTATCTTAAGGCAAGATGTTTCATGCTGGATTTTGAAATCCAGAGAAAAAGTTTAAATTGGATTAATTGGGAAGTATTCTACCATGTGATTGAGCTATGATTGCTCCAGGGACAGTCCTTTCTCTTTGCTAAGTTGATTATGTCAACTGAGCTGGCAGTCAGCTGGAGGCTTCCTTGACTAGGAACTGGGAAGACCAGACAATTTATGATCCACCAACCAAAGGCATATTCAAAGAAGGTGCTGACTTCTATGGCCTTGTACTGTGATGTGAATGAATACCTTCTGAATAATAAGAGATAAACAAATCTAAAAAGCATTAAATATGTTCTGTACTTATTTTGTTATTGTTGTAAAAAGCTATTTAAACATCCCATCTAACCATTGAAAAGGACCCTTCACCTGCCTGCATCATAGAAACATAGACATAGAAAATAGGTGCAGGAGTAGGCCATTCGGCCCTTCGAGCCTGCACCGCCATTCAATACGATCATGGCTGATCATCCAACTCAGTATCCTGTACCTGCCTTCTCTCTATACCCCCTGATCCCTTTAGCCACAAGGGCCACATCTAACTCCTCTTAAATATAGCCAATGAACTGGCCTCAACTACCTTCTGTGGCAGAGAATTCCACAGATTCACCACTCTCTGTGTGAAAAATGTTTTTCGCATCTCGGTCCTAAAAGATTTCCCCCTTATCCTTAAACTGTGACCCCTTGTTCTTAGTCATCTGCTAACTACACCTATCAAAGAAACATTTGTAAATATCAATGGTGTTATTTTAATAGTCTGGAAATCACATGAAAGCTCACCTAAATATTCACTTAAAATGAAAGGAAAAGCATTTTGGGATGTTTTTCAATGTTACAAGGTTCTGTTTGAGTGCAAATTGTTGTTATTAGATGGGAAAGCCAATATTAAACTCTCCAAACATAATGATAGTTTCGTTGTCTCTGTATGCATTTCGTTGTCTCTGTACTGTAAACTGACAATGACAATAAATTGAATCATAGATTAGTGTTTCACTGGTCCATTTATTATTTTCAGTATATTTGATCACACTGCTCTGTCAGAGCTCAAGCCATGTACCGAGTGCCTTGTATGTAAAGAAATTCCTGACCCCAGCAGGCGAGTAGATAGGAAAAGTGTCTGTCTCTGTTTGGTGAGCAGTCATTCCAATTAGCTTCCCCTTCCCATGCACCAAACAGTTTTAGACATTGATTAAGAGCTAAATAATAGCCAGAACATGGGGAGAACGCCCCGACTGTTCTGCAGATAGGTCTGAATTATATATGTCGATTCAGAAAGTATCATCTGCTAAAGGGCAGTGCAGCACACCATCAATACTGCACTGAAGTGCCAGGTTAAATTATATTAGTGGGATGTTTGTGTGTGTGTGTTTATATATGTGAGTGGGGTGTGTGTGTGTGTGTGTGAGGGGTGTATGTGCTTGTTAGTAGGAGGGGAGTAGCGATGCATGTACACATTTTGTTGAAGGTGGGAGCAGGTCTGTATGTGGGTGTATGTGTACATTGCTAGTGTAGGCATTCCCAGTGAGTGCAATTAACTTTCTCTAAATCAGCCCATAACCCACAGTACATCTCCTGCTATCCTCCTTAATTGTTTACTCTTACAAAGGATTGTCTACTGCTTCTCCGGCTCTGTACAAAGGATTTTTGGTACATCCTTCTGATACGTTCTATGGGGTGTCAGGCACAAGAAACCATTGAAAACGTTGCTGCTTATCGTTTATGGAAGCAATTGGCATCATAATTGTGGTAGACAAAAGTGCTGGAGAAACTCAGCGGGTAAGGCAGCATCTATGGAGCGAAGGAAATAGGGGGTTGTGGGGGCGGGGGGGGGGGGGGGGGGAAGAAGAAAGGAAGAGGAGGAGCCAGAGGGCTGAGGGAGAGCTGAGAAGGGGAGAGGGGAGGTAACAGCAAGGGCTACTGGAAATTGGAGAAGTCAATGTTCAAGCCGCTGGGGTGCAGACTGCCCAAGTGGAATATGAGGTGCTGCTCCTCCAATTTCTGGTGGTGCTCACTCTGGCCATGGAGGAGGCCCAGGACAGAAAGGTTGGATTCGCAATGGGAGGGGGGGGTTGAAGTGCTGAGCCACTGGAGATCAGGTTGGTTAATGCGGACCGAGCGGAGGTGTTCGGCGAAACGGTTAATTGTGGTTGTGCATCACATCACAAGGAAGGAGGTGATTTTTAGGCAGAGCCTGATTCAGTGCATTTGCACCACATAATGGATATCCTTGCTACTCTTCCCTCTCCATCTGCTGGTTTCAGTAGTGGGAGATCAGGATCAGAGGAAGCATGCAATTGAGGCTTGTTCAGCGACACAAGAGAGCTGGCAACCTCCCCCTGCAAATTGCTGTTGCCACATGACAGATGGATAAGTGGAGACCCTGCCTTGAACACTGCTGGCAACAGATCTTGGCTTCGTCAACCCTTATACATTCATGAACAAGTAGCATAGGCATCAAACATGTGTTGGCTGCAGACCTGCGATTTGAATGTGTTGATGTTGCTCTCAGCACAGAAGAAACATCCTTCTCTCTCTCAAGACAAGATCCTGAAAGGTGGCTTCATCATGTTATGCCTAATGAACACTTGTATTGAAGTCATATTGCTGATAATTTGTGAAAGGTAAACATAGCTTTATTTAAATTGAAATGACCACTCACAGGCAATCAAGCACTCACACCTTGCGCAACATACTGCTTGTCAAGCCATGAGGTGTCAGTCCCAGTTTGCCTTTTGGTTTCTTTTTATGCTCTGTGCCTTATGCGAGGGGTCGCTCTTGATGAGCTTTTGCCCATGCTTCCCTGTGTAACCCAGACTCTTGAGCTGTTCCAGGGTTCATTAAGGGAAGTGGTGCTTCCCTGCTCCTTTCCATTCCGTTGTACATTCGTCTCCTATTCCCGAGTCCCTCAGTTCCCTTTTGTTCCCCCTCCTTCCCTTCCCCTTTGTCCTCTTCCGCCTATATCCCTCTGCCTGGCTTTACATTTCACTCCTCCTCTGACACCTTTTATCTCATTTTCACCTCGAGCCTTTGTCACATACTCCACCAACCTGTGAATCAAACCCCTCAAAAAGGTGCATTCACCTATAGAAACATAGAAACATAGAAATTAGGTGCAGGAGTAGGCCATTCGGCCCTTCGAGCCTGCACTGCCATTCAATATGATCATGGCTGATCATCCAACTCAGTATCCCGTACCTGCCTTCTCTCCATACCCCCTGATCCCTTTAGCCACAAGGGCTACATCTAACTCCCTCTTAAATATAGCCAATGAACTTGCCTCAACTACCCTCTGTGGCAGAGAGTTCCAGAGATTCACCACTCTCTTGCCATCTCTTGCCAGGATTTGTTGCGCCCCCACCTCCCTTCCATCTTTCCACCCCCCCTCCCCTCCAATTACAATCACCCTGAAAAAGAGTCCTGACATGAAACATTGTCGATCCATTCCCTCCACAGATGCTGCCTGACACGCTGACTTCCTCCATCACTTGGCCTATGGTATTGGTTTTGCTTTATTATGGTGACGTGTATCGAGATACAGAGAAAGTAGAGTTTGTTTGTGTGCTATCCAGAACTCATAATATACATGAATACATCAAGCCTGTGTAAGTATAACACGTAATAGAGATTTACCAGAGAGGAACAATGTAGTGGATGATAGTAGATTCTCTTCTGGGACAAAGAGCACAAAGAGTCACTGTGCTTCGTAGTTTCGGTTGAACATTCAGTAAAACAGTATAAGTCTTGATGAAATAATACAATTCTTATATCCAGAAATTTGGTAGTGCTGGACTGGCAGATTTTCTGGACTATTCAATTAACGGCCCAACATGCTTTTAATTCACTTTTTTAAAATGTTAAGCAGCATTATGATGAATTTTCCAATTAATCAGATACGTTTAATGGAGTAAGGGAACCTGGACTTCTGTGAATGGAAAGGAAGAGAGAGGAAACGTAAACCAGCATCTGCAGTTCCTGTTTCTACAGATGCATCTTCGTTTTGTGCTTGGCATGATTCCAGCCAGTAGCAAATATCTATTTATTTTTGCCAAAATGCTGGCATACATCATATGGTACCAGTTGTCAGTCATTAATCAAATAAGGAAAGTACTTATAGAATAATTCCCTTTACAGATGCGACCTAACCTGCTGAGATCCTATAGCATCCTATATGCAACATATGCTGTTCCTTGTGCCTCCATATTTCTGGGCCTTTGTGGAGTTGATTACACTTTAACTACAGGTTATGAAACTTGCAGCTTAATTGAACCAGATGGTAATTTCGGCAGTGTTAAGGGCAGTGTGCATCATCCACAAGCCATATCCTACCAGTAAGATCTGGCCTACTAAAATAGATTGACTGGTTAGCATGCAACAAAAGCTTTTCACTGTGCCTCGACACACGTGACAATAAACAAAACGATAACTAAATGGCTATGAGGGTCCTAGTTATACAGGGCCCGAGTGAGACCACACCTGGAGTATTGCGTGCAGTTATGGTCCCCATATTTGAGGAAGGACATTCTTGCTATTGAGTGAGCATAGGTTCACGAGGTTAATTCCCAGATTTGCGGGAATTATTGTCTATTGCCTAAGATCACTCACATGTGCTTGGAGTGTTAAACCCTGGGACTGGACTTTCATTTGACTGGGTAAGAGCAGAGGAGTAGTTCATAGACTCGCCCAAGTCTTAGATTTTGTCTAAAGAACATCTTATAGACAAAATATTTTAAAATGTTATCACCATTTTAACAATAGTTTAGCACAGTTTGCACAAATATATTTTTGATTACTTCAGCTATTCCTGAAGGATTTCTATATCCTTTGTTATCATCACTCTAAAAAGGGTTTTTGTAACTATTGTTCATGTTTCCAATGTTCCTAAGACACATTTAGGAATTATTTGAAAGTAGTCATATCCAACATTCCAGTTATATTATATTTTTCTTTCACTGAAATGGTTCTTATACTAATGTGCCAGTCTTCATGCTCTTTATACAGTAACTGGACTCGGGGACAATCGCCAAACAGGCTTGTTTAGCAATTTGTTTAGCAATATTGTAGTTGTAGTTGAGGCCAGTTCATTGGCTATATTTAAGAGGGAGTTAGATGTGGCCCTTGTGGCTAATGGGATCAGGGGGTATGGAAAGAAGGCAGGTACAGGATATTGAGTTGGATAATCATCCATGATCATATGAATGGCGGTGCAGGCTCGAAGGGCTGAATGGCCTGCTCCTGCACCTATTTTCTATGTTTCTATGTAGTTCTAAATGCAGAGTAGAGATCTATACGCCTAAAGAAACAATGAAGCTTCAAAATATTATTACTAAACAAAATCTTGAAACCAAATGACTTAAAAAAATTAGGATTTAAATATGTTTAAAGAGCTGCTTCAAGATAGAAAGAGAGGTAGAGAGGAGAAGCGTTTACAAATTTCAGACAGTTACATTTGGTGATATGCGAGAGTATGAAGTTTGAGGAGCAGAGATAGATTGGGGATTCATAGGGTTGACGAGGATGAGGTTAGAAAAGACATATAATAGAGGATTCTGGACTGAGAAATTTAAAATCCAAATTGTTGATGCAGGTGGAGGAGATTAGTTACTTTGGCATCATGTTCAGCTCTCATGTTGTAAGCTGAAGGTCCTGTTGCTGCGCTGTACTGTTCTATGTTCAATGATGGGTGAACAGAACTTGGTCTGATTTAGTGTAGCAAGGAACTGCAGGTGCTGGAGTAACTCAGTGGGATAGGCAGCATCTCTGGAGAAGAAATGGGTGTTGTTTCAGATCTGAAGAAAGGTCTCAACCCGAAACGTCACCCATTCCTTCTCTGGTGAGATGCTGCCTGTCCCGCAGAGTTACTCTTGCATTTTGTGCCTATCTTTGGTCTGAGTTAGGATATGAGTGGCGGAGATTAGAATGATTCACTTTCACAGAGAATAAAACAAAGAGGATTGGCCAGGAATGCATCAGAGAAATCCAGAAGTACTAATATCATGAATGAAAGTTTCAGTAGCAGGTGAACTGAGGGATGGAGGTGGGCAATGTTTTGGAAGTGAAAAATATGTGCCTCCTCATGTTTTCCCAAGGATCAAATATGGCATTTAGGCTGCAAGCTAACCAATGTTGTTTCACTGTTGCCTCCAGGGTGCCTAGTATGGGGAGATTATGACAGGGACCAAAGATTTGGGGTTCAGTCTTAACAATATTTAGTGAGAAAATAATTCTGCTTGTTTGGCACTGATTGTTGACAAAGTCTGACAATTTAGGGATGATGGTAAGATCAAGAGAGTTGTGGAGAGTACCCTTGTTTCCGGAGGATGTTGCAGAGGACCAGAGTGTCGATGTAAAACAGGCAAATTATTGTTCTTTCGGTCATCATGTAAATCCTTGCCAAAATGGAGCCAGAATAGAACCAAAATTTAGCAGAGGATTCATGCATTGCAAGGCCATTTTGGTCAAGTCTGTATTTCTGTATATAAAAAGCCACAAGCTGCTGGCTGGTGCCAGGAAGTCTAGGTCCCAGATCAATGTTGCAGATAAGAAATGTATGAGTATCTCTTTGATTGTCAGTATGAATGAGATTCTTGCAGAGGACCTCCAAAGTATTGTAAATGCACGAGTTTGATTGCTGCAAATAAATTGTAAATAATGTAAATAATGTTGCAAGACAGTTACCCTGCTGTTTGTTGATTGGGCAAAGTGTTAAGCCCAGGCAGGATTGTTTTGAGTTCCAGGGTAAATGTTGCATGATTCAAATAGTTAGCTTCCTTCCAGAAGCTTCTCCAAGAAACAATGTATGGGAGACTCTGTAATTGGTTTCTGGAACTGCCAAAAATGTAATTAATGTTTGATTGGACTGTAAAGAGACCATCCCTATGTAGTTTGGCCCCTCAAGGTTCATGGACCTATAAAAGATAGCTCCATCTTAGATCGATGTCGATCTTCTGGAGGAAAGCTTGGGACTGCGTGACCCTTTGGAGTATGTCTGCTTGCACAAGGCTGAAGGGCTTGGCCAGGCTGAGACAAGGATCGAAACCCGCAGTGGTTTAGGCAGCGTACAGGGGAATTTGTTGTTCAATCTAAAAATAAAGTTTAGTTGGTCCAGTGCTTGACTCTGTGTTTGTTACTGAACTAGACTAGGAGGGTAAGCTTTAGAAGAGCGTATTTACAAACAAAGGTAAAGATCTGAGGGGGGCAGAGTGGCTTTGGTGATGCAGTAACTGGATCAAGGAGAGTCTGATCCAATACAGATGGATGATGTCAGAGAGGCAATGGAGGAGGATGGTACAACCAACAATAATAGGTGTAAAATGTTGCAGAAGGAATAGATCATTTGACTCCGCACATCTGTTCCACCATTCTGTATTATCTACTACCTCAGTACCGTATTTCTGTGCAAAACACAAAATACTAAAATCCATCAAGCTTTGTCTTGAGGTGACTCAGTGACTGAGCCTCCATTACCTCTTTGGGTGGAGAGTTCAAAAAAAAAAAATCACCAAGATTTGGGTGAATAAACTTCTCATCTCAGGCCGGAAAGGCCAAATCTAGTTTGAGATTTTAGCTCAGGGGGTTTAACATCCCAGAGACAGGAAATACTATTCCATAACTTACCTCTTAAATGTTTGTACATTTCAATGCGACCACCTCTCAACTCTTTAAACTCAAGAGAATAGAGTTCCAACTTGCTTAACCTCACAGGACAATTCTACCACCCCAGGAATCAATCCAATTAATTTGAGATAAGAAACAATAAACAATAGGTGCAGGAGTAGGCCATTCGGCCCTTCGAGCCATTCATGTGATCATGGCTGATCATCCCCAATCAGTAACCCGTTCCTGCCTTCTCCCCATATCCCCTGACTTCGCTATCTTTAAGAGCCCTATCTAGCTCTCTTGAAAGTATCCAGAGAACTGAATTTTCATTGAATTCTGTCATTAGGCATTGACCTTACAACAGTGCTTTATTGTGATGGTATGTGCTAGTTTTGTGTGCCGGCACCTCTAAAAAAGTTTAAAACTATATTGATGTACAGCAGCCAATAGTATTGTGTGAAATGTTATATGTGACCATGCGTTTATGTCTAAAAAAGCACTGCTTTACAGTCATCTGTAGCTTAAAAAAAAACTGAACAAGTTAACAAGACTGAAAATGAATAATTTGCAAGGGGAAAAGCAGATGGAATGGGACTTGCTGGATTAGTTTTACAAAGGGGTCTGAATAAACATCTGTGCTGTAATCATTCTGTCCCTCACTACATCTGCAAGTCTTTAGGTATGGAGACCATACTTGTACACAATATTCCAGGTATGCTCTCTCTAGAGCACCACATGATTGTAATAAGATACTTTAAGCAAAACTCTCTCGCATTGAAGGCGAACACGCCATTAGCCTTTCCAACTGGTTACAGCACCTGCTCACCCAGTTCTCCCCACACTCAAACAATTATCAATCTCGCACCTTTTAAAAAAATAACTAATTTTCCAATGAAAGTGAATAACTTCATACTCTTCCATTTTATAGAGTGATCCATCATGTCCTCACTATTCAGTATGTTCTTCTCCCACCCCACAATACTACTCTGCTTTACATCAGCAGAAAACCTGGAAATATTGTGAAATGTCCAAAGGTTACACAGAGGTGAAGAAGGACAAAATTAAGATGTGATGTTACCTCATCCAAGCAACTTTTAATCACATCTACATTTTGATAGCAAGTGGAATAAAGCTATTAGATCGTAAAGAATTTGCTCACAAATTTGGGTCCATCATCATGGTTGAGGTTTATATCAATGATTTGGATGAGAATGTTGAAGGCATGATTAGTAAGTTTCAGATGACACTAAAGTGGGTGGTATCATCGAGAGCCTAGATGGTTATCAAAAATCAAGATGGTTCTCTTGATCAGTTGGGCAAGTGGGCTGACGAATGGTTAATGGAGTTTAATGTATCAGGGTATTGAGTATAGAAATTGGGACGTGTAGGAAGAAACTGCAGATGCTGGTTTACACCAAAGTAACTCAGCGGGACAGGCAGCATCTCTGGAGAGAAGGAATGGGCAAAGTTGAGACCCTTCTTCAAACTGACAATTACTTCAGAAATTGGGAATGTTATGTTACAGTTGTACAAGATGTTGGTGAGGCCACATTTGGAGTATTGTATTCAGTTTTGGTTACCATCCTATAAAATGGATGGTGTTAGGCTGGAAAGAGTGCAGAGAATATTTATGAGGATGTTGCCAGGACTTAAGGGCCTGAGCTATAGGGAGAGGCTGGAGAGGCGAGGAATGTGGGGAATCCGTTGTGGTGGATGTTTCTGTTAATGTAGTTGTGTGTCCTGTAGCTTTTTTTTCTCCTTATGGCTGTATGGTAATTCGCATATCACTGTACCTTAATTGGTACACGTGACAATAAAAGACCTTTGAACCTTTGAACCATTGAAATGCAAGCAAATGGGATGTTTTGGTGTGGGGGGATTCTTGTTTGGCATGGGCGAGTTGGGCTGAAAGGTTTGTTTTTGTGCTCCATGACTCAATGACTATGACTCTTCGAATATGCCCAGGGATCTTGCCTATTGTCTATCTTCATACTCCAAGGTTTATTCAGTGAATATAGTCACTGGATTTTGATAACGCTGGCAAGGCCTGCAGTTATTGCCTTTAAATCGCAAAGATAGTTAAGACGAGTTGGGTCTGGAGTTACATTTAGGGTAAGAATTATACATTTCATTTCAGATTTTTACAGAACTGGTAGTTCTGTGGTTACCATAACTGATAAAAAGTTGTACTGAATAGCTTATATTTGAATTAGAAACATAGAAACATAGAAAGAAGGCGCAGGAGTAGTCCATTCGGCCCTTCGAGTCAGCTCCGCCATTTAATATGATCATGGCTGATCATCCACAATCAGTACCCCGTTCCTGCTTTCTCCCCATATCCCTTGATTCCGTTAGCTCTTAGAGCTATATCTAATTCTCTCTGGAATACATCCAGTGAATTGGCCTCCACTGCCTTCTGTGGCAGAGAATGCCACAGATTCACAACTCTTTGGGTGAAAATGTTTTTCCTCATTTCAGTCCTAAATGGCCTACCCCTTATTCTTCAACTGTGACTCCCTGGTTCTGGATTCTCCCAACATCGGGAACAATTTTCTTGCATCTAGCCTGTCCAATCCCTTAAGAATGTTATATGTTTCTATAAGTTCCCTCTCATTCTTTTATTCCAGTGAATACAAGCCTAGACAACCCACTCACTCTAACCACAGTGGTAGTGAAACTCGTTTGCACAGATTAATGTTTCAGGCCTCTGTAATTCAATCCAGTCACTCAATCACAATGTCACCCCCCCCCCTTCTGATATCTGAAGGTGAGGATCTTACGATATGTGCACCAATTGGTAGATTTAGTTGGTTTATCAGGAGAGTTGGCTTTATTTTCAGACCTTTTCCATGGCTTTTTCATTTCACATCAAACAACAATAAGTTACCATCTGCATTTATTCTGCACAGCAAGCTACAGATGCACTTACGTTGCATAATTATCTTTAAAAGTGCAGACATAATTGTCACCAGACAGGTTTATGCATTCTGTGTTACTCCAGAATAATAAAAAAATCACTCATTGTCAATGCCATTAGATATACTTGGACCATTCAATACTCAGATGTTTTGTGTAGATTTGGGAACAGATACATTTTCTCCCTTCATACATTAGTGCTGTTGAAATTGATCATTTAGAATTTGCGAAGAGATCTCATAAGGTCATAAGTGATAGGAGCAAAATTAGGCCATTCAGCCCATCAATCATTGACTGATCCACCATTCAATCTTGGCTGATCTATCTCTCCATCCTAACCCATTTCTCCTGCCGTCTCCCCATAACCCCTGACACCCGTACTAATCAAGAATCTATCTATCTCTGCCTTAAAAATATCCATTCACTTTTCTTCAACAACCTTCTGTGGGAATGAATTCCACAGATTCACCACCTTCTGACTAAATAAATTCCTCCTCATCTCCTTATTAAAGAACGTCCTTTAATTCTGAGGCTATGACGTCTAGTCCTGGACTCTCCCACTAGTGGAAACATCCTTCCCACATCCACTCTGTCCAAGCCTTTCACAATCGGTAAGTTTCAATGAGGTCTCCCCTCATCCTTCTAAACTCCTGCGAGTAGAGGCGCAGTGCCGTCAAAAGCTCATCATATGTCTCATGCCTACACTGTTAAGGGCCTGTCCCACTTGCCGATTTTATCGGCGACTGCCGGTCATATCAAGGCCGCCAAAAGAACATTTAAAAATCCAGCGGTGACAAAAAAAATGTTGTGACACTTGAAAAAACCCCGCGCTTCAATACCTCATCACGCAGCAAATTTTTTGGTTACCTGATACGTCAGTCCACGATGCTGGCAGTAGCCAAAATAAAATCGCCAAGTGGAACAGGCCCTTAGGTTTGTTCCTCCAGTTTGCAGCCCATATAACCTCAGCTTAAGTTGCTCTCCGTTCAAGCTGATAATTGTGCAGGGAGGGACACTCATTAACAATCATCATATTGTTACACAAGTATTTATGTTGTAATTTACCGGGCTTTATTTTCTCTTACAAGGTGAACAAGCAGTCAGGCAACTGAGTCATCCCACCACAACTAGAGAGCAGTCCTGAACTTCTATCTCCCTCATTGGTGACCCTCGGTCTATCTTTGATCGGACTTTACTGGCTTTACCTTGCACTTAGCGTTATTCCCTTATCATGTATCCATACACTGAAAATGGGTCAATCGTAATCATGTATTGTCTTTCTGCTGACTGGATAGCACGCAACAAAAGCTTTTCACTGTATCTCGGTACACGGCAATAAATAAACTAAACAGTTAACGTGCAAGAGCAGCAACTTAGTGACACTCACAAGGGAGTTAAGGGTGTGAGACCAAAAACTGTAACACAAATGGCAGGTAGCACCAATTACCCAGCAAATTGTGAAATATTACTGTTATCTCCGAGTATCTCTTCCTTTTCACAAGATACTAGCCAATTCCATGTCAATTATGGTGTGGGGGTGGGGGGAGTCACAAAATGTTGTCTTCCAGCCAACTTTAGGGCAAAATGGTCATTTTATTTTTACCTTTTCAACAATTATTTTGGAATAGTGAACATTTCACAACAAGGATAGAATAGAAGATTATAGGGCGGAACTCGTATAACCCCAAGAAAGAATTTTCACTGCAAAGTCCAGCCCCTGATATTTCTGTGGAAGCAGGTAGTGTTGTAGGAGATGTAGATGGATGAGGACATCCTTTCTATCCTTTCAGACAACAGCCTCCAGCACACAACATCACACTGGGGTTAAAAATATCCTCAATGAAACGTTTCCTTCCTCATCCTTCCTCTGATTCTTTTGACAGTCACCTTAAATCTTTGATGTTAAATTGCTATTCCTACTGACAATGAAATCAGTCTCTCTTTCTTACTTCAAAACACTTCAACATTTTGAACACCTTTATTCAATCTTTCCTTCATCATCTCTGCTGGAAAACCAAGTGTCCAGTGGTTCCGTTATACCTCCTTAATTGAAATTCTTATCACTATTCAAGAGTGACGAGTGTTTAATTGTCATATGTTTAGCAATGGAACAATGAAATTCTTATTCCATAGCTTCACATACTCTTTAACGCTGTGACAGGCAAATACATGCACAATAATCAATAATACAATAAATTAATAATCAGTAAGACCAGGTAACTTGTCCATGATGGTGCAAAGCCGAAATTTGCAGTGAAACCAAAACAAAGCCTACAGTGCTTCATGGTTGCGATTATCGTGGTGCATTGTTGAAGGGCCTGATGGAAGTAGCTCTTCTTGAACCTGAAGGTCAAGGTTTTCAGGTATCTCCTTCTTGATGGTAGTTGGGAAATGAGAGCATATAGTGTGGATCTTTGATATCAGCTACCGTTTGTCCTCTGTCAGCCCAGATCCTCTGGCCACTACTATATCAGGAAGATTGTTTGTGTCCTCATTAGTGAAGACAGATCCAAAGTACCTGTTCAACTCATCTGCCATTTCCTTGTTCCCCCATAATAAATTCACCTTTTTCGGTCTTCAAGGGTCCAACTTTGGTCTTAACTAATTTTTTCCTCTTCATATACCTAAAGAAGCTTTTACTCTCCTGCTTTATATTTTTGGCTAGCTTACCTTTGTACCTCATCTTTTCTCCCCGTATTGTATTTTTGGTTATCTTCTGTTGCTCTTTAAACATTACCCAATCCTCTTGCTTCCTGCTCATCTTTGCTACATTGTACTTGTTCGCTTTAATTTTTATACTGTCCCTGACTTCCCTTGTCAACCATGGTCGTCCCTTTCTCCCCTTGGAATCTTTCTTCCTCCTAGGAATGAACTGATCCTGCACCTTTTGTATTATTCCTAGAAACACCTGCCATTTTTGTTCCACTGTCATCCGTGCTAGTCTATCTTTCCAGTCAACTTTGGCCAGCTCCTCCCTCGTGGCCCCATAGTCTTCACCTCTTCACTTCTGCCTATCCTTAGCCCCACGTCCCCCTCCCTTTTCATCTGTGCATTAATTGCCTCATATCGTGTTTTGAAATGAATTCTGTCTTTACTTTGTGTACTAGTCATGTCTCTCCTATTTATTTCATTCCCCTTACATGCTTTTCCTCTACCTGCTAAATTTTTGTAAGGTGTCTTTGAGACTCTTGAAAGCCACCCATAAATAAAATTTATTATTATTATTATAGTCCCCTTTATTCAACTGCAACACTGACACCTCCGATCTACTCTTCTCCCTCTCCAATTGCAGATTAAACCTGACCATGTTATGTTCACTGCCTCCTAATGGCTCATTAACCTTGAGATCCTTTATCAAATCCGGTTCATTATAAAATCTAGAATTGCCTTCTCCCTGGTAGGCTCCAATACAAGCTGTTCAAAGAATCCATCATGAAGGCACTCTACAAAGTCCCTTTCTTGGGGTCCAGTATCAACCTGATTTTCCCAGTCTACCTGCATGATGAAATCTCCCATAACAACCACAGCATTACTTTTACTACATGCTAATTTTAACTCCTGATTCAACATGAGCATTGCAGTGGGAAACCATACACAATAACAATCAATGGCATGCTATGGACTGCCAGTTTAACAAATGCCTTGAAGCATCCAACAACCTGAATCCACTATCTATGACCCACCATTTGCAATCTCTGCACTCCTCAGCCAACTGCCATACAGTAGAGTTAGTGAGGAAAAGCCCTCTGCATCTACTCCAAATCCACACAGGTTTGTAGGTTAATTGGTATGGTATAAAATGTAAAATTGTCCCTTGTGTGTGATAATTTAGTTAGTCTAGTATAGTTTAGTTTAGAGATACCGTGTGGAAATACACCCTTCGGCCCATCGAGCCGCACTGACCAGCGTTTTCAAACCAGTTTTTAAGAGAGAGTTAGATTTAGCTCTTAGGGCTAAGGGAATCAAGGGATATGGGGAAAAAGCAGGAACGGGGGAATGATTTTGGGTGATCAGCCATCATCATATTGAATGGCGGTGTTGGCTCAAAGGGCCAAATGGCCTACACCTGCACCTATTTTCTATGTTTCTATCCCCGCACATTAACACTCCTACACACACTGGGAACCATTTACATTTACTGTATACCAAGCCAATTAACCTCCAAACCTGTATGTTTTTGGAGTGTGGGAGGAAAACGAAAATCTCTGAGAAAACCCACGCAGTCACGGGGAGAACTTACAAACACCGTACAGACAGCACCCGTAGCCAGGATTGAACCTGGGTGTCTGACGCTGTAATGTGCTCTAAGGCAGCAACTTTCCCGCTGCACCACCATGCCGCCCTCATGTGTTAGCATAGTATTAATGTGCGGGGATCGCTGGTCGGTGCAGACTCGATGAGCCAAAGGGCCTGTTTCTGCGCTGAATCTCTAAACTAAACTAAACGTATTCCAGTGCATGCACAATCCCTTGAACATGATGCATAACAGAGCATTGCAGTGGGAAACCATACCCAATAACAATCAATGGCATGCTATTGACTGCCAGTTCAACAAATGTCTTCAAGCATCCAACAATATTAGATTAACATTTATTAACTGCAGTTGTGCAACAGCTTTAGGGTGGAAACCACAATTAAATAATTTACTGTCAACAACCATGATTTGCATATTTTGTTTGCTCCACTCTGTTGACATATTTTGTTACTGCATGACAAATACAGGTTTGGAAATATCTAAGGATATTGACTTTTCCCTTGTTTATGGTTCTTATTGGGTTGTAGTAGGAGTTTAGCCCGAGCCAGGACACAGCTGGAAGGGCTTGTGAGGATTTCAGTTACAACGGGGGTGTAAGTTTTAAGGCCAATTCAAAATTCCTTGCAATGGTAAAATCTAGAGGTAACAAATGAAAAGCTCACAGATGAGCAGGAGAGACTTGGACTAGAGGTCATAGCCTCAGAATTTTAGGTTGTTCTTTTAGGAAGGAGATGAGGAGGGATTTCTTTAGTCAGAGGTTGGTGAAACTGTGGAATTCTTTTCCACAGAAGGCTGTGGAGGCCAAGTCAGTGGGTATATTTAAGGCAGAGATAGATAAATTCTTGATTAGTAAGGGGGTCAGAGGTTATGGGGAGAAGGCAGGAGAATGGGTTAGGAGGGAGATATAGATCATCCATGATTGAATGGCAGAGTAGACTTGATGGGCCGAATGGCCTAATTCTGCTCCTATCACTTATGGCCTTAAGGTCTTAAGAAGTCCTACAACGTTATACACATAGAAGTGAAGAGACTTTGTGATGTTGTGGATATGTAATGTGGGTTCTTGTCAAGAACAATCTGGTTCGGACCCAGGCTATTGCGAGGTTAAGGGATGTCATCATCGCCCAAAGCATGCAATTTTTGGAATGGACTGAAGGCTTTCCAGCATTCTGTTTTGGAAGAAAGCTCGTCTCATCCACCACCAAAATGGATAGCAAAAGTTATTTCCATATAGATATTGAATCGAAGCCATGCCACTGGAAAGCCAATGCAGCTTTAAAAAAAAAAAATCATACTTTATGATCTGGGTATCGCTGGCAAGAACAGCATTTATTAATTATCTCCTAAATCCTTTGAACCGAGTGGCACAATGGGCCATTTCAGAGGACAGTTACTGGGTCAGCCACATTTGGTGGTGCTGGAGTCAAATTTCAGCAAGAACAGGTCAGGATGGTAGATATTCTCCCCTGAGGGATATCAGTGAACCAGATAGATTTTGACAACAATCCTCACCAGGACAAGATACTTTCTTTTGGTTCCAAATTATCACCCGTTCTTAAATTACACAGCTCTCATCATTGGATTTGAACACTTTCTAGCTGCAATTGGACAGATACGAGTAGAACTAGATACGTACAGGCTCCTTTGGCTGAATAGCAGTGGCAAGGCATTGGAGAACGTGGATTGTTGACAACCCGCATCAAATGCAGAGACAGATTGAGAAGGTGCAAGGAGGATAAATTACAATATTGTTAGAATCACACTGGATGTCCCTTGCCTATGGCAGGGACACAAACCTGTGTGTGAAAACTCAAACATGACATTCTGGCAAGACAGACGCAGATATGCAAGGTGGCAGTGCGTGCAAAGACTTCAAAAATCATAGGGGATTTGAAGATGTGAGAAACTGGCACTAAACCATTACACCGAATTTAATGCAGCAGTGATCTCCTACACACTGGACAATCCTGCATCTGCTGAATAATTTATCACCTTCCTTCTCAAATGATTCTGATCTTTCTGTGGTTCACTGCTTCAATTCTACCTCCCATTTCCCAGATGCCCATCGTGCCGTTCCGTACAGGCTGCTCCTGCACACTCTGCACTGCCTCGCCCTTATCTTCAGTCCAGCCATGCCCTGGCGGTCCATGTTACCACCTGATGGCGGGAGTTGCCCTCAGTGGAGGTCTCTCTATAAGGGCATCCTCCCCCTTTACATCGGGGACCTGGGGTGGAGAGTGTTGCACATGGCTGTGGCATGTAACAGATACTTGAGCCGGTTCACAAACTCGCCAGCCGCCTGTCACTTCTGCGGCGAGGAAGAGACCATGTTTCATTTGTACATGCAGTGTGAGCGGTTGCAGACCCTGTTCAATATCTGAAGGGACTGTTCCTCACGTTTTGGCTACATTTTAGCCCCACACTCCTGATATTTGGGCACCCGGTACAGAGGGGGGGGAAGGTTGGGAGGGAGGGGGGGGGGATCTCCCCTATCCGTCTGCTCCTGGGCCTGGTCAAGATGGCCATTCATGGGTCCAGGCAGCAGGTAGTCGACAGCCGCACCGTGACTGGAGGCCTTCCGTGAACGCTGGTCGCTGTGTTTCGTTGATAAAGTTGCCATTATATTAATTTGATGATCATTTGTTTGTAAACTGTCAACGTTGGCAGTCATTGATTGTGGTGGGTGTTTGCCGGGCTGGCGAGTCGCTTACTGCAGCTCCGGCCATGGAGCAGCCTCAGTGCAAGAGTCCCGGGCTGTCGGAGGCGTCGGAAGCGTTGCACCGCTGCCGTGAGAGTCTCTGTGCCAAATTCGCCCAGGTAACCAGCATGGATCAGGTTGCGGCTCGGTGCATCCTGGAGGACAACCAGTGGCTGCTGGAAGTAAGTACCAAGCACTGGGTAGAAACGGTGGAAGATAGTGGACTTCAAATGGGAGTGGTTGGATAAAGCATCCTGCTTGTCTGCTAGATTTTAACTTACTGTAACTGCAAGAAAGATTTTCCCGATGTTGACGGAGTTCAGAACCAGTTTAAGAATAAAAGGTAGGCCAATTAGGACTGAGATGAGGACAAACTTTCTTCACGCAGAGAGTTGTGAATCTGTGGAATTCTCTGCCACAGAAGGCAGTGCAGGCCAATTCACTGGAAGTTTTCAAGAGAGAGTTACATTTAGTTCTTGGGGCTAATGAAATCAAGGGATATGGGGGAAAAAAAATAATCAGGAAAGAGGTACTGATTTTAGATGAACAGCCATGATCATATTGAATGGCAATGCTGGCTCGAAGGGCCAAATGGCCTCTACCTGCACCTATTTTCTATGTTTCTATGCTTGAGTATACGGCAATAAAACTCAATCACTTGATTTTGGAGCATCCATGCATGGTGGAGGTATAATGTAGTCATAGAGTGATACAGTGTGAAAACAGACCCTTCGGCACAACTTGCCCACACCCGCCAACATGTCCCAGCTACGCTACCTGCGTTTGGTCCATATCCCTCCAAACCTGTCTATCCATGTATCAGTCTAACTGTTTCTTAAATGTTGGGATAGTCCCTGCCTCAACTACCTCCTCTGGCAGCTTGTTCCATACACCCACCACCCTTTGTGTGGATAAACTAACCCCTTAAAAAGTTACCTCTTAAAAATACTTCATACAAAAAACATTGAAATCATACTTCTACAATGCACTAAAACATGATTTTAATACATCAAATTTTAAAAAGTCCCTACCCTGGGAGGGGGGACACCCCCCCTTCCACACCCTCTCCCTACTCGGTTGCTCCACTCCCTCACCAGGTACCCCCAAGGTCAGTGATCAGTGGTCGCGCAGCCCCCCACTTTCAAAAACGCTCCACGGCCAGTGGTTCAGATGGAGAACACTGCCACATGTGAGCGGGGAACTGGGGCCAGTTGTCCGTGATGTCTGGATCCCAATGCTCAGTGCTTCAAATTTCGGAGTTGGCTAATGTTATTGATTTGTAATTAGCCTGATTTGTAATTAGTTCACAAAACCTTAATTTATTAATCCAGAATATCCAGGGGGATGGGATAAGTGTAATATTAAAATGATATGCAAGGTGTCAGGCTGTCTGTCATAACATACAGCCCCGATTACCCATTATTTCCTTCAGTTAAATATTGGGAAGGTAGCACTATTATCATTTGCCACTCAACTATTATGTTTGTTTACCACACTGACTATTTCTAAACCACCACCTCCCCAATCTCATTGTTTTATTAATTCAACACATAGATGAACATCCTCAAGGAGTGTAATCAGATGGAAACCGATTCAGATGCGATGTTTAAAAGCTTGTTCAAAGAAGGGGCATATTTTAAAGGAGTGACAGATATACCTGCAGGGGAATGTGTGAGGAGGTTATTATTTGTATTTAGTTTTAGATTGAACCAGGACATCTGAAGATTCAAAGTTTAATATAGTAATTGTACTGATACAGACTCCAACCAACCACGTAATGAACATCATACATTCCGGAGGTTTTATTTTTCTGATGCCATTCAAACTTCACTTGAATTTCAATCACTTCAATGGAAAAGTAATTGGGAATGGGGAGCATTGGAACAAAAATTTGCCCTTGGTACATATTAACTGCAATATAATAATGTATTCATGTTGATAGGTGCAATCGAAACAAAGATCTTTTTATCATTGTTGTGTTATGAATACCACAGAAAATATGATGCACTCACAAGATCACATTAAATAGAATATTATTGCTTAAATATATAGTTATTGGTCTTTGCATTTCAGAAAAGTCCCAGCTGAGAGGAAGACAGCAAAATACTGAAAATATTGGGGGTGAAAATTACTTCAGGACAGTTTGTTAGGAAAATGAAAGAAATGGTAACAGAATATTTATACAGCTGAGTGAGTATAATTTTATGGATGAGAAATTGTGTTCAACCAATTGATGATGACTTTGACAAAGTAACTAGCATGTTAGATAACAAGGAAGCTAATGGATGTAACAAATTTTGTTATACATAATTTGGTCTGTGAAGTGCCCCATAAAAGATTACCGCATTAGATAAGCACCTGTGGACTTGAACCTGGACTAGGTTAAGTCCAGGGGGTCAGATATGGGGCTTTATGTGTGGGCCAGATATATTGTCAGTGCAGAGGGGCTAGGAGCAAGGCCAAGTGTGCATCCAGAGTCAAGGACTGGAATAGTACTAGGTGTGCAGTCAAAGCTGGGACAATGGGAGTGTTCAGCACTGGGAACCTAAGCAGGTAAGCAGCTATGATCAGGGTAGAATAGGGGGCCAGGTGTAAGGCTGGACTCAGGGTCAGGAATGAGAGAAGGTATGCAACTGGAGTCAGGGTCAGGAGTAGTACCAGGTGTACAGTGAGACCCAGGTTTGTCAACATGGGCCAAATGTTTGATTATAATCTGATTTCCATACATGAATATACTAAGATCATTCATGTGCTGCACGTGTTGATCAGAGCCTGGCTCTACTGTGGAATGTAATTAGGAATGTCGCTACGCTCACTCAGGCTTGGTCTCTCGCAATTTCTCACTCCCAACTCTCACCCAATGTTGGCAGCCCTGTCATTCCTGTGGCAGGGAAAACAAAACAGTATATGGTACCCTAACTGTGGCCTTACCAATGTCTTCTACATCTGTAACATGACATCCTAATTCCTGTATGAAATACCCCGACTGATGAACACAAACATACCAAACATCTTCTTCATCACTGTGTCTACCTGTGTCACCACTTCTGTTATAACTATGTACCCGCATCCCAAAACTTCTGTTTGTCAACACTCCCCAGGCACTGCCGTTTATAGTGTAAATCTTGTACTGGTTTACCTACAGTGGCGCCACCCGGTGGTTAGGCCACCTGTATTCAGACCCTTGGCAGTCGGGGGTATGGTCACGTGACTGGGTAATGGCGAGAAGCAGTTGTCACGAGGTTCAGGGGTGAGCCCTACCCTGGTATAAGTATGGAGACCTGGGTCAGCCCTCTCCCATTCACGTGTGTTGATCTCACTACCTGAGCAACCAGGTAGTAAGTTCTCTTTGTTTTCACCACGAGTGGCTTGTTTATTCGTCCGCCATACAGCCAAAATTCAACAACACACTTACCTTAATATAACTCCATCCGCTATGCCTCGGGCCATTGGCCCAGTTGATCAAGATCCCGCTGTTATCACAGATAATCTTCTTTGCTCTCCACTATACCACCAAGTTTTGTGTTATCTGCCAATTTACTAACCATGCCACCTGCATTTCCATCCAATTGACACAACATAAACAATTTTCAGCAATGGATCCAGTAGTGATCCCTGTTACATGTCTCCAGCATGAGAAACAACCTTGTGCCAACACCCTCGGTTTCCCACCTTCAGGCCAATTTTGTATCCGCGCTTTTGCATTCCAGTTTGCCCTGGGTCCCATGTGATCCAACTTTGCAGATCAGCCTCTCATGTAGCATCTTGTCCAAGGCCTCGCTAATGTCCATGTAGACAATGTCTACTCCAATGCCTAATCAATCTTCTTGGTCGCCTCTTTGAATAACTCAATCAAATTGGTGAGGCCGGATTTCCCACACACAAAACCATGCTGACTATTCCCGATCAGTCTTGGACTTTCCTAATGCAAGATGATTCTATGTCACCGGGTCCAATCCAATAATGTATCCACCACTGATGAAAGGCTCACTGGTCTACAGTTCCCAGCCTTTTTCTTGCAGTTTTTTCTGTGGCTCATGATGAGACAAATATCTCTGCCAGGGGCTTTGAAATTTATTCCCGAGCTTCCCACCGTCCTACAATACATTTGAACAGCTCCTGAGATTAATCTATCTGAATATGTTTTAAGACCTCCAGCACCTCCTCTCTGTAATGTGGTTGTTCCAGATATCACTATTAACTTAGACAGAAAGTGCTGGAGTAACTCTGCAGGTCAGGCAGCATCTCCGGAGAAAAAGGACAGGTAACGCTTCGGGATGGGACCTTTCTTCAGACCATCTGAAAAAAGATCTCGTCCTGAAATGTCACCAGTCCTTTTTCCCCAGAGCTGCTGCCTGACCCGCTGAGTTACTTCAGCACTTTGTCTCTATCGTTGGTATAAACCAGCATCTGCAGTTCCTTGTTTCCCTCAGTACGGTATTAACTTCCCCGAGTTTCCTAGAATCCATGCACAGCACATTAAATATACTGTAGATTAGATTTAACATATATGGCAGATGCAGTATGAAGTGAATAACTGTACAGTTATCCATTTTGGTGTCAATAACAGGAAGCCAGAATGTGATAACATAGACAAAAGGGAGGTGTAATGAGGCCGAGATGTCCTGGCACATAAATCACAATGTAAGCATGCAGGTGCTGGAGGCGATTACAGAAGCAAATTGTATGCTGGCCTTTACAGAAAGAGGATTTGAGTAAATGAGCAGGGATTTCTTGCTGCAATTGTGCAGAGCCCTGCTGAGACTATACTTATAATATTATGTGCAGTTTTGGTCTCATCGCTGGAACAATGCTCTGCCATGGTACGAGTTTAGCAGAGGTTCACCAGATTTGTTCATGAGATAGCATGACATGCATGAAGAGAGATTGGATCAATTTAGGCTTAAATTACTTTTAGAAAAATCATTGGAGATCCCATAGATCTACATAATTCCAACCGGACTGGACAGTTTAGATGAAGGTAAGATATTCCCATAAGAGAGGCAGTCCAGGACCAAGGGTTATAGTCCGACAACAAGACTTACAACGGGTTATAGCTTCTTATTTTCCCTTCAGTCACTCTACTTGCTACTCTGCTTCCCAATCCCTGCCATATTAGATAAGTTCAGTATAGTTTATTGGCGCATGTATTGAGGTGCAGTGAAAAGCTTTTTGTTTCATGCCAAACAGTCAGCAGAAAGACAATACATGATTACCATCAATCCATTTACAGTGTACAGATACATAGAAACATAGCAAATAGGTGCAGGAGTAGGCCATTCGGCCCTTTGAGCCTGCACCGCCATTCAATATGATCATGGTTGATCATCCAACTCAGTATCCTGTACCTGCCTTCTCTCCATACCCCTTGACCCCTTCAGCCACAAGTGCCACATCTAACTCCCTCTTAAATATAGCTAATGAACTGGCCTCAACTACCTTCTGTGGCAGAGAGTTCCAGTGATTCATCACTGTGTGAAAAATGTTTTTCTCATCTCGGTCCTAAAGGATTTCCCCCTTATCCTTAAACTGTGACCCCTTGTCCTGGACTTCCCCAACATCGGGAACAATCTTCCTGTATCTAGCCTGTCCAACCCCTTAAGAATTTTGTAAGTTTCTATAAGATTCCACCTCAATCTTCTAAATTCTAGCGAGTACAGCCGCGTCTATCAAGTCTTTCTTCATATGAAAGTCCTGACATCCCAGGAATCAGTCTGGTGAACCTTCTCTGCACTCACTCCATGGCAAGAATGTCTTTCCTCAGATTAGGAGACCAAAACTGTATGGTGTGGTCTCACCAAGACCCTGTACAACTGCAGGAGAACCTCCCTGCTCCTATACTCAAATCCTTTAGCTATGAATGCTAACATATCATTCGCTTTCTTCACTGCCTGCTGCACCTGCATGCCTACTTTCAATGACTGGTGTACCATGACACCCAGGTCTCGTTGCATCTCCCCTTGTCATTCCCTTAATGTTATTCCCTTATCACATGATAAGGGAATAACATTCAGTGCAAGGTAAAAGCAGCCGTCCAATCAAGGATAGTCCAAGGGATAATCCGAGGGATCCGAGATAAACCCAAGTAGCACAAATGAACCTCCCTGCGAGGATATTTACTAAAATCCAACAGCATTGTAGTCATAAATTAAAACAGATGTTGGTGGAAAAATTCAGTATGTCAAGCAAATATGTCCATAACGTTATACACCTGCTTCACATATATTACAGTTAATATGCATTAGGCATTTGATCTCACACATTAACTGTTTTCCTTTCCACAGATGCTGCCTGACTGGCTGGAATTTCCCAGCTTTTTCTGGCTTCATTTCAAATTTCCAGCAATTTTTCTGACTAGTTTTGCTATGATGACTAGACATGTTTTTTTAAAGTGCTAGGTTATTAGCTAAATTAAAATTTCAAAATTGCCTTGATGAGATTTGAATTCAGGTCTATGGGTGACTAAACCAGTGATCTGATCATTACATCAACAGCACACCCTATTAACCAGCTGACTGTCAAGCCATTACTTACATGTACAGGACCCGACGTCTGTTCCAGGCACTCTCACTGAAACTGGGCCATCAATACAGACCAGGTGCCAAACTTTCAAATTCATAGCTCTTCAGCTGCCATTGAATGAAGATAAATGATTTCAATATAACTATATCTAAAGGTTTGCCCCTACAACTGTGAGTAGCAGGGGAGCCCGTAAACTCTGTAATTTGTTGCATGCGCATGCGGGAGAAAGCAGGATCGGGTATTGATTTTGGATGATCAGCCATGATCATATTGAATGGATGTGTTGGATTGAAGGGCCGAATGGCCTACTCCTGCGCCCGTTTTCTATGTTTTTATGTTTACTCGCTTGTGGCTTGAATTTGGCCTTCCGTGACAAGGCAATAAGACCAAATGTCATCTCATTGGAACATTGACCATCAGCTCATACATGTTACATTAATGGGGCCCCAAGTCCAATTTCAGCTTTTCCTTGGGTCTTTTGGTAAGGGTCAACCTGTACTGTCCGTAGACTACAAAATCTGAATTGTAACTCAAATTTAACTAACCTAATAAATTATTTGACATAATGACAAGATGTTCAGGGAAATGGAATTTAAGAATATCTGGTGAAAATAGTCTTGCAGTCAATTCCACTGCAATTGTGCAAAGAAAATAGATTTATAGCTGAACACAGCTCATTTGGGCTTAATTCTGGACTGGGAGTGAACCATCTTCCCATGGGTGTGACCTGATTGCATGAATCCATGACTCAGCTGTTGCGCATGAGATCTATTGCGATAAGATTCTTTACATCAGCTCCCTGTGAAGACGCTATCACTCCGAATGGCTGAATCTTGTCTGTTTTGCTTCAGAGACCTAGAAAATTGGATTATGACAATGACATATCGTTTACCTTCCTTTTAACCGATTCTTCATGCATCCATAACATGAAAAGCAAATGAAATATATTAACTCATTATGGGAATGGTTGCATTAATGGTTGGTGTATCAAATGACCCAATGTGAATGTAGGACTTCAGTACTTGTAGAAGGTACACTTAGTTTTCATCTTCCACAGTTGAGGCTGGTTTCAAAGTTATCAAAATGGTTTAGTTTGGTTTAGAGCTACAGCAAGGAAACAGGCCCTTCGGCCCACTAAGTCTGTGCCGATCGGCGAACACCCGTACGCCAGTTCTATTCTACACACTGAACTATTTACAGAAACCTGCACGTCTTTGGAATGTTGGAGGAAATTGGAGCAGGCAGAGGAAACCCTTGTGGTCACCCTTTATTATCTAAATGGTGGCCGATTGGGAAAGGGGGAGATGCAGCGAGACCTAGGTGTCATGGTACACCAGTCATTGAAGGTAGGCATGCAGGTGCAGCAGGCAGTAAAGAAAGCGAATGGTATGTTAGCTTTCATTGCAAAAGGATTTGAGTATAGGAGCAGGGAGGTTCTACTGCAGTTGTACAGGGTCTTGGTGAGACCACACCTGGAGTATTGCGTACAGTTTTGGTCTCCAAATCTGAGGAAGGACATTATTGCCATAGAGGGAGTGCAGAGACGGTTCACCAGACTGATTCCTGGAATGTCAGGACTGTCTTATGAAGAAAGACTGGATAGACTTGGTTTATACTCTCTAGAATTTAGGAGATTGAGAGGGGATCTTATAGAAACTTACAAAATTCTTAAGGGGTTGGACAGGCTAGATGCAGGAAGATTGTTCCCGATGTTAGGAAAGTCCAGGACAAGGGGTCACAGCTTAAGGATAAGGGGGAAATCCTTTAAAACCGAGATGAGAAGAACTTTTTTCACACAGAGAGTGGTGAATCTCTGGAACTCTCTGCCACAGAGGGTAGTTGAGGCCAGTTCATTGGCTATATTTAAGAGGGAGTTAGATGTGGCCCTTGTGGCTAAGGGGGTCAGGGGGTATGGAGAGAAGGCAGGTACGGGATACTGAGTTGGATGATCAGCCATGATCATATTGAATGGCGGTGCAGGCTCGAAGGGCCGAATGGCCTACTCCGGCACCTAATTTCTATGTTTCTATTTCACAGAGAGAATGTACAAACTCTGTATGGACAGCACCCGTAGTTAGGATCGACACCAGGTCCCTGGCGCTGTAAGGCAGCAAGTCTACTGCTGCATCACAGTGCTGTCTTCTTCAAAGATCTAGAAATTAGATTTCTAATATTATACACGATAATGATTTAGATAAGATGATTTTGTTAATGATCACTTTGTTCATTTTAATGGTAGCAATTTGTAGTAAAGTTTGAAAATTACATGTCAGAGAAGACATGTTAGCCTAATTCTTGTGACATCCATTAACTCCAATTCATATAGCAACAGTCAGGAAATCTGTTTAATCTCATACTGAATATCATTCACTGGTGTCTCGCTTAGTAATTATTTTTGTTTTCTTGAGAAAAGTATTATTGCCCTTTGTGTCCAGCTTTAGCCCAATCATTATGGTTTTGAATTTCTTTCATAAAATCACACAAAAAAAGGCTAACGTAGCATTAGACTTAGACAAAATCGAAATGATATTTAGACTTGAAGGTAGCCACAAAATGCTGGAGTAACTCAGCGGGACAGGCAGCATCTCTGGAGAGAAGGAATGGATGACGTTTCAGATCTGAAGAAGGGTCTTGACCAGAAACATCACCCATTCCTTTTAGCATCTGCAGTTCTTCCCTACATGTGGTATATAGAATATTGTCTTCCAGCAAGCTCTCTATGGAGGGATGAGACAATAAAGGGAACAATTTCCTAACTAGTCTATATCTGTATTTAAAATAAAAAGCACAATGCATATTTGATAAACAAACATACTCAAGCACATCTTCTTATCCTGATGTATTTGTGCTAATGGAGTTGTTTCAATTTAAGTGATGAGCACTTCTGCTCTATTTGACACTAGTTGGATTACTCATAGAATTAATAGGAATAAACCCACAAGGGTCCAGCTACTGGATGTGAACCTAATACCACCTGGCCAATTGCTTCTCAGGACAAATAATGAGACCCCTACTGGCTGCCAAAATATGATGGAATTTAAAAGGCATTTGAACAGTTACATGGACAGGAAAGGTTTGGATGGATATATGGGTCAAAGGCAGGCAGGTAGGACTAGTATAGATGTGCAGCTCGGTCAGCATAGGCAAGTTGGGCCAAAGGGCCCGTTTCCGTGCTGTATGACTCTGTGGTATCAACGTAACAAGATTTTTGTTTGATAGTTTTGAGTCTATTATAATAAGCTAGCTAATTCATGAAGTACAATCCTAAACAAAACTGGCTAGGGTAGTGTGAAAGAGGAATTTGAGGAACGCATAAGGAATTGTTTTTTAAAATAACATAATGTAGTCTATTTCCTTGTGTTTTTGTGCATTAAAGCTCTGAGATTGTGTGTAGGAACCCATTTGGTCATAGACAAACTGTCAATACTGCCCACTTTTGGGAAAACAATGAGCAACAACATTCTCTTGCACCTCTGGCTTCTTTATACAAACAAACGGGCAAAGGAGTTAACTCTGGGCCTGGACCGTCCTCCTGAAAACTCTACCTTTCTAATCTATGTTTTAATGTGTTATTCTTAGTTGTTTACTGTATGTCATGTTGTTACTTGCGAGTGGAGCACCAAGGCAAATTCTTTGTATGTGTACTACTTGGCCAATAAACGTATTCATTCTTAAAGACACCCTTGAAGAAAGTTTTTGGTTCCTTTCAGATGTGATTTTGTGTCAAATTGGACGTGATAACACTCCTTTCGTGACTGCTTGAGGCATTTCATCATGTCCCATGTAAAATCAAGTTGTAGTTGTTCTATTTGGTCAACAAAGCATCTGTCACCGGTTTGATGCATCAGTGGCAGTGAAATCTGGCAAACACCTCAATGTTGTTTTAACAGAATCTAGCAACAAAGGCCTTCAAGGGTGCAGTGACTTTGGGAGACAGCATCAAACCAATTCTACCCAAGAACTTCATCCAAGGAGATGGGGCTTTTAATAGCTAACAACAGATTAAAAATGCCAATGGTAAAGACAGCCTGAATAAGGGTCTCAACTCAAAACATCAGCAGTCCCTCCTCTCCAGAGATGCTGCCTGTCCAGCATTTTGCATCTATCTAGACTGGTCTAGATCAGGCATGTGTTTTAGTTAGTATGCACGGGTGACCCAGGAGGATGTGAAGTGGGATTGCATCAGCTGTAGATGCCTTCTCCCTCTCTGGCGTTTCACATCAGTGATCTGCATTGAAAGAGCTGCCGAACTGCAGAATTGTGGTTGTGGGAACTTGCGCTGCAGCTGTGACAATGCCCACACTGCAATACAAGGCCACTGGAAAATCCACAAAATGCAAAGACTGGGCCATAACTGAAAATAAAAAGGGATGCATTAAGAAGAAAAAAAAAAAAAAAAAAAGGATTTAAAAGCAAATCCTACAGTTAACACTGACATGATGTGCAGTCTCTACAATGCCCATTGGGGGATTTAGAGTGGAGCACATTTTAAGTTGATGTGGAGAAACTTTAGTGCTCTCCCATGGCTGAGCACATGAGGTGATGAAACGTGATATTTGCAATGTGTGAGGGCTCCATCCTGCTCAAGGATGTTCAGTGCTTCACCACATTTGCCTGCGTCCGGCTCAGCTGCTCCATTAGGTGCTTCTGCTTCTGGGGTTAACTTTACAGTGGCGGTCGAGGAGAATGAGGGTTTCCTTTGCAGCCCAAATCAGTTCTGTGAAACCGCAGGGCACACAGCACATGGCCACTCGGCTTCCGCTGGGTCCTAGTGACCCTCTTGGTGTCATTTTGTTTGGATCCAGCATTCAAATAGAGACTCTAGACGAGAAGAAGGCTCAAATGTTTCAAAAAGAGCAAGGGAGTCAGAGGTCGTAGGTGTCAAGAAGCAGGAACAAGCAGGATAGGACAACGAGGGAGCAGGCTTGATGTTGTTCGATTTAAATAACAAAAATATGGTTTAGCGTCATAGAGCCATACAGCACGGAAACAGGCCCTTTGACACAACACAGTCCAAGATGCCCCATCAACATAGTCACACCTGCCCGCATGAGGCCCATTTCACTTTAAACTTTTCCAATCCATGTACCTGTAAAAAATATCTTTTAAATGTTGTTATATCACCCGTCTCAACCACCTCTTCTGGTAGCTTGTTCCATTTACCCAACACCATCTGTGTTAAAATAAAAAATGCTCCACAGGTTCCGACTAAGTTTTTTGCCTTTCAGCTTAATCCTATGTCTTCGGGCTCTTGATTTCCCTACTCTGGGTTTACTCTATCTATTCCCCACATGACCTTATACACCTTCATAATATCACCCCTCGTCCTCCTGCGCTCCAAGGAATAAAGTCCATGTGTTGCAAAACTGTAAATACTTAAAATTTAACAAACGACATTTGCGTTTTCATAAACATGATTAAAATTAATAGTTAAAAAAATGCTGAGCACACTCAGCTGTGAAAGATTTCAGTTGGAAGACCTTAATCGGAACTTGGACCTGAAGCAACAGACGTGCTGAATTTTTCCAGCGAAGTCTCGTTTTTTAAATTTCAGAGTTACAGCATCTGCAGTTCTTTCATTTCCAATTTATCGAAAAACATAATATCCTATAAACTAAAGAGCAATTGCTGGATATGGCTCAAAGGAATGAAGCAAATCAGGTGCAATAATTTTCAGTAGTGTCCCCATGTAGTGAGAATTAAGTGAGGCAGAGTCATAGAGTCATTGTACGGAAACAGGCCCTTCGGCCCAACTTGCCCACGCCAACCAACATACCCCATCTACACTAGTTTCACCTGCCTGCTTTTGGCCCATATCCTGCTAAATCTATTCTTTCTTTGTGCCTGTCCAAATGTTTCTTAAATGTTGCGATAGTACCTGCCTCAATTACCTCCTCCGGCAGCTTGTTCCATACACCTACCACCCTTTGTGTAATAACGTCACCCCTCAGGTTCCTATTAGATCTTTCCCCCCTCAGCTTAAACCTATGTCCTCAGATTCTCGATTCTCCTACACTGGCCCAAAGATTTTGTGCATTCACCCGATTTATTCCTCTCGTGAATTTGTGCATCTCTATAAGATAACCCCTCATCCTCCTGCGTTCCAAGGAATAAAGTTCTAACTTGCTCAACCTCTCCCTGCAGCTCAGGCCCTTGAGTCCTGGCAACATCCTCATAAATCTTTGCTGTACCTTTTCCAGCTTGGCAACATCTTTCCTAAAACATCGTGACCAAAACTGAACACAATACACTCTTAGAGAGAGCATGTGAGATAAGAATAATTGCCAGCAAAATGGGAATAGAAAGGTGTTATATTAGTGTATAAATAGCAAAGGGGGGCATTGTGAAGTTTATGGAGGAGTGGCGCATATTAAAAACGAAATTCACTCATGGATGCCGAGGGTGGTATTATGGTTCTGAATCATATGGTGCGTGGTATTATGGTACTGAATCATATCTATGTTTTCCAGGGAAGCAGATGTGTCTAAAGTAATAACGAAGACAGACATAGTTGTGGCGTGAAGGTAAAAATTCATAGCATGAACGTATCTGGAAATTTGGCAGTCAGATGTGATGAATCCAAGGATTCTAGACGAGTAAGTAAGGGAGGATATTAAGGGGCACTGATCATAATCTTTCAATGCAGTTTGGTGCAGAGGTTGTGTCAAAGGACTGGAGAGTTCAAGAAAGGCAGTACAAATAAGATCAGCAACTGCAGTTTAGTTGGCCGCACCACAGTTGTGGGAAAACGTTTGGAAACTTTGATTGGGATAGGATTAATAGCCTGCTGGAGGGAAGTGGTTTAAATAAAACAAGGCAGCATGGATTTGAAATAGGCAAAACATGTTCAACTAATTTGATCACATTTTTTGATGTGGTCATGGATGGTGTTGATGAGGGTAATACAGTTGGTGTAATGTACTTGGACTTTCAGAAGGCTTTTGATATGATGTCACATAGTATGTACAGCATCAAAGTTGAAACACTTGATAAAAGGCACATTGATAGCTTGAATACAAAACTGGTAATAGATGGCAGAGAGTTGATGTGACTGGTAGTTTTCAGACTAAAGAAAGGGAAACAACAGTATTGATAGAATCAGAGAGCAAGGTAATAAGATCAATAATGGTATTCACAGAGTCATACAGCATGGAAACATGCCCTTCAGCCCAACAGGACTATGCCGACCAAAATGTCCCATCTAAGCTAGCCCCATTTGCCTATGTATTGCCCATATCCCTCTAAACCGTTCCTACCATTTTCTTACGGACTGTGGTGGGCCAATACTTGATTTCATCAATCTTAATGACTTAAATGTTCATATCTTCTGATAATACAAAACCTGCTGCCATTGTGACCGGTGAAGAATATTGCCTTGCATTACAGCAGGATATAAATCAGCTGCTGAAATGCATGGACTCGGGCACCTGGTATAATTCCAGGAGCCTGTTTCTGGTTAACCCTTACAGCTAACTATTATCAAAAGTATAACTAATTATAAATAATTAGTAGATGAAAGTGATTAGATAAATAAATTTCACAGTAGCTGAACCACAGATATGGTAAGTCTGAATGAAATAAATATATATATAAATATGGATAGATGGATAGATAGATGGATAGATAAATAGATAGATATATATAGTGCAATTGGGTGAAATATAATTGATTTTGAAAGGGTACCGCCCTCCTAGGTTTAGAGTAATAAAAGGAACGGAACTAATAGTACAACATCAACTTCGGAAGTCGAATAGATGTCAAACCCCACAGGTGTGGGACACGCACTACAGTGTTGAATACTTCAGACACTGTAATTTTACTTGTTCAATTCTTTTTTTTAAATCACAATATGTCACTACTATGTGTTTTTTTTTCTCAAGGAAAATCGCAAAAGGGATCTACCAAGGAAGTTGGTAATATAAATGCCCCCCAAATATCCAGTCCTGAGGTATGGATGCACCGTAATAAATAAGGGTATAAAAATCAGAGAAAATGCAAGATGATAAACAAAAGAAAATGGGAGGAATCACATTGAGTAGCTGGAATATAAGGGGTATTAATGAACCAATTAAAAGGGGCAAAATACTAGCTCAGTTGAAATCATATAACACGGACATTACTTTTCTACAAGAAACGCACCTTAAACATCAAGATCAGATGAGATTGAGGGTGAATTGGATAGGCCAAACATTTCACTCCTCATATACTTCGAAATCCAGAGGCACCGCAATCATTATTCGCAAAGGAATACCATTCAAATCAAAGAATATTATATCAGATAAGGAAGGGAGATATCTTATAGTTACAGGAGAGATCCATGCTATGCCAATCACCTTGGTAAACATATATGCGCCCAATTTTGATAATCCACAATTTTTTAATAAAATCCTGAATATAATCGCAGAATTTAACTACCAAAATGTTATAATAGGAGGAGACTTCAACTGTGTTTTAGATCCGTACTTAGATAAATCAATGCAAAAACAAAGAGGTAATATAAAATCTAAAATTAGTGAACTCTTAAATACATATATAAAAAATACAAATATAGCAGACGTCTGGAGGATCGCGAATCCGACTGGAAGGGAATACTCGTTTTATTCAATGGTACACAAAACATACTCACGTATAGACTACTTCTCAGTGGATACAAAACTAATCCCTTATACTATGAACCCTAAATATTACACCAATACGATTTCAGATCACTCCCCGCTAACTTTCGTTCTAAAATTAGAAGGAATGTCTACGAACAAATTGTTCTGGAGGTTTAACTCGCAAATTTTGAAAGACCCACAAGGGAGTATATATCTAAAAAAACAGATGGACCTAATTTTTGAGACAAATGATACACCAGATATATCGCCCCCTTTATTATGGGAATCCTTCAAAGCATTTATTAGAGGAGTCATTATCTCGTATCAAGCTTTTCAAAACAAAAAGAATAAGAATGAACAAAGACAATTAGAAGAACAAATCAGAAAACTAGATATAGATAATGCTAAAGATCCAACTATGGATAAACATAATAAAATTTTAATACTGAAATTTAAGCTAAATAAATTATTATCAGAGAAGGTTATAAGATTATTCCAAATCACAAAACAAGAACATTTCGAGTTTGGGGATAAACCCCATAAACTTTTGGCACGCCAACTGAAAAAACGGGAAAAAGATCATGCAATTTTAAAGATTAAATCAGATAGAGGGGAATTACTAACACTACCTAATGATATCAATAAAAGATTTGCTCAATTTTACAATAATTTATACACATCGAAAACGCTAATAGACAATAATAAAGTTTCAGAATATTTGGACAACTGTAACCTTCCAAAAACTAGAACTGAAGGAACAAGAGGAACTGGGAGCACAAATTACATCTAAGGAAATAGAAGACACAATAAACTCACTTAAGAATGGAAAAACACCAGGACCAGACGGATTCAGTAATGAATTTTATAAATGTTTTTACGACAAAGTTACACCACATCTACAGAAAATGTATACATACGCTTTTAAAGAACAAATCTTACCTGAAACACTAGCAGAATCAACGATCACATTAATACTTAAAAAAGATAAAGAAGAACCAGGCTCATATAGAGCTATTGCTTTGCTAAATACGGACCAAAAAATATTAGCGAAAACACTAGCTAGAAGACTAAGTCAATATGTTAGTAAATTAATAAATGAGGATGTTACAAGGAAGATACATTTGCTTTAATTTGCTTAAGTGTTGGTGCTCTGCAGTACACAAAGCTACAGCTGCCTAGAGGGAGGTGACACTCATTTAAGAGACATTCATTTAATAACCTGAGACGTCTCCTTAACATAATGCACTCACAAACCTCAAGAACAAGAGTTAGCTATCATTTCATTGGACGCAGAAAAAGTGTTTGATCAAGTAGAATGGGATTATATGATTAAAGTATTGCAAAAATTTCAAATGGGAGAGAACTTCATCGCATGGATAAAATTATTATATAACAAACCCACGGCTAGAATATTAACTAATAATATACTATCTACGAAATTCCAATTAACAAGGGGTAATAGACAAGGATGTTCATTATCACCACTGTTATTCGCTCTGGTAATTGAACCTTTAGTTGAAAAAATTAGAACACCCGGATATTTACGGTTATAATAAAAAATATTCAATAACAAAATATCCTTATATGCAGACGATGTATTACTATATGTCACAAAACCCCAAATCAGTATAGCAAACATATTAAATCTAATTGAGGACTTTGGATCTTTCGCAGGATATAGAATAAACTGGAACAAAAGTGAAATTATGTCAATAAAACCGAAAGACTCAACGCATCTCTTGAAATTCCCCTTTAAAAGAGCCACAGAAAAATTTAAATATTTAGGAATTGAAATCACTAGAAACTATCACGCTATGTTTAATGCCAATTATAGCCCCTTACTTAAGAAACGAAATAATCTAATCAAATTCTGGAAAATGCTCCCGATGTCTTTAATAGGTCGAATAAATGCTATAAAAATGATCTTTTTACCACAAATCCTATATTTATTTCAATCAATTCCAATATATCTTCCAAAAAAGTTTTTCAAAAAACTACTCAGACATTACAAATTTTACATGGGATTATAAATCCCACAGAATACAAAGAGCACACCTTAGTAAACCAAAAGAGATGGGTGGTCTAGCTCTTCCTAATTTTATGTACTATAATTGGGCAATAAATATTAAAAATATGATTCACCTGCTAGACAACTCTGCCCAGCAGGTGGACTGGATTGTAATGGAGAGAGAGGACTGCTCTCCGTGTAATACAGGAACGACTCTCCTCTCGCCAATGAATCTGAATAACAAAAATTATAATAAAAATCCAATGATACATAGTACAATTAGAACTTGGAAACAAATAAAACAGAATCTAAAATTAAGAAATCTATCTCTTTTAATGCCAATAGTCAATAATCTGTCGTTTAAACCTTCAATTATAGATAAATCATTTACATAATGGGAAAGAATGGGAATCAAAACGCTTTGAAACTTGTATGAATTAGGAAAATTATTATCATTTCAACAATTACAACTGAAATATAATTTGAAAAATAATCAATATCTTCAAATCTGTGACTATCTGAAAAAATACACAAAAGACTTATTGGATGAAGCCATGAAGACAAAGGTTGAATCAGCAAATCTAATATCATACTTATACAACATTATTTTAAATATAGAAATACCTACAACTGATGGTATTAGAAGAGACTGGGAACAAGAACTAGCTATAAAAATTTCAAAAGAGAGCTGGGATAAACACTTACTATATGTGCATAAATGCTCGATCAACGTACGACATACTCTAATTCAATATAAAACATTACATAGACTATATTATTCAAAAACTAAAATAAATAATGTCTCACCCATTTGTGATAAATGTCAGTCACAAGAAGCTACCATAGCGCACTCTTTTGTTTTTTGTATAAAAATCCAAAAATTCTGGAACAAAATATTTGAAATCTGCACAAAATTATTTAAAATAAAACGTACCAAAAGCAGAATGGATCATTTTTGGAATATCGGAAGGTAACCCCGAATTAAACGCGTTTCAAAAGAACTTACTTAATTACAGGCTAATAATGGGAAAAAAGCTTATACTCAAATTTTGGAAAAATGCTCCAATACCAACAATAAAAGTGTGGATTTCAAACATGTTCGAAACACTACACTTGGAAGAGATGAGACTCCTCCTAGCAGGCAAAGCAGACCACTTCCAAAAGACGTGGTCTGCATTTATGGAACTATTACAAGCATAAGGTGCAATAGTAATTTAAACTATAAATTGTACCAGGATTTGGTATAAAATAAATTAAAAAAAAAAAAAAAAACACAGTTGGTATATCCTTTTTTGCGAGTTTTGTGTTACAATAGAGCGATTGTTTTTCCTTTTTTTTCTTTTTTTTCTAGGGTCTTGTTTCCTTTCTTTACTTCCTTCTCTAACTTCCTCCCCAAGGGGCTTTCTTTTCCCAACACTTTCCTGCACCTTCACGATCCTTGCTCACTTTCCTTACTTCTTTTATTTCTATCTTTTTTAAAGCTCGAAAAACAAAGTGGTACAACAAAATGTAATAAGATATATCTGATGTGTATTATTGTAATTTACTGTACTTCTAATTATTAAAAAAAAAAAAAAAAAAATGCATGGATGCATGGCAGAAGTTGTTGAATGCAGAGAAATGCGAGATCATGGATTTTGGTAGGAAGAATGAGGGGAGACAATATAGAATAAAGAATTACGAGCTAAAAGGGGCGAGAAGCAGAAACCCCAAGGCATGGGGTCATAGATTTAGTTTAGTTTAGAGATACTCCGCGGAAACAGGCCCTTTGGCCCACCGAGTCTGCACCGACCAGTGATCCCCATGCACTAACATTACCCTACACACACTAGGGACAATTTACATTTATACCAAGCCAATTAACTTACAAACCTATACGACTTGAGAGTGGAAGGAAAACGAAGATCTCAGAGAAAACCCATACAGGTCATGGGGAGAACGTACAAACTCTGTACAGACAGCACCCGTAGTCAGGATTGAACCCAGGTCTCTGGCGATGTAAGGTAATGGCTTTACTGCTGCGCCACTGTGCCACCCATAGGGCAGGTTGAGAAAGCCATCAAGACTTGCACAATTCTGGACCTTATCAGAATATAAAAGCAGGGAAATTATGCTGAATGTTTATGAAAGCACTAATCTGCCCTATATGGAGTGTTGGATTTGATTCTGGTTGCTGTATTATAAAAGGATGAGGAAGCAATGGGGAGACTTTAGAAAAGATTGATGTGTTCCTGGGATGAGGGACTACAGTTGCAAGGGCAGATTGGAAAGACTGGAACAGTTTTTTTTTAGAAGACAGGGCTAGGAGAGATCACAGAAAATATATACAATGTTGAATGGTCAGGACAGAGTAATCAGTGGAACGCTGCTCCCGTCATTGGAGTAGTTGAGGCCGAGAGGTCACAGATGTAAACTAAATGGGAAGAGAATTAAGAGTGACACAAGGAAACTTTTTATGTAGTGTGTGGTTGGAATCTGGAATAGATTGTCTGCAGATGTGTTGGAGGCAGCACCCATTGTGGCTTTCAAGAGAGAATTAGATAAATATATGTTGGAAAAAACTGCAAGGCTGCAGAGAAAGGGCAGTGGATAGAAACATAGAAACATAGAAATTAGGTGCAGGAGTAGGCCATTCGGCCCTTCGAGCCTGCACCACCATTCAATATGATCATGGCTGATCATCCAACTCAGTATCCCGTACCTGCCTTCTCTCCATACCCTCTGATCCCCTTAGCCACAAGGGCCACATCTAACTCCCTCGTAAATATAGCCAATGAACTGGCCTTGACTACCCTCTGCGGCAGAGAGTTCCAGGGATTCACCACTCTGTGTGAAAAAAGTTCTTCTCATCTCGGTTTTAAAGGATTTCCCCCTTATCCTTAAGCTGTGACCCCTTGTCCTGGAACAAGGCCCTGTGACCCCTTGTCCTGGAACCCCTTGTCCGGGATGGGACAAGGCATCTACTCTTGGAGAGAGCTGGCAGAGACATGATGGGTTGAATAGTCTCATTCTGCAATGGAACCATTCTACGAGTTTACAGTTCTGTGTAACAAAAATAAAACAGCATTTCTTCCGAGTAGCCCTGAGAAATGTTTTGGATTGTCAGTCTGAGCCACCCAGCAATGAAGGTTATGCACCACTGCTTTGAATCTATTCACATTTTAAAGGCTTATTGAAAGAATTGCATGGGAAGTACAATCCCTGTTTGTCTTAGCCCACAGCCTTGGCACAGGTCAGCGCTCAGCACTTGTGCTCATTAGCAGACTCAGACCAAGCTCAAGGCTCACTAACTTGATCTACTGACATTAGGTCAATCTGTGCAATCACATAACATACTAACAATCAATAAGTGAAAATGAGAGATATTTTATCTCTGATTAATGTTATATATATTATCTATCTATCTATCTATCTATCTATCTATCTATCTATCTATCTATCTATCTATCTATCCTGCAGATGCTGGTTTAAACCAAAGATAGACACAAAATGCTGGATTAATTTAGCGGGACAGGCAGCATCTCTCAATATGATTTACACCAGAATTTTGTGCCTAACTTTTTTCAAATATATAGATATACTACTTGTAAAGTAATCAATGATATCCTCCTTGTAAAAGGTTAGATCAAGGTGTTACAATCTGTTACAGATAAACGGCAATGCTAAACAATATGGTTCTAACAGGAAGAAAAGAATCACTACTTTTGCACATAGTATTAAAATTCTTAGAAACATGGCTTTGAAATGGAGTTAGCGAATCTCATTAAACATGCACTGTAAGGTTGACACCCAACAGTTATTTTGTTTACGGAACAAGATGCACCAATAGTTCACTTTTACCAATAAAACACACAGAGCGTTGGTGAAAGTGCCAGAAGGAATTATTATCCACAAGTTGCTTCCTCCTTAGCTCGGTCATCTAAGCTATTTGTGCGCTAGGTTAACTCGTACATCACAATTTTATCTGCAAAACGATCCATCTCAACTTATCCACTTATTTTATTTAATTAATTTGTTCAACTGCATGACCCACTGTATGAAGTGGACTACAAACTTTCCCAGACATAACCTCCAAACTTAACAGTACTTTGTCTGCAGGAACTACATTTGCTCTCAGGTAAAATAATGATTTTCTTTTCTCTGATGTCAGATGCTCCATTCTGAACATGTGGTTCCAGTCACACACCCTTTCCATAATATATTTTCTTTCAATAAAGAACTGCTCACTTGAGAGTTTATGTTTTACCCTAAATGCTATTAATTATGTGTAACCATAAAACACCCACATATATGTCACACACGAGTCCATTATGTGAAAAAAGTTCTCTGGAACTTCCACTCAGATTTAACACACAAGGAAGATTTTCTGTGAATTTGCTACAGCATCAGACATTTCACATACAGAACAGTGTGGAGATAAAACTGATTTCTGATTTGACTGAGATTTTTGATCCAACTCTTTCAAAAACAGCTTTGCAGCCACTGTGAATGGACTGCAGCGTTCTAACACGAGAAACTCATCCTGAAGATACTAAGAATGATTTTATTTCTCCCCACTCCTCTCTCCTGCTTCCATTCAGATAGTTTCTGCTTAAATAATCAATACCAGCCTCATCAGGGCTTGAAGTTTGTGAGGTCAACTGACCAGGAGATGAATTACTACAGGCAGAGAGACGGGTGGCTCAAACTTTATTCATGAGAAGATAATTTTACACGTAACCAAGTTGCCCCTCCTAATTTTACTCCTTATTTGAGGGTCATTAACAGAGGTAACTAATAATTGAGGGCCAAAAGCTGATCCTTGTGATAGTCCACTAATTACATCCATCCAGTCCAATCTACAAAATCAAGGAGCCATTTAGTGCATTATAAGAACACAGTCTAATGCCGACACTTGATATATAAAGCAAATCTGAAAGTCACAATCCCATTTTTGTAACTCCTCGCAGAGATTACCATTTTTTCTTACATTCACTCGTCTGCTCGGAGTTAATAATGGAATATTCTGGTATACTTTCTGCCCACTAAACTTGAAATGCAATTGAACAATTAGTAACAATAATATTTACTTACACCTTCTTCTGACACTTCCGTTTTCAGTTGCTGTGTGAAATTGAAGGCAGGGGGAACAATCTCCTGCCAGCCTCCTCCTACCCTTCGTGCTATATTTTTGTTTTACACAAGAGATGTACAACCTCGAGATCAGCTACAGGGCAAATTAATTAGCCACATGAACCATAAGAAGACAGTCCAGCCACCCACATTCCTTGACATTCTCCCACCAAAACCCAACCACACACAACCCCCCCACCATTTGTCCAATCCTCTTATGCTGTCGCATAATTTTCAGTGAGAGAGACAAATAAAACATGGAAAAAAAAATTGTTTAAGATATTCCTTGCTAAATCACGAAGACAATCAAACAAGCAGTGTCTGGCATCAAAGGCTTAGATTTTACTGTCAAAATAATGAAGCAAATAGCATTTATTTGTAAATTTGACAACAATTGCAGGCAAAGAGAAAATAAATGGTAATAATCAAGTGCCATTGTCTGGGTTGTGCTATCTTAGTGTTTGCGTTGCAAGAACAGCATCTCAGTATCTGCATCACCACTGGTTTGCACTGAATTTTATGAAGTTGGTTTTTTTTCTCAATTCACTCACATTAATGCACTCCTCAGTCATCTGCCAGTCATTTCTTAACCCTTAAATGTCATTGACTAAACAAAGTCAATACTCACTCTGTAGTCCCTTTCACAGGCCCTCGATTACATTTCTCTCACCATGTCTTTTGCAACCATTACGTTAACTGTGTGGGCAAAATCTTTGGTCATATTTCAATTAAGAATTCCCATTCTCCATTTGTTGGGTATAGCATATCCACCTCGCACCCAGGCAGTGACGGAAATCGCTATCAAAATATGGAGGGGACCGGGGGACAGGGGGACACACACACAATTTATTGCTGGCCGCGCACGCATGCGCGCACACACACACACACGCGAGGCTTCGAAGGCTTCAACCATGCGCAGAGAAGCAGCGCTAAAACCAGCTCAACTCTGCCTCTCCGGGTTAACCTACCTGGACTTAAGAGAACTATGGCCCAGGCTTACAGCCAGCGCAGAGAAGCAGCGCTAAATACAGCTCAACTCTGTCTGGCTCGCCGGGTTAACCTACAGCCCTGCCTGGACTGACGGAATACCAGTCCGGAGCCGTGGAGCTAGCGCTGCTTCTCCGTGCTGGCTATAAGCCTGGGCCATATTTCCCCATAAGTCCAGGTAGGTTAACCCGGCGGGAGAGGCATAGTTGAGCTGGTTTTAGCACCGCTTCGCTGCGCTGGCTGTGGGCCTGGGGGCACTATGCCCGTCTGACTCTCAATGTCTCTGGTCACCTCCGGGTGTGGGGGCGGCACTCGCGTGAGGATGGGGATGGTCCAGTGGCAGTTCGGCAGCAATTGCAACAGCAGAAAGCCAGCCGGGATCGATCCTGGCTGCGGATGAGGCGCAGGGCTGCCATTGAGACCCTGTGACCTGGGCACGTCTTCCTCCTCCATTCACCGCACTCTATCCTCAGTCCCACTCCCCTACTTCCACCTCTGACCAACACCTCCCTCCTCCAATCTTCGTGCTGAATCATCATGTCCTGCCCCCCCCTCATTGCCTGCTGACCGACATCTCTCTCGTCCAATCGGCGCCCTCAATCAGCAGTCCCACCCCCACTGTCTCGCGGAGAGTGGAGATTTCACCGGGTTTTAAAATCTGGATTATAAAAAATGGGGGGGGGGACTGCTTATTAAAAAAAAAGTTAATAACTTTTAAAATATACCATCAATTTGACCAAAACTTGTTTCATGTACAGCACAGGACAATGATGAGTAAGGTGGGCCAAAATCATAGTGCTATCATGTACCGTTTTTGCACAGAGATACTACATAAACCTGAAGATAACAAGATGAGAGTTTTAGTTATATAATAATAAAATAATAATAATATAGATTTCAGCTGTATAAATGATAGCTCTTCAGAAATATTGAAAACATTTCTGATATGACAGAGGTGCCACAGAGCTAATGGAGAGATTCAATATATAGTCCTTGGCTGTAAGGTGACTCCAAGTTGAAGTAGCAGGCAGAGAGTAAAAGATGACTCCAAGAGTTGTAATGAAGCCAATTCTTCCCGGTCTTATTCCATGCAATCTTGTGGGGTTGGATAGTATATTACTGCAAGAGCATTGAAGAAAGATCTTGAATCCTTCCCTTTGGAAGTGGAATGTAAATATCAGATAGGAAAAGGGACATTTAAAATTAACAAAACACAAAGTGCTGGAGGAACTCATTGGGTCAGGCAGCATCTGTGGAGGGAATGGACAGACGATGTTTTGGGTGAGGACCCTTTCTCAGATTGTTCAAGAATCCAGCATATGTGGTTTCTTGTGTCTCCATTTAAAATTAGCAGCAGTAATTGAATAGTCCTTGGAGATGTCAACTGATTGAACAGTCGATTGTGTGGAGTGCTACACCAGCCAGAAGCAGAGGCATCAGTTTATTTTGATGTCCATCACCTGTTAGTCAATCTGAGATGGTGCCATAACTGAAATGAGACAGTGGCAGGCAGCAGTGCACAATTTAAAACAGGAAAAGACCAAGAATAGGAACAGAGGAACAGGTCCTGAAAAATGAAATATAATCCAAGCAGTCAAACATGCGAACTACAAAAATACACTTGCCACAGGAAATGGTCTCAATCTGTAATAACACTCAGCAGGCAATTAATGTGCTTGGTACAGTAAACATGATATTTTAGTTTTATTAATATATTCACAATTCACAATTGTGCTGTGTATAATCACATTTTCTTTACTGATATTTATTATTAAAAATGAAATGTAGAACCATAAATTTTAAATATGGATGGCAATTTGAACCATCTAACTGGAATTATGTGAAAAATATTTTATTTTGAAGGATCCAGCAGTCCAATAATATAATATTCATTAGAAAGGCGCGTGTGTGCGTCTTTGGGCGTGGTCGAGCGCACGCCTGTGTGTGCACGCACACGCCCGAGTGTGTGTGTGTGTGCGCTTGCGCGCGCGTCTCTGCATGCGTGTCTGTGCCCGCACGTCTACCCCCCCCCCAATACCACGTACTCTAATTTTGCCCACTAATCTCCTATGTGGGACCTTATTGAATACTTTCTGAAAGTCCAGGTACACTACATCCACTGGCTCTCCCTTGTCCATTTTCCTAGTTACATCCTCAAAAAATTCCAGTAGATTAGTCAAACATGATTTCCCCTTTGTAAATCCATGCTGACTCGGACCGATCCTATTACTGCTATCCAAATGTGCCGCTATTTCATCTTTTATAATTGACTCCAGCATCTTTCCCACCACCAATGTCAGGCTAACTGGTCTATAATTCCTTGTTTTCTCTCTCCAGCCTTTCTTTAAAAGTGGGATAACATTAGCTACCCTCCAATCCACAGGAACTGCTCTTGAATCTATAGAACATTGGAAAATTATCACCAAGACGTCCACGATTTCTAAAGCCACTTCCTTAAGTACCCTGGGATGCAGACCATCAGGCCCTGGGGATTTATCAGCCTTCAGTCCCATCAGTCTATCCAACACCATTTCCTGCCTAATGTGGATTTCCTTCAGTTCCTCCATCACCCCAGATCCTCTGGCCACTACTATATCAGGGAGATTGTTTGTGTTCTCCTTAGTGAAGACAGATCCAACGTACCTGTTTAACTCATCTGCCATTTCCTTGTTCCCCATAATAAATTCACCTTTTTCAGTCTTCAAGGGTTCATCTTTGGTCTTCACTATTTTTTTCCTCTTCACGTACCTAAAGAAGCTTTTACTATCCTCCTTTATATTGGCTAGCTTACCTTCACACCTCATCTTTTCTCCCCGTATTGCCTTTTTATTCTGTTGCTCTTTAAACATTACCCAATCCTCTAGTTTCCCGCTCATCTTTGCTACGTTGTACTTCTTCTCTTTTATTTTTATACTGTCCCTGATGTCACTTGTCAGCCACGGTCGTCCCTTACTCTGCTTGGAATCTTTCTTCCTGTTTGGAATGAACTAATCCTGCATCTTCTGCATTATTCCCAGAAATACCTGCCTTTGTTGTTCCACTGTCAACCCTGCTAGGGTATCTTTCCAGTCAACATTGGCCAGCTCCTCCCTCATGACTCCATAGTCCCCTTTATTCAACTAACACTGACACCTTCGATCTACCCTTCTCCCTCTTCAATTGTAGATTAAACTTAACCATATTATGGTCAATACCTCCTCATGGCTCCTCAACGATGCATAATTGGCATCAGCATCATCAAACAGGAAAAGTTATGGAGTAGTACAGTCTGGAAACAGGTCCTTCTACCCATTGGGTCCTAACAACCATCAAGCACCGACTTAGACTAATTTTATTTTTTTCTCTGCAAATTCCCATCTACTCTTGGTGACCTAATACTCACCTGGAAATGTTACCCTTCACATCCATGTCTAAGTCAGTAACATATATCAAAATGTAGCGACAGTCCCAACACCAACGCCAATGGAACATCTAAATCCACTACTCCCCCATTGAAAAAATAACTTTTACCACTAATCTCCATTTTCTACCTTCAAGCCAATTTTCAGTCATTGATTCTACCAGCCCTTGAATTCCATGGCCATCAATTCCACAAACAAACATATATTTTGGTCTTTATTAAAACCTCTGAAGACCCATGCACACCACAGTCCCAGCATTCTTTTAACAACCGCTTCTGTTACTTCATTAAAAGCTCACTCACATTAATCCAACTCAATCTGTCCTCAAATGAAGTTCAAACAAAATTTGATTTCTGCAGTCATACAACAAGAAAAGACACACAACCAGCACAATTTACACAAACATCCATCACAGTGAATCTCCTCCTCACTGTGATGGAAAGTAAAGTCTTGCCTCTCCCCTGCTCTCCATTCTTCTCCCGATGTCAAAGCACCCAGCAGCAATGGTAAGTCCCGCGACCATTAAGGCCGCGCCGTGCGATGCAAGTCTTGATGTTGGAACCCCCGGCGGGCGCTAGCAAGTCCCGCGGCCGTTAAAGCCATTCGGGGCGATGCAAGGCCCCGCTCCAGGTCATTTTCAACCCCGCAATTCGGGCGGGAGAAGTTTCGGGAGCTCGGAAAAGCGGTCTCCCACGAGGGACACGCGAGCTCCCAATGTCACCGTCCACCAGGCCTGCGGCTGGAGCTCCGATGTCGGGCCGCAGCAGCGCGTCACCACAGCTCCCCACGCTCCGAAGCCGGCCAGCTGCACGATGGTAGGTCAGCAGGTTCCGCGACTGGAGCCCCCAGTTCGTTCCGGTTGGAGGTCGGGTCCCCCGTACTGGGAGTAGATTTAAAAGTCCCCCCCCCCCCCCCCCCCATACACAGTTAAAAACAATTTAAAAAAAACACTACAAACTACACTTAACGAGATGGAAAAAAAAAAAAAAAAAGACAGACGGACTGAAGAGGCCACAGCAACGTTGGTCACGCCGCCAAAAAAAAATCTAGATCAAACTTCTCCAAATGTTATCTCTAATTGTTGTTTCTAAAAGAATGCCCACATTGTGGGTTAAACTGATTGGCCTGATGGTGGCTTTACCTCACATACATAGTGAAAAGAGGCATGTGCTGTATTGACATTTATTGGAAACAGTTTTCATTGCATTTTGGCAACTGGTGATCTAGCACCTTTTTTAATATGGACAAAATTATCCCCCACCCCCACCTCCAGTAAATGTGGCGCCTAGGACAGATAAAGCAGCTGATCTCAACCTCATTGGCTAGGCAGTACCTTCCAGTCCCGTTGGACTCCTTTCAGAGGGCATGACCTGTTGTTCCAGCAAAATGGATAATCTAAAAAGGATTCTGGAACAAAGGGTGCCGGAAAATCAGTGGCAGACCAGTACAAGTGGCAATAATAAACCAATACATCCATAAAGCTCATACAATAACTCCATAAAACAAATGCTGCAAATTTTGTTTCTCTTTTCCATTATGAATGAGGATTTTTTCACATAGCACAAATATTGATAGGGCTAGTAATTACCAATTCTCATGGTTTCCAAGACATTGCAGTGAGTATCAGTAAGCTGGTTCTCCTCCCCATTCCCACACAGACCTTTGTGTCCTCGATCTCCTCGGCTGTCAGAGTGAGACCACATGCAAATTGGATGAACAGCACCTTATATTTCGCTTGGGCAGCTTATAGCCCAGTGGTATGAATATTGATTTCTCCCACTTCAAGTAACCCCGGCATTCCCCCTCTCTCCATCTGTCCCCTACCCAAGTCACACTAGCTTCTCGTTTCCCTTATCCCTAACCAATCTGAAAAAGGGTCTCGACCCGAAACGTCATCCATTTCTTCTCTCCGGAGATGCTGCCTGTCCCACTGAGTTACTGCAGCTTTGTGTCTATCTTCGGTTTAATCCAGCATCTGCAGTTCCTTCCTACACATTTTGGCTGGTACCATGGAACAGTCTAAGGTAATACTGGCTGTTAGCTTTTCACTCAGTGGGGAATCTCCTGTCCTTACCATTATGCAACAATCTGAACTGGAAACACCACATCGGAGGAGAATCGGATCCAAAACCATGCCCACAAATCTTGGAACAGTGTGATCAAACCACTGGTTGAAATTTAAACAGGAAATGAGAACAAAGAATGAATGAACTCCTTTATTCTCATGTTATATAATATAAAAATTGGATAGAAGACTGGTAGTCAGTTGTTCTTCATGGATGATTTTTATTCATTATTAAATAGATTTTTTAAAGGCAGTTTGGAAACAATGTCCTGGTTACTGAAGAATTACTTTCTTGAATTAATCCGTTACACCAATGAAATTCAGAAAGACAAAAGTAACTAACATTTGCATTATTGTTGGAAACGTTATAATTTTTGTAAAGGGCTTTTCTTTCCCCTTTTCGCTTCCTGGGCACAAGAAGGTGTGCACCAGTGGCTCAATTATCTTTCATTACTTTCTCGCTGTGCGGAAATACCCAGTCACTATTTTCTACTTCGCCAGATGGCAGATCAGAACCTGCAACTTGTAATTTGGGAAATAACGAACACAAAGCCACATCCTCCCACTCTACGGCATTTGTTAAAAGTGGAAAGCAGTAAACCATCGCATTATCTACCATTGACATATTAGCTGAATTAAAATGTGTTGAATTATTAATTCCACGAACAAAAGCCTGCGCTCACTAACAGTGGGGAGGTGCAGCGTTTTGGATCAGAGGCTCACAATGGCACATGGCGGAAAGATTTCAAGGGTAAGCCTCCTACAGGTTCCGGTGCATTTACTGCACAAGAGTGGTGCTGGAAACCTTTTGTGCAAAGAAGGTTAGGTGGAAAGGTTTCCACCCAGTCTGTGTTTAAGCTTTTTTTTTTTTTTTTTATTACATGATTTTCCTCACAACCCTGCCGCTTGGCTGCCTTCAGCTCACAGAAACACCGCTGGCTGCATTTCAAAATGTCAGTGAGGGCCGGTGGTGAAACACCTCCGAGTTGCCTCAAGATGGACTCCCGCTCTGCCTGCGGTCAGCCTGCCACAGCACAGCGAGGAACTGCAGCTGTCAGCATCAGCTGCTCAAGGCAGAAGTGATGGGTTCTTGAAATGGATATCTTCAAAATTCAAATATCAATGGAAAGAAAATTATTTTTAAAAAAGTGTTTTTTTTTCCACTGCTGCTATTATCCCGACTTATTGCCATTGCTTTTCACAAGGCCAGACCACCGGTAGATTTTCACGCTCAGCTAAATAATTATTTATATTCACTTCAAGGCCTCTTCAGTGGGATTCCTGATGGAAACCTACTCATGTGTTAGCTGAAATCCAGGATCTTGGGAGAGAGCTGGCTGTAGAGTCTGTGAAAAGCCTGCAGCACTTGTCCTATATCCACTCGCTCCTTGGCAGCTGGGCGTTTATTCCCACTGTCCACAGGATTAGTGCTCGGGGAAGAGGTGGCCAGTGCTTTTCACAATGAGCGGTGGTCGATCACCCCCTTCCCCAGTCCTGACACTTTCCTCTTTTCATGCTGCTTGCAGCAAAGATGGATCTGCAGGGAAAATGGGAAGAACTTAACAGTAGGCGAGGATCAGCCACCAGAGATATAGGACAGGATATTTGGTGTTTGTACTTAAAGTCTCACAGGGATGCTGGAGTAGCAGTGCCCAAGCAGAGTTAATGGTCAGTAATGTGTTATTGTGACAATTTGTTTTGATATGGGGATAGTGTTAATGAGGAAAAGAGAAACAGCAAAGGAATACGTACAAAATGACGTGAAGAATCAAGTAACAAAACCATTTGGTACCTAAGCTGCCAATTGTTTTGTAAACGTAAGGGGGAAGACATTTCTGGTAGAAAATGGGAACATACAAGACGTACATCATGAGGTTCACTGATAATTCCACGCTGTCTGTTATAACGTCGGCTGGGTTTATAGTCAGGTATTTCGAGAGCAGAAAGGGCAGCATGGTGATACAGTGGTAGAGGTGCTGCCTTAAAGCACATGCAGCACCGGAGACCCAGGTTCGATCCCGACTACGGGTGCTGTCTGGACAGAGTTCGTATGTTCTCCCCGTGACCGCGTGGGTTTTCTCCAAGATCTTTGGTTTCCTCCCACACTCCAAAGATGTACAGGTATCTAGGTAAATTGGTTTGGTATAAGTGCAAATTGTCCCTAGTGTGTGTAGGATAGGGTTAATGTGCGGGGATCGCTGGTCAATGTGGGCCAAAGGGCCTGTTTCCGCGCTGTGTCTCTATTATAATAAGGCAAAACCTTGGCTCACTCATCCTTTCCTACCCAAACCATCCCCTCCACATGTATTTTCCCCTACCCTCGCTCTTCCTTGTGCCCAAATGGATATGCACCCATTTCTCTCCTTTCCTCCTTCACCCATTTTCCATCCTCTGGGTTCACTATTTGTACCCCTTCTATCCTTATCCCACACCTTTTGCCTTTTATCTCCAGTCTTTGACCAACCATCTGCCTCTCAAAAATCCCCCTCACCTGAATGCACCAATTCCACTTCTCGTTTCCCTCCCCTCCACAATCTGCCTGAAGAAGGGTCCCAACTCGAAACATCACATGCATTTCTCAAACATTGTTAATAGAATATGAAAATAAAGCAATGTAATTCCATTGGTCATCATCAAATTGAGAAGCAGCCAAAGATTTTGGCACTTTAGAAGATCAGGGGTCTGGTGCTGAAGCTCTTCGATACGACTCCAACTCTGAGCTAACAGAGGAATACAATCCAAAGTAGAATCAGGGAACTGTTTAATTACACTAGGAAACACTATTCAAAATGCAGTCCTTGCACGCTCTGCAGATGGAATAAAGTTAGTCATTAATGCTTTTTAAAGGGTAGATTTTGCCAATAGAAAAATCTATGGCAGAGTTGGATCAAGAATGGATAGAGATCATGTAATTGAGGCCTTGGTGAAAATCAAATGGGACAGAGCAAAGGGTCCTGAAGGAAATAAATTATATTTGAATTCATCTTTAGGACTGTGCAGAAATGGTTGCAGCCTCGTGGAACTCAAGTGACCATTATTCTGGGGTTATGACGGGAAGTTTAGAGCATTAGGATATGGGAATCGGCAAACCTTTAAAAGATTGTACGTGGAACAAATGAGTGGATTTCCTGCTTGGAATTGAACATTCCTTCACGCCAAAAGGAAACTTGAGGTGACCAGAGCAACTTACTGTTTTTGCACCTTGGGTAAGAATTCTTGCAAAAGCACCGAACCATTTTTAGTTGTTAAATCCTTTAGGAAGGCATGATTCAATTAAGTATTACATGGCTTTCTTTTTAGTCGAGGACCCAGAGAGATTCAAAAACTGATAAAGAGGCAGACAATACTGGTATTTAACACCCTAATGCCAATGCTGCTCCCATGTTCGAAAAAGAAGGCAACAGTTCATCCAAAATCTTTTGTATTGAGTAAGAGACGAGTCAAAAGTGTTTAATTTTTATCTGCACCAAAAACGCAACAATTAAAGTCTTACTCACTGCAGCTTTACAGGCTTATTAATGTAAAAATCCAACAAATAAATATATAATCAACAATACAATAAATTAATAAATCACTACACTATTGGACAATTGTCCACTATGTTGTGCTTATCGCATGTTAAAATGTGTTCAAACATATTGATCGTTGAATCTACCGACACACACATCTTTGGGATGAGGGAGGAAACCCAACAGCAAGAACAAGTGAACTCGACACAGACACAGACAGCACCCGAGGTAAGGATTGAACCCTCTCTTGCATTGTGAGGCAGTGACTATCAGCTGCACCACATGCACCTGCATGGCAAATATTTGCACAAGATACCAGGATCAACACCATTTATACATAACAATGCACCTCAAATCAAAATATTGAAAGCTTAATTCTTAACATCAAACATTATAATATTTGCAAAGTAAAAATCTTAGTTTTCAGTCAGAAGGAATTTTTGTCAGAAGGAAGAGACTTCCAAATTAAACTGATGTGAAGCATCTACTTCAAAGCTTTATTTTACCTTAGCATGCATATACTGTAAATGACTATAATTATCAATGTTAAAGTATCGCTTGTATGCAACAGGTTTAACACAAAAAGTTTTCCTTAAAACCCACACAAAATAATTCACTCCACCATAGTCAGAAGACAAGATTTATTGACACAAAATTCATTTTCATTTTTGCACTATAAGAACAGCCCTAGAAGTTTTAGAATCACATTACAGAAACTGGTTTGTGAATGTAATGTCTGGCTGGTGGAATGAAAACCTGCCATATTTTGTTACTTTAGAGTTTGCAACAGAGCTTTATTAGCACTGCCAGCCACTTTCTGCACCTGGAAAGCACTGGCCCACCAAAAACATGGAACTGGCAGTAAAACCAGAATTATTTCAACAAATGTGCAGTCTCCCAACTTCACTAAAGCAGCTGCCAGAGAATGCAGAGAATGTGCTTGCACATGGCCAGCAGCTTTCTCGAAACATCCTATCGTGAATGTGTTTTAACAGTTTACAAATTAAAAATCCACATATTAAGGTTACTAAAGAACAGGAACTAATATGGAAATCCCAACCTTTATCTTTATACATTTATTTTCTGAGTTGTTCAATGTGGTTTCAAATTAAATCTCCAAATCTGCGAAATACTAATGTAGATGAATGGTTGTTCGAAAACTACCCACAAGTACATTTTTTCCATTCTTAGCGTGGAGCATTTTACATATGTCTGACTCACCTCAGCTAGTTGTTCCTTTGCGAAATGGGTTGCAGAATCACAGAAAATGTATAACCCAGAAGGAGACAATTTGGCCCTTTGGGTCCCTGCCAATCATTGAAGATCCATATTCAAACTTCCACAACTGGGTCGGTAACTCTGCCATTTATGGATCTTCAGGTACACATCCATGGACTTTAATAACCTCTACCACAATGAATTTCAGATACATGCCACCACTTTGAGAAAAACAGTCCCCCCACTTCTCCCCCCCCATCTAATCCTTCTACTAATAATGCAACTTATTTTCATCCTTCTACGGTGGAAAATTTGTTCCACTTTTGCCCTCTTCCTTTTCAAAGGAACAAACAGATGTGCATCTGATATTTTTTTCTAACTAACATTTGCCAATCATGGTAGCATCCTCCTTTGCACTCCAATGCCATCATATCTTTCCTGTACATTTGTGACTGAATTTCATCAATCTGTTACTGATGTTGTATATAGTTCTGGCATAACCTTCCTGCTCTAGCTAATAAAATAAAGCATTCTGTGTGCCTTTTTAATCACATTATTGTGTTATTCCATGACCTTGAAGGATCTGTGATATACACTTCAATGATTTATCCATACCTCTCAGTATGAACCCATTTCCTGTAGACGGTGCACCATCTCATATTTCTCTGGGTTGAATGCCACTTGTCACTTCTCAGTCCAACTGACTGTATGATCCTGCGATTTAATAATTTAGAGTCATAGACACAGAGTCATAAAGTCATACAGCATAGAAACAGGCCCTTCAGCCTAACTTGCTCGTGCCAACCAAAGTGCCCCATCTGCACTCATCCCATCTGCTTGTGTTTGGCCCAGATCCCTCTAAACATTTCCTATCCATGCACCCTTCCAAATGTTGTTTTCATGTTGTTATAGTACCTGCCTCAACAACTTCCTCAGGCAACTTTTCCATATAGCCACATTTTTCAGTGTGTGAAAAAGTTGCCATTCGGATTATTTTTAAAACTTTCCCCTATCAACTTAAACCTACATCCTCTGGTTCTGGATTCCCAACTGTCGGTAAAAGACTGCATTTACCCCATCTTTTCCATTCATGATCTTATACACTATAAGATCACCCCTCAGACTCCTGCATTCCAGAGGATAAAACCCTAGCCTGCCCATCCTCTTCCTATAGCTCAGGCCCTCAAATCATGGCAACATCCTTGTAAAGTCGTGTCTTGTATTTCTTCTTCATTTTAACCACATGGTTAATTTTCACATCTGTTAATTTCTTTAAGTTCAAGTTCAAGAGAGTTTATTGTCATGTGTCCCTGTATAGGACAATTAAATTCTTGCTTTGCTTAAGCACACAGAACATAGTAGGCATTTACTGCAAAACAGTGAATATATACCATAATATAAATATATACACACATGAATAAATACTGATAAAGTGCAAATAACAGAAAATGGGTTCATAATAATCAGAGTTTTGTCCGAGCCAGGTTTAATAACCTGATGGCTGTGGGGAAGTAGCTATTCCTGAACCTGGCTGTTGCAGTCTTCAGGCTCCTGTACCTTCTACCTGAAGATGGTGTGGGTCTTTGATGATACTGCCAGCCTTTTTGAGGCAGCGACTTTATCATATCCTTACATTTCAGTCTAAATAATTTTTATAGATTACAAACTGAAATCTCTAGAACCTCTCCGGTAATAGTCTTCCATTCATAAATATGCCCATCAACCACAACTCTAAGGGACTTGCCACAGAGAGATTTCAGAGGGGGTAAATGTATCGATTACAACCAACATACTCTGTAGAAGAAGGATTTTGGCCCGAAACATTGCCTTTTTCCTTCGCTCCATAGATGCTGCTGCACCCACTGAGTTTCTCCAGCTTTTTTGTGTGCCTACACTGTCCTTACTGATCCCCCTTGTTACTTTGTCAAAATATTCAGTCGTTAATCAGGTATGGTCTACTCTTGGTCTGACTGTCCTTACTTAATCTGTGTCTTGTTAATGATGGTGCATGCTGTCTCTTAGAATGAAAGTCAATAATCTGAATAAAATTTAAATGAAACCAACTGGCCATTAACTACTTGGGTTGTCCCTACCCCACATTTTAAACAGTGGCACAAAGTTAGCAATCCTCCAAAACCACTTGGACAGCGATGATGGATTGATGTATAATTATTACAACTTCTGCAATTTCCCCCTTTTAATAGCCTGGGATACATTTCATCTACGCATGTTGAGTCATCCACTTTCAAAGATTTTAAACCACCTAAAAAGTGTCTTTACTTACCATGTTTATACCATCCAATATTTCACACTAATTTTCTTGAATTAAAACTGGCTTTATTCCCTTCTTTGAAGATAGTTGCCAAGTATTCATTAAAAACTTTACCCACTATCTCACTCTTTCACACGTTCATTGTTTGTCACCAATTGGTCCTTTACTTAAATTATCCCCTTACTCTTTATGTACTTACAAAACATGTTTGCATTTTCTTTGATTCTACTAGCATTAGTTTTTTCTCCTTGCTTTCCTAAATTTATCTTTTAATAACCCTAAAGTTATTATCCCTTCTGTTATAAGCAACTAAAGTGAATATAATGCAAGACTTAACATGAGAAAGTATTCAGATGTACAGGTATCGAATTGGGAAGAAAAATGTAGGGCTCTTGCTAGTAAGCAGGCCAGTAACAGGTAGCTGCTCTGCCAAAAGGAATTTCAGGTAGTCAGAGACTGAATAATAATCCCTTGCTCTTAAATAAACACATTGGGAGAAGGGTGAAGCCCGAGGCAGAAGATGCCTAATCATTCCTTGTGTGACCAAAAATAATAAGGTTTGGAATTGTTTTTGTACCAAAGGAACTTTTTCCAAATCTATTCAATCTTTTTGTATGAACAACCCACAATTCATCCCATTCCCATCTCATCCCCACAGTACTGTCGTTATAGAGTGAGTGTAGAAACAGGCCCTTCGACCCAACTTGCCCACACCAGCCAACAAGTCTCATCTACACTGGTCCCACCCACCTGCATTTGACCCATATCCCTCTAAACCAGTCCTATCCATATACCTGTCTAAATGTTTCTTAAACATTAGGATAGTACTAGTTTCAACTACCTCATCCTGCAGCTCATTCCATACACCTACCACCCTTTGCATGAAAATATTACATCTGAGGTTCCTATTAAAGTTTCCCTCCCTCATCTTAAACCTATGTCCTCTGGTTTTTGATTCTCTTACTCGGGACAAGAGGCGCTGTGCGTTTACCCGATCTATTCCTCACATGATTTTGTACACGTCAAAGATCACCCCTTATCCCCCTGTACTCCAAGGAATAGTGTCCCAGACTGCTCAACCACATAGCTCAGGCTCTCAAGTCCTGGCAGTATGCTTGTAATCCTCTCTGCTCCCTTTCTAACATGACACCATATTTTCTATAATATGGTGCCCAAACTAAATGCTGCCTTATAAAAATGTTATACAACTGCAACATAACCTCCCAACTTCTATACACAATGCTGTGACTGATGAAGGCCAATGCACCAAAAGCCTTTGTAACCACCCTATTTACCTGTAATGCCACTTTCAATGAACTATGTACCTGTATTCCTAGATCCCTCTGTACTACAACACTCCCCAGAGCCCTACCATTCACTACGTAGGTGCTGCCCGTGTTAGTACTCCCTAAAAGTGCAACACCTCACATTTCTCTGCATTAAATTCCATCAACCATTCCTCAGCCCACCTGTCAAAGCAATCAAGATCTGCTGCAATTTTTGACAACCATCTTCACTATCTATAATCCCACCCTCTTTTGTGTCATCTGCAAACTTGCTAATCATGCCATGTGTGTTCTCATCCAAATCATTGATATAGATGACAAATAGCAACGGGCCCAGCACCAAACCCGGATTTGGTGTCACATCCCTGCGTGCTTGAAGTCAACTATGAAGTATCGTCTCCCCCAACAGCTCCCAAGAGTGTGTACCCGTTTCAAAGAGGTACAACCGCCAAGGGTCACCTGCACTCCACATTTAATTCTCTTCCTCACAGTCACCCACCTTCTCCTGGACCTCCAGTGCAACCAAGACACTCTCATTTATCCAGATAGTCCTGAGATCATCCAGCTACTGCTCCAGTTCCCTAACTCAGTAATCAAGGACTTGCACCTGGACACAATTCCCACAGGTGTAGTCATCAGTGTCCCTGATTTCCCACACCCTGTAATGGACACACTGCAACAACTTGCCTGCCTTTACCACTGCAGCCAAATCAATAATTAAATAACAAGACTCACTCACAGAGCTGATTGAACCTTATACTCATATCTACTGCTGATAGCCATCTTGCCTCAGCCTATTCACCAAAGACTCACACTTTATCTCTCCACAGCACTTCACAACCTCACTCCCAATAAGCTTCTCTACATTACAACTTATTTTAATTTACGACTCAATTAACTAATTTGATGCTGCAACCAGTCCAATGGTTACCTTTAAAATGCCTTTATTTGCTTTAAATTGGCCTGCCTCTTACCTTTTGTTTAAGAAGAAACTGCAGATGCTGGAAAATCGAAGGTACACAAAAATGCTGGAGAAACTCAGCGGGTGCAGCAGCAGCATCTATGGAGCGAAGTCTGAAGAAGGGTTTCGGCTCGAAACATTGACTATTTCCTTTGCTCCATAGATGTTGCTGCACACGCTGAGTTTCTCCAGCATTTTTGTGTACCTGTCCCTTACCTTTACTGGTTTACCTGGACTGTTGCATTCTGTTCAACTCCTCCTGCCAAACTGTATGTTTTACTTGCTTCAGGTAATAATCCAATTATTTTGAAAGCCATGATTAAACTATACCCACTTTAATTGCAGAGATTACATTCCAGGTCATATCTTGTCCTGTGGATTGGAGGGCAGAACCTATGGTCACACTGTTTATGTAAGGAAAGGAATTACTTGCCTGTTAGGCTGACATCAATGGGAAAATGCTCGAATCCACAATGAAGGAAAAAGTACAAGACTAGCTTGAAAAGAGTAGCTTAATTGAGCACAGCCAACACAGATTAATGAAAGGAAAATCATGTTTGACTTGAGGGAAAATTTCCTACAAGGCTCTTCCAATGAGTCAATACGGGTAGAGCTTAAAAACAAGGGGAAATCATTCTGCCGGGGTTATATCACGTGCCTGCCAACAATCAGTGGGAAATAATGGTGTAAGTTTAGTTGACAGAGCTGTGTTGGAGAAATGGGTTATAGTAACAAGGGATTCTAAATGGGGTCATTTTTGTGTGAAAAGCATAGGTGGGGTGCAATTTTTCAAATGCTTCCAAGGCAGTTTTTTTGAGTCGGTATGCAGATAGTCTAACAATACAATGGAAAGTACTGGATCAAATCTGAGGGAATTAAATAAGGCAAGCAGTTGAAGTGTCTGAGACTGAGGTATTTTGGGGATGATAATCATAACTCTTGAAGTTTCAAGGTAACTAAGTTAATGAAGTAAGGGTGGTATAGAAGAAAAGAAAAACTATGGAAGGGCCACAACTGAAGTTGTGTGTGCAGTTCTAGTCAGCACACTACAGTATAAGAAAGATACAGTTGGTGCAAAGGAGATTTATCAGGATGCTGCCTATGAGAGAATATTTCCGTTATGAAGATAGATTGGATAGGTGTGGGTTTGTTGTCCTTGGAGTGACGGAAGGTGAAGAGTTACCTTATAGAGCTGAGCAGAATTGTGAGTGACATTGTGACACTGATAGGGTAGATGGAGGACAACTTTTCCCCATGACGGAGATGATTAAACTAAAGGGCATAGATTTAAGGTGTGGAATAAAACCCAATGGATCAACAGCTGATTATTATGGCACTTGATGGGCTGAAGGACCTGTTTCTATGCTATATGATCCAACGACTTCATGCCTGACCAGAGGAGAAGATTCTTCATCTTGAATTGTGAACCTTTGGAATTCTCTACCCCTGTGACATTTGGTCATTGTGTTAATTGAAAACAAGATCAATAGACTTCTGGACTTTAAGAGAATCACATTTTGGGGGATGGTGCAGGAAAATGGTGACGAGTGAGAAGATCGGCAGCATTCTGATGAACAATGGAGTACAATCAAAGGGGCATTTAGCTGCTATCTATGTTCTTGTGTAAAGGTTTTTGCTTTGGTTCTTTTACCAGTCACTTTCAGTTTGTGTCCCCTGATTTTCATTCTTCCACCAATTGACGGTTTCTCTTTGTGTAGGTCATTCATGATTTTGAACACTTTTCTCAATCTTCTCTGCTCAAAGAAGAACAATCACGACTTATCCAGTGGAACCTCATCTCTGGCACCATCTTTTTCATAACTTGTCTAAAAATTCACATTATTCCTATTGAATTTGTGCGCAGAAATGATGAAATGCATTGATTATGAATAACCCAGTATTTTATAAAGTTTCAACTTGCTTTTGTTCTCTACGCGTGGGGAAAATAATCCAGGGATCCATGTGCTGTAGCGACCACTGTGCTATTTTCCAATATATTTACCCCAGATTTCTCGATTCTTTGTGTGTGTGTGTTCTATAGTAACCTCATTTATCCTATCAAAATGCATCAAAACTTTGAACATGGCTACATTAGTTTATGGCAACTTGTATGCTTCCTTCTGATGTCTATCAACATCCTTTCTACAGGTTTCCACACTTCCAATTTTGAAACATGAACAGATTTTTTTAAATTGTGCTCCATATGACTAAATCTAAATCTTTCTTTTAGTTTAAGTGTTAGAGATACAGCGCGGAAACAGGCCCTTCAGCTCACTGAGTTTGTGCTGACTAGTGATCCTCGTACATTAACACTATCATTCACACTAGGGACAATTTGCAATCTTTTCCGGTCAATTAACCGAGAAACCTGTTCGTCTTTGGAGTGTGAGGGGAAAACCCACGCGGTCACGGGGAGAACGTACAAGCACTGGACAGATAGCTCCCATAGTCGGTATAGAACAGGTCTTTGATGATATAAGGCCACAACTCTAAACCACTGCGCTACCACTTTCCCCTCCACTCTCCCTCCCCACTCTTTCCCCTCTCTCACCCCCTACCCCGCTCTCTTTTCCCTCCCAAATCTGTCCCGTTTCCTCCTCCTCCTCTACTCTATCCCTCCCCTCTTCTCACCCCACCTGTGTGTTTGGGGGGTGGTTAATGTGAGTGTGATGCCACAGCCCCCCCCCCCCCCCCCTTCTTTAAAGATTGTTTTTTCTCACAGAAGTTACACCTATTGTTAAAAAAAACACCCTCTCCCCCCCAAAAAATTAAAAAAAAAAAAAAAAAAAAAAAAAAGAAAAAAAAAAAAGAAATTTGCCTAACAAGGTTGATGATCGGGTTTACCCTCTCTCCTTTTGATGAGCAAGTACTGGCACCATTCCCCCCCCCCCCCCATCAAAAATTGAACGCCTTTGGGGAAACAGACCCAATTTAGGTCTGCACTTGGTCTAGTTAAAATATTAAAAAGATCCCAATATTGAACGATGAACAACACCACTTCCTACAGTTTGAAAAGCAATTATTCACTCATTCCCTCTGCTGCATAAGCTGATCTCATAATGATCCTATCTATTTCCCACATTGTCATGTTGCACAGGTATCTGACTGATCAGCCATTAACATATTGGAACACTTAATCAGGTTAGTTAAACTATATTTGCCTTTAATACATCTATGCTGGCTTTCCTTTAGTTTTCTACCCTCATACTTTTTTCCTGAATAATCTTTTCTAGAAATTTGCCTAGCAAGGTTGATGATCGGGTTTACCCTCTCTCCTTTTGATGAGCAAGTACTGGCACCATTCCCCACATTGAAGGAGAATTTGAATACTGTAGACAATACCTCTACAATTTCTATCTTTCTCACAAATTGAACCTCAAGATTGGGGAATCTACATTTGTCGTATTTAGTTGCCGATCGAACAGAGGTCTAGTGGCTATAACTGACATTTATCATGTTGGTTATCTGATCATTATAACATTGCCTGTTTGAGGGAGACAGCCGTGTGCAAATTAGTTGTTGTGTATTTCCATATTGCTACAGTTTGCGTGAATGAGAATATTTCACCCCCCTCCTCCCTGACCACCCACCACCCCCTACCAGACATCGCCTCGGCCTCCGTCCACTCACCTGCCTTCCTCTGACCCCAACCCCAATCCTTGCCGTGTGCTCACCATCCCCCCGACTTCCCCCTCTTGAATTCCGAATGGTCTGTCCTCAGCAGAGGCTTCACCTTTGCTCCCCTCCGTCCCCATCTCAATGAGTTCTGCGTCCGCCACAATGTGGAGCTCTTCTTCCGTCACCTCCGCATCTAACCGTTTTCCATGGGAAGGAGTCCTCGCCCCTCCAGTGATGACCCCTTCTCCCCGTCTCCAACAGACCCCCTCCTCTTAGACTCCCCCTCATGGCCATCTACCGGCTTTAGACCTTTTTATTTTAAACTTCCGGCGGGACATCAACCGTCTCAACTTCTCCACTCCCCTGCCTCACTCTAACCTCCCCCCCCCCCTCCCACACACAAACGTACAGCCCTCCACTCACTCTGCAACAACCCAGACTGGGTGATCAAACCGGCCAACAAGGGAGGTGCAGTGGTAGACCGGCGCGCTGATCGCTACAAGTCTGAGGCCACGGCTACCTGCCCTCCCAAGCCTCCAACCTCATCGTTCCCCAGCCGAGTTTACAGCCGAGCGGTATTAACATTGACTATCCAATTTCAGGTAGTTCCTGGTTTCTCCTTCTTTCCCCTCCCCTTCCCAGCTCTCCTACAGCCCACTGTCTCTGCCTCTTCCTTTCTTCTTCCCGCCCCTCCCCCCCACCCCACCCTCACCTCAGTCTGAAGAAGGGTCTCGACCCAAAACATCGCCTATTTCCACCCCTCCATAGATGCTGCCTCACCCGCTGAGTTTCTCCGGCATTTTTGTCTACCTTCGATTTTCCAGCATCTGCAGTTCCTTCTTAAAAACTTCAGTCAAGCTGTAGAGTTGTTTGACTCTTATTGAGCAGGACATGAAAGACATTATTAAGTTGTAAGTCTTTCACTCTTTTACGGGTATGAAGGCTTAAATTAACTAAATATCTCTGCTGTATTTACTTCCAAAGTACTATTGTAAAATGTGCAGGAACTTTATGCTCCTTTTGAATAGATAACCAGAGATATACCGTTTTATTGACAGAATGGCACATTTCCAACCACAACTAGATATCCATGTTTAGTAGTTATTGTGACATTTGCACTTGAATAATGGCTCGTTCCATTAGCCTTGCTCTTATTGTTTTGATAAAGAAATTGGACTGCCAAGAGCTTTGGAACTGGCTTTTATTTTTGGCCGAAGATAGACACAAAATGCTGGAGTAACTCAGCAGGTCAGGCAGCATCTCGGGAGAAAAGGAGTAGGTGACATATTGGGTCGAGACCCTTCTTCAGACTGTATTTTTGGCTGATTTGCAACCAGAGGGAATTATCTTAAAACAATTCCTGACACAGCTAATCATCGTTTCCAAGAATGTACAGCATCCTTCGCACGTCTTCTTCTTCTTGCGTACGGCGTGCACAGTCTAAAGTTGTAGGACAACTTGATCTATTTGATTGTGCACGCCGGGTTGATTGCATTCGTCGAAACAGGGCGGACCACGTGTAGGTTGCAATCTTCCACCCCATCCTTCTCACTCAAATCACAGAAGAACACCAAATGTTTATCCTGCCTCCCAAACCAGATATGCTGCAATCACTATGGATAAGGTTTCTAATTGGTTCCTAATCATGGGTAGTTTGAGTTATAAGCTGATATAAAATGGTTTAATGTGTAGGAAAGAACTGCAGATGCTGGTTTAAATCAAAGGTAGACACAATATGCTGGAGTAACTCAGCGGGGCAGGCAGCATCTCTGGAGAGAAGGAATGGGTGACCTTTCAGGTCGAGAGTCTGAAGAAGGGGCTTGACCCGAAACGTCACCCATAAAATGGTTTAAACTTAGAAGCTGCACTTTCTGATTTTGAAGATGTTAAGAGGTGATCTGATGAAGATTCTTAAAATAGTAAAGGGGATTAAAAATAAATTAATCTTCCTGCTTATGGGGGACTTGGGGAAATGGGAACTAAATCAGAGAGAGGGAAATCGATGGGAAAATAAACAAAGTGCTGGGTATCACAATTTGTCATAGCTTTATTTCAAGAGATTATCTCAAAAATATCACAAAGGTCATTGTCGTGTGTGATCCAGGACATACTATGCCAGGGGGTTTACCTGCTGTTCCCAGTAGCAGAAGACAACCCCCTCTAACTACTGAAATATTTTCAGTTCAAAATATATATTTATATTATTGTTAATAATAGTTATTGTTAACTCAATATAGTTAAGTCTACACCTGCCTAATAAAATGGACTAATTGGTTATCCTCAGCACGGCACTCTAACATGTACTAATCTACAATACACTTTAACCTATGTTATGACATTTGGCTCCCTCTACCTAAATAAAATCCATCATTTTTATTCTTCCTGATGCATTACATTTTTTTTGGTATTATCCTCATGTTTTTCCTTGTTGATTGAGTATTACTATTGTTCCTAGAAAGGGGGGGGGGGGGGGGGGGGGGGGGAGAGAGGGAGGAATAATGTACTGTGGCAACATATGTGGTGCAACGGAAAGCCTTCAAAATGTAGGTAGAATAAAGGGCCTGTCCCACGAGCATGCGACTGCATGCGGCAAGCGCGACCTAACGTGGTCGCTTGAGCCGTACGGCCACGTGGGGCCGGTCCCACTTCGATCGCCGGAGCCGTATGGAGTTGTGCGGAGCTGGTCCCGACATCGCGCGGGGCTTCGGAAAACTGACAGTGTTCAAAAATTCTGCGCGGCAACGGCCTGTTGGCCCGCAGCCGCATTGAGGCCGTACGCACCGCCTCAACGGGCGTACTTGACGCCATACGCTGCGTCTTGGCGCCGTACGTCACACGCGAACTTCCCACGGACTTCGCTCGAGCTTCACGTCACTCACTCGACCTCCACGCGGCCCCCACTTCTGGTTTGGTCGCGCTCGCCGCATGCAGTCACATGCTGGTGGGACCGGCCCTGTACGGGGATCACTCGACCTCCGCACGGCCCCCCCGCTTCCCGTTTGGTCGCGCTTGCCGCATGCAGTCACATGCTCGTGGGACAGGCCCTTTACAAACTGAAACAGAAAATGCTGGAGGCACCCAGTCGGCCAGGCAGCATCAGTACAAAGAGAAATTGTTAACAATTCAGGCCAAACACCAAAACCTCTGTTGCAGATCTTCGACAGCTGGTTCGGTGTATGGTGCAGCATTGGCTATCACACCATCATCTTGTTCTATATTTTATTTTCATGCATTGCTGGTGCTTTACCTTGGTGCATCACCAGCAACAGTTGGCTACTATGATGCGGACTGGATCATGCTGTCAAATAATGAACACTTTGACATCATTCACATCTTTATGACTCAGCAATCACGTCACCTTAAATGTATGAAGCAGATCATGTAGTGAGGCACAAAAACAGACATCATTTAAGAAAACGGAGGTGAGGGCAAACATCACTAATTCAATTTTGTACATTCTCAGGCTTCCCTTTCATAGACTGTTATCAGAAATATTAAGCTACAATGATAAAGCTCTCTACCAGCTATCTTACATTCCATATATGCCTTACACTAGATGGCAATCATTCCAATGGCTTTTCCATTATTCCCGATGAAGACATTTCTTCCTTCAAATTATTCATTCGCATTACAATGAAATCAAGGTTTTGGATAATAATTATAGATCTGGTTCAATTATATAGAAATACAGAGATGCTCTCAAATTTGGAGTGTAGAAATATGATTCCACCTTTCCTTGCACAGAAATGCTATTTTGCTTAATGGAATGGAGTGGTTTTGGCCAGTCTTTGAGAATACTGGAGCAGGCCTATGGGACTATAATGGGACGTAACTCCTGTTACAGTTACTAGAAATGGTCTGAAAAATGGCCCCGACCCGAAACATCGCCTATCCTTTTGCACCAGAGATACTGTCTGACCCGCTGAGTTACTCCAGCACTTTGTGTCTGACCTGTGTACCTAATATCTTATGATCTAATTGTAGGTACACTATCTGAATATCGTTTTTTAAATATTAATGATACCTTGAGGCAAAAACAACCACAATATCTCAGAACTTACTCTCACAACCGAGTTTTGTCTTTATTATGTCAAAAATGGAGGGAGAAACAAATCACAGAGGAAATGACTGCAGGGTTAATGAAGATTTCTAAAACTGATGTATACAAATATAATGTACATGACTCATCACAGAAAGCTTATTTTGTCACCCATCAGATATAAATATATCAAGGTTTATTGAGTCATTAGTAAGATCCTTTGTTCAACAAAAGACTGAGGATTCTGGAAATAAACTTACTATAATGCACATCATTCAGGTTGTTTAAGTGAATAAGATTGATATATTATTTGAGAAAAGTGGTTGCTAGGCATACATAAGTAAACATATTTTGTTCAGAGAAAAAAAATCTTGTTTTGTGAGATTTATTTATACGATCCTATACAATAATCTTTACCCAGCAAATGTAAAACACTGCTTTGACCAGTATAAGACTTATTCCAAGCAGTAAGGATTATGGAAGTCAAATTCTATGTCTTTGGAATCAGTAACTGAGATAAATGTATTGCTTACTTTTACAAGTTGTTTGAGATCAGTGAAGGGAAAAGTTAAGCCATCTAGCTCAGAAATGATCACTTCCGAGTGAAGCGAATTAAACCAGACCAGGCAATCCAATTGTACAGGCACATAGAGGACCTGCCATCTCAATGTTGCACAAGTTCCTAAAGACAAAGTTGTACAAATTCAGGAAACAAATAGCATATGCAAATTAGCCTATCCAATGGACTTGCTATCAAATGCTGCTAATCTATCAATAGGTTTAGCACTTATTATAAAAAAAATACATTAGGAATTTAAAGTTATTTTGAGATTTTTAACAACAAAAATAAAGAAGATATGTTCAGATCGGTTGTCTTTACATTATAAACATTCACATTGTTCAACTTAATAACAGGTTTTCACCTCTACACAAAATAACCCAGCAACAAATTTCATAAAGCTAGTGATTTAATGTATGGATAAAAGAAACTCGAAGGGATGCATTTGGCATTGTGTAGCCTGTTAAGCCCCTGTCCCACGGGTGACCTCCACCGCGACCTCTGGCGAGTTTGCCCGTGACCCATAGTCGCGGCAAGGTCGCCACGAGGTCGTGGGAGATCTTCGTCACTCTCCTTCATGGTCGAGAGTGGTCTCCGCGTAGTCGAGGCTTCAGCTAGTAGGAGGGCTAGAGAAAGTTTATGCCCTACACCTTCACCAGGCAGCAGGAGGGGGACCTTGAGGAATGGTTCCAGCAGAATGCCATCCTGTACGAAAAGGAAAATGAGGGGGATGGGGACAGGGACAAGAATGGCATGCTTGCCATCCACTGCCCCACATGTGTGCTTAAAGTTCCATCTATTGTCAAAGCCCAGTGCCACTCTCTTCCAGTCATCTGGTGTACTGGGACAGTCCATCACATCATCTCCATTCACCCATTGAGACCTCTTCTTGTGCTTCCTCTTCACCCTTGTTCTTCCCCTTCTGCCTTTCTTAAAAGGCTGCTGAAGCAAAAGGGCTGCTGCAAACAGCAGTAGTTGTATTTTTACTAACATCTTCCAAACTATTTCCTTCCTTGCATGCATGGTTCAGAATGATTAAAAAAAAACCTGGGAGGCATTTTTTTAGTGAGAAAAAAATGCAGACAGGACATCATTTTATCAGGTGATCATTTGAGCTGTAGACACTCGTCACTGGTCGTTGGTGGTTTTCGGTGTGGTCCTCTGAGGTGGAAGTGGGTCGTGTTCATTCACGGACTAATTTGCCAGACCATCCTCGAGTAAAAGGCACATGGTCGAAGCCAGTCTTCAACATAGTTGAAGGAGGTCTTCTTCATAGTCGAGGGAGGTCTTCAACATAGTCATAGGAGATCGTACATATAGTCGTGGAAGGTTGAAGGAGGTCGTAGGTCACTGCAACCTTGATTTTTTTTTTAAAAGTCGCTTAAGGTCGCAGTGGAGGTCTCCTAAGTGGGGCAGGTCCTTAAGGCTACAGGTCTGTGGTCAGTTAACAATGATTCCACAGTATTCAGATCCATTCATTATTTATCCTGGTCATGCCAGACAAAGGGACACAGGAAACATTTGTGCCTAATAGTTATCAGTGACCAGCCTGATTAAGACAATGTCATAATATTTCACTTGATTAAAGTTCTACCATTGCTAAGTTTCCATATTGTATGTACCCCACTGAAATCTTGGAGAGAATGATACGATACATACCACTCAACGAGATTAGTGCAGCCGCAACAACAGTGATGAAATGTAATTTGATTCAGGACAACTATTTGACATCTCAGCCTCTGGGCTTATTATTCATCTCCTCCACCGACAGTGCATTTTGTGCAGGAAGGAACTGCAGACGCTGGTTTAAACCAAAGATACACACTAAATGCTGGGGTGATTCAATGGGACAGGCAGCATCTCTGTAGAGAAGGAATGGGTGACATTTCAGGTCGACATTTCTAAAGAAACGTTACCCCATGCCTTCTCTTCACAGTTGCTACCTGACCCGCTGAGTTACTACCGGTTACCGGTAGGCGGCGCGACTCTGGCCAGCAGCGGCCTCTGCAGCCTGTCCGCGTTTTTATTATTTTTTGTCTGTGTTTTTATGTAGTTTTTGTTATTTTATGTCAGGACAAAACTATTAAACCTCTCCCTGCACTGGACACCCGACCTCTCGCCTCAGTGGTTGGGGCCGCATTAGCGGCCTCCAACAGGAAGAGACCTCCACTCTGGACTACGCATTTTGTGCAGGAAGGAGCTGGCCGAGACCGGAGCGGGTGGAGCAGTGGAGGAGCGCTGCCGCTGCCGCTGCCGCTGCTGCCGCCGCTGATGCTGCTGATGCGAAGGCTGCTACTGCGGGTCTGCGGACGGCGGCACCGGGAGCCCGTGGGTCCCTGGAGGGAGACCGCTTTTCAGGGCTCCTGCAATGGCGACTTCTCCCGCCCGAGTTGCGGGTTTGAAGAGCTCCTGGAGCGGGGCCTAACACCACTGCCCCGCGCGGCTTGGAATGGCCGCGGGACTCTGCGAGAGCACACCGGGGGCTCCAACACCAAGGGTGACCTCGCACCACCCGGCGTTTTAAGGCCGCGGGACAATCGCCATCGCGACGGGGGCTTTGACTTTCTACAAGAAACGTAAGTTTTTTTGGCCATCACAGCTATGTCTGGATTCAGAGTGTGCTGGGGTGTGTGTACCGGCATTTCATTTGGACCTCCAGGGGTCCAAATGACAATTAAATAGACTATTGACTATTGATTGACTCCAGCATTTTGTGTCTACCTTCGATGTAAACCACCGTTTGCAGTTCTTTCTTGCACATGATGTCATCGTTCTTCCACTGCTGCTGGGTGACGAGCCTTGAATTGTTCACTTGTACATTCTGTGAGACCATCACCACAAGGACCACAGCGGTTCAAAGGGTAATCCTACTACCATTATCTCAGTGCAGCTACTTATATGAAGCAAATGTAATCAGTCCAGAATTTTAGTACAGATTTTAAAAATCTTAATATGGTATGGTACATTGTCACATGTACTGAGGTACAGTGAAATTCATTTTTGTATACAGTTCAGTACAAGTATCATTATACATAAGTACTTCGATACATATTAGATAAGCATCTCCGATACAGTACAAGTGTTTTGCAGTAGCACACTGACACAGCATACAGAGTCGCCAGTTTGGCACCATTTTTAAGTCCCAGTTGTTGTACGTGTAGGGTTCTTGACCTGACCATGAAAGGCCTGTTGCCCTGGTGGCTTTGCAGGGTTGGCCTGGCCAAGCATAGCCATGGTGTCCTCCGCTGCTGTAGGCCACGTCCGGTACATGTGTTCAGCATCTTGGAAAAACACCTGGTCTGGCCAAGCCCCAGGCTGTTGAGAGACCTCAAACAGCCCCTTCCACTGCCGAGGTACTGTGCTGCCTCCCGCAGTCTGCTTACGTGCCCTCCATCTGACTCTATCCACTGGGCGGGCGAGTTGGGCCTTCTAGGCGGGTTGTCAGTCCGTGGAGCGGGTCCACGATCTACGGTGGATGCGGCAGGACTACCGGGTGTGTCCAACGTCCCCGGTCTGCGGTAGGTGAGCTGGGCCTTCCGGATAGGTTACGGTATGCGGGGCAAGTCCTCTGTCCGTGGCAGGCGAGTCCTCGGTCGGCGGCAGATGAGCTGGGCCCACAGGGTGGGTCTCACTCCCCAGCGGGCGAGTCCCTGGTCTTCGGGCTTCCTCTCCCAGGAACAATGGCCATTTATCTCGATGAGTCAGCCTACAGGGATGAGATCCAGCACCTGACAGCCTGGTATGCCAACAATAACCTCGTCCTCAACTCCAAAAAGATGAAGGAGATTATTGTTGACTTCAGGCAGACCAGAGGAGGCAGTCATACCCCCATCCATATAAACGGGACTGAGGTGGAGCCCGTCTCCAGCTATAAATTCCTCGGAGTACATATCTCGGAAGATTTGTCCTGGTCCCTCAACACCTCCAAGCTGATCAAAAAGGCACAGCAGCGCCTTTACTTCCTGAGGAGGCTCAAGAAAGCTCACCTGTCCCCCCGGATCCTGACCAACTTTTACCGCTGTACCATAGAGAGTATCCTGACCACCTGCTTCACGGTATGGTACAGCAGCTGCACTGCTGCGGACAGGAAGGCACTACAACGGGTGGTGAAAACCGCGCAGCACATCATCGGTGCCCCGCTCCCTGCCATGGATGCCCTCCACCGAAAACGGTGTCTGAGACGGGCTGGGAAGATCATCAAAGACCCCTCACACCCCAACCATGGACTGTTTGCCCTCCTCCCATCAGGGAGGCGGTACAGGAGCCTCAGGTCACGTACTAGTAGGATGAGGAACAGCTTCTACAACAACACAATCACGTTGCTGAACTCGGAGTCCCGCCGATAGATTTCTCTGGTCCCTCCGTCCCCATTGTTTAATTATTCTGTATTTCTTGATTATTCTGTATCTTACCTCTTTTTATTTTTTTTTGTTTTCTTTATGTACAACTACTACGGACTGACGCAAAACTGCATTTCGTTGTACTCATACTTGTATTTGTGCGATGACATTAAAGTTGAATTGAATGGAATTGAATCTCATCCTCTTCAGAATATCTGTCCCATTTTGCAAGGAATTACACCTACAAGTCCCTGCACACACTGTAGAAATTACATAGTGGTAGGTGATTAGCCCTCAGAATGTCTCTTTTGCAGTTGGGGAATTATCTACCATTGACTGTAGCTCTTTCCTTGAACACAGCTGCTGATTATGATTCCCACACCTAAGAGGAGGTCTGTGCAGAAAACTGTTGATTGTTGACTTAAAAGGTTTTTATTTTAACTGTAGATGTATTTCTCAATAACTACAAATGATTGACATAGAATGTTTTTCTGTGATTGCAATGTATACCACAGACATAATTGTCTTCAACCGCATCTACAGAACACTCAGATTAAACCAGTCAAAGGTCTATGTGTTCGTATTGAAAAGAAAAAGCATATCTGCATTATATTACAAAATAGGTCAGAAACACTGCCGCGAGGACTCTGTTTCATAACAAGGCAATGGTGAAGTTATGTCCCGCAGATGACCTTTTAATCGGCCAATTGCTTTTAGCAAAGCAATGGAGCAGCATGTGGCAAGGATTGGTCCAAAAATCCAAAGCGGAGAGGGAATGCAAGTGCTGGAAAGTGTAACATAAAATGTAACATCCTTTTTTCATTTTCTTCTTTTTCTCTTAGTCATAATGCTTCTCTTCGCAGAATTTGTCAGCGTCATTGAGAATTGTTTCAAGATGCTTATATTGCTGAAATGCAAGAAAAGGAAGCTACATTAAAATAGGCTTTATATTCAAAACCAGGGGAAGAACATGATTAATAAGGAAGTTCACTGCATACTTGCCCTAGATAGCTTTGAACAACTAAGCCAATAATTGCTCTGAGAACTAATGATCACAGTATTAGGTTACCACCTGCTAGCACAAGCACGGTTGCAAGTCTAAAAAGACATGTTATTACATTTTACACATGAAACCAATTACATAGACCTGGATATATATGTTCATGTACATTTGATATTATCATAGATATAAGCAAGGACATTTCTGTCATTGCCCAAACTTAGCAAAATACTCTGTCAACAAGTATAGGTGACGACTTACTGCAAATTTCCTCAATGCTACAAACGTGGGGATAACTCAAAAAGCACAGTATGAGTTAGGTTGTGGATAAAACAGATAGAAAACAGTACAAAGTAATCACGATATTGCAGTTGTTACCAGTGGAGATTTTCAGATTAAAGACAGATGACAAGCTTGATACTTCCATCTGGCTGAGTGGGCCAAGCAGGTAAACATGCTCAGAATTTCCCTCTTATAAACAGCTGTTAAAGGAAACACTCAAGATGGCTTTGGGTGATTGAACACTGATTTCCCCTCCTTCCCACTGGGTAAATATTTGGCATGAACCTGGCATCTTTCCTATTAGTAACATTGAGATTAGGAGCTCACCACATGCACAATAAACTCAGGTTTAACCGATAAAACATGCACAATAAACCCAGGTTTAATCGATACAAGCTTGATATCCGATAGAGCATTAAGACAGTATTTTCCTAGCATTGAAGCTCATTGTAAAGATCAGCTGTCAGAGTGAATTAGCACATTTTTTTACTTGGCTGAGAGCCCTTTGTTCCCAGATAAGATGGTGGCTAAAGCCCAAACCATATTGTCCACAAGGTGTCACATTTGAAATGCTATACGGTTCTACAATTTCCTTCAGCTCTTGTGCTAGCAAGAGGGAAAACGTTAATCTCAGGTGCCTGCCCCCTCACTGTTAATACGCATGTGAGCAGTGGATGAGAATTAAATGAGCAATTGAAATGCTCGTAAATGAACAGATGAATCTCCCACTCACTGTCCCAGAACTAGTAACATGAGCAAGTTATTGGAGAGTGGTTGATGGCCAAAACTCCAGATCTGGTATTTACTGGGAGACAAGAGATTGAAGCTGGCTTTCAAGTTTCCAAGTGAAATTAGACAAGGCAGCTCTGGTACCAGTAAATGCTTCTCATTAAACTGCACAGGCTTCAACTCAGCTTGAAAACAAATCACTCTGGAATGTTGATAAGGCAAAAGGAAAGGGGGTATAACTGTTGATTCCAGAATAGCTGAGAAGGGCAGGATCCTGGGAAACAATGCTATCAGTCGCTGCCAAATCTGCATTCCCAACCCACAGCATGGTTTTCCCCGATCATTCGACTTGGGCCACCTGGGAGTCATGGTACTCGCAATTCAATGACCCACGCACTGGGGTTGAGTGCACAAAACACAACAAAAGGAAATGCCCAGATTTTTTTACAAGGGAACTTTATTTTTATCATTTAAAAATAAATTGGATAGTTATATGGATGGGAAGGGAATGGAGGGTTATGGTCTGAGCGCAGGTATATGGGACTAGGGGAGATTATGTGTTCGGCACGGACTAGAAGGGTCGAGATGGCCTGTTTCCGTGCTGTAATTGTTATATGGTTATCAAATAATAAAATAATAGTTCATCAAACCAGACGGCACAGTGGCGCAGCGGTAGAGTAACTGTCTTATAGAGCTTGCAGCGCCAGGGATCCAGGTTCGATCCCGACTACGGGTGCTGTCTGTATGGAGTTTGTACTTTCTCCCCGTGACCGCGTGGATTTTCTCCGAGATCTTCAGTTTCCTCCCACACTCCAAGGGCGTACAGGTTTGTAGGTTGATTGGCTTGCGTTTGTCTACTTAGTATAGGTGTAAATTGTCACTAGTGTGTGTTAATGTGATTAAGGTTCGCTGGTTGGCACGGACGCGGTGGGCCGAAGGGCCTGATTCCGCGCTGTATCTCTAAACTAAACTAAAGTAGTTTCATAATAAATAGACCTGTTGCTGCCTGATTTCATCAAACGTAAGAGCAAAACACTGGGGATACTGGAAGGCAGCATCTGTATTGGGAGAAATGGCAATGTTTCATCCGAAAAGCGAGAGATAAATATATTGTAATATTCAAAGAACGGAATAGGGCAGGTTCGAGAACGGGGGATGGTCTAGGATTAGGTAGAAAGATGTGATTAAATGTTAAAAGAGATAATGCAAATTGCTCATAGTGCAGAGGCAGTCTAAATGCAGGTACATAAACCAAAGCAAAGTGGAAGGTATGCTGGAAATCTGAATTATAAATGTGATTATCTGACATTGTTAAACTTCATGTGGAATATGGAATGCTGTGAGATACCTGGTGGGACAATGTTGATCCTTGAACTGTTTGACCTTCTTCAGAACAGTGCAGGAGTCCAAGGGCTGAGAGGTCAGAGTGAGACTGAGAGGTAGTGTTAAAGTGACAGACGATGGGTTATGCTTGCAGACAGAACAGGGGGTTTCTGATAAAAGGTGGTTCTATGGCCATAAACGAGATTCATAGATGGTGTGTAGTCTCCCTGGTGCCATGATCAAGGATGTCTCTGAGCAGTTGCAGAACATTCTCCAGGGGCAGGGTGAGCAGCCGTCGAGTCCTAGGAATCAGTGAGACGTGGGGATAAGAGGAGATGGGGTTCCGTGGGTGACTGCAGGAAGTTAGGAAAGAGGTTTAAAAGCAGGCACTCAAGGGTAGCAGTCTCGAGATTATTCCCAGTGCCACATGGTAGTGAGGGCAGAACTAGGTCATATCAAGGCTGAGCAGCTGGTTCAGTTGAAAGGGATTCAGGTTCTTGGGTCACTGGGATCTCGAGGACAATATCCTGGGAGTGAGATCTGTTAGTGCTACTTGGGAGAGTTTAACTAGTGAGGTGAGAACAGGGCCCTAGAGCAGATGAGAAATTGGACTCAATTACTGTAATCAAAGAGAGCAAGATTAGCAGACAGGACCGGAATGTACAAACAAAGTGAGAGCAATGACTGGGAGTTTAAACTGCAATTATTTAAATCCAAGAGATTTAACAGGTGAAGTGGATGAACACAGGGTGTGGATTGGCTCGAGGGGCTGGGATATTATATACATAACAGCAATAAGGCTGGGAGAAGTCAACGCTGATAGTTAGCATTTGTAGGGTTCTTTATAAATGATGGCATTTTAAAACTTTAGGAGTGATGCATATCTAATTCTGATTAACTGTTTATCACCTACTGCCTCTTTCATTGCATTCATATTCTCCAGATGCCACAAACTTTCTTAATTTACCATCTAACATCAGGAATAATCTCCATCTTGATTAAACTGCTGCTGTAATTTCACTTTTACAACCAGTTATAACAATTTATCAGGCAGCCATTGGTGAAAGGCATATTATTTCTTACTTTGGTTTGTGACGAAGCATTGATAATTTGACCTGCTGCAATGTTTCTTGTGACCAGGGTCTATTTCCACACAAACTTCTTTGTCAAGAATTGATTTAGTCCCGCGGTTTACTAGTACCCTGTATAGGGAATTTCAAGACATGCTTTTTCTCTGCAAAGAGCAGTCAGTTTTTCTTTTCCCCTTTTAGTTGTATTTTGTTTCTGGTGAATGATTTTTGTTTAAAAGATTTGCATTGCTAAGTAACCTTGTCGTACAGGTGCAGTTGTGGTATGACTTGTTTGTTAGGCTGAATTGCGCACTGCCTCCCAGTTTAAAGTTAATTTTAATATTGACTGATCATATTATCTTCAGTTCGATGGCTGTGGGTATGGGGGTGGGGGAAGAGCTGATAGTAAGCAGGGGGATTGTAATGTCTGATTAACCTGTGTTGTTGATTGCAAGGTAGGCAGCCTGGCAACTTCATGCTGCCTGCTGATTAGAAAGATTTCATCGTCCACCAGCACCAACCACTATTGATTGTTTAAACACATTATCAGGGAGGGAGGGGGGGGGGGGGGGGGCTAATGTTGTTAAAGGGGCAGTTGAAATTAATCTCCAGTACTTACAGTCAGCCTGCAACACTTACAGTGACTGTTCTACAATGGAAAATGATCAGGGGAATGGTGACAAAAATGGCACATTTCAGGTGACTGCAGGCCCCAGTATTCTAGATATGTTACTGGAAGCTTTGATTGAGCAGGTGAGAAAACATCTACGTTCTCGTAGGGTCATGAGGTCTTCAGAATGGTCCTGAGAAAATAGTGGGAGTAGTGAGCTGCGGGAATCTGTGGAGTCAACCCCTGGAATGTGGATGCAATGGTGCAAGAGGTTTGATACCCTGTACAAATACTGAATAATGCATAATATTGCCAATATAGCCATCTCCAGCCTGCTGCTGTCACCTTGACAGATATTAGCAATTCAGTCTTTGAGCAGTTCTAGGTTTACAGTTGTGACTTAACCAGTTGGTGGATTTCAGTGAGGTTATTCCCCATGGAGATCAGAGATAAGAACTGTACTTATTTTTAAAATTGTTCCGCTATTAGGCAATCCAAGGAGTTTCACTGACAATAAATTAATTTGCAGCTTTCCTGACCAAAAATGTAGCCAACTTCCACACAGGTTAATGTCCTGAAGTTATTGATTGTGATGAAAATCTTTGCATTCTGCTGTCAATTTGCAATGGGAAGATATTCAAAACAATTACTTGTGGGTATCTCAAATTTATAATGCCAAATAATTTGATTACATATCACTACTTTTATCCACATGACGTAATTAAAAGTTGAATTGAACTGAAGTAAACCGTGTGATGACCTCTGGGTCAAACCACACCATTGTGAAATTTCGTCAGGCTCTTCGGGTGTTGGGCCACTATGGCAACTCCAAGCACCGTCTGCATCAGGGACACTTGTGGTGACATCATTCCTCACGCACTGCTCTAAAAGGAATGGTGCAGATGAACATGGACAACTTTGTCCAAGGACACAAAATGGAACACAGTCTTAAACTAGTAGCACCTGGGATATCAGTAGATAAACCTAATCCAGAGATGCTGCCTGACCCTCAGAGTTACTGTGTGGAAGGAACTGCAGATGCTGGTTTAAACCGATGATCGACACAAAAAGCTGGAGTAACTCAGCGGGACAGGCAGCATCTCTGGAGAGAAGGAATGAATGGGCGACGTTTTGGGTCGAGACCCTTCTTCAGACTGAAGAGGTTACTTCAGCATTTTGTGTCTACCTTCGATTTAAGCCAGCATCTGCAGTTCTTTCTTGCACTGTTGTAGATTCAGTTATTCTACTGGCATGATTTTATTGGTCTGAAGGTGGATGCATAAAGTCTCAAGGGAGTCATTCAAGAAGAGGATAGGAATTCTTCCAGCACCCTGGATTAATGTCAATTAACATAGCATTGTTGATGTAACAGGTAATTAATTTAATGGCAAATGAACATGTTCGTTTTAGAGGTTTGCTGAAATAAAAATGCACTATGCATTTACAAAAAGTGCACTATGTGTAAGAAGGAACTAAAGAAGGGACTCGACCCGAAACGTCACCCATTCCTTCTCTCCAGTGATGCTGCCTGTCCCGCTGAGTTACTCCAGCATTCTGTGTCTACCTTCAATTTAAATCAGCATCTGCCATTCTTTCCTACTCATTTCCACACAGTTGCATAGCTTGAGAGATTTATGGCATTAATCACTCTTCCACAAATCCAATAGTAGTTCTAGTCACATAGTGGAAACCCTTCAGCCCAACCTGCCCACACTGTCCAACTTACCTTGCCGGAGATGCGATTTTTTTCCGGATCGTATCTCCGGTCGCTCTGCAGCCTAACATCATAGAGCTGGCGGCCTTGCTCGAGACTGACTTTGAGCCCCAACGCGGGGCCGTGGGCTGACCATCGGAGCCTGCGATCCCTTGCCTGGGATCGACGCTCCAACCACGGCCTGCAGATTTCACCATCGAGGAGCTCTCAGTCTCGGGTAGAGACTAATGTCGGGAAGCTCCAAATTTGCAGGAGGTTCGACCAGCCCCGAGCCGGGGTCCGATCGCCTGGTGCGAGAGAGCTGAGATCCCCCCCGAAGCGGAGGGCTCGACCGCCGACTGCAGGAGCAAAGATCGTCCCGTCAACGCAAGGTTCGAGGCCCCGATCGCGGGAGAACAAGAAGGGAAGAAGATTGAACTTTTTTTGGCCTTCCATCACAGTGAGGAATGTGGAGTCACTGTGGTGGATATTCATGTTAAACATTTATATGGGTGTCATGTTGCTCTTTATTGGTATGACCATATGGCAAATCAAATTCCCCGTATGTTGCAAAACATACTTGGCTAATAAAGCACTATTATGATTATGATAATTATGATTATGATTGTCAGTGCAGAGAATTGACTACTTTGAAAGTGCACAGCCTTTATTCAACCCCATTCTTCCCTTTGTAAACCATCAAGAACATGAAACTTACACTGAGTCTCTTCTCATGCAGAAATATCCTCTAACATATTATGGAACACATTTCAATTTAGTTTTTGAGGTCTTGCTACACTATTCACAGTGCTTGTTTGTCCAGTGTCTGGCAAATCCTATCCAATAGTCAGAACATTTTATTTGGTTTTATTATTACCGGGTGGCGCCAGCAAAGGCTGCCTCGCCAACAGTCTGTCTGTCCTTTCCTTCTTTGTGCTTAAATAGTATGTGTTAAATGTATGTTTTTAGTGTTCTTTAGCTTATTTTATGTGGGGGGTTAGGGAAACTTTTTCTAATCTCTTACCTCGATGGAGATGCAATTATTTTTCCGTATCATATCTCCGTCCGCACTGCGGCCTAACATTGAGGAGTTGGTGGCCTTTGCTGGAGACTGACTTTTGAGAGCTCCACCGCGGGTGCCTACAGGACTTTAACATCGCGGAGCCCGCAGTCTTTGGTCAGAGAACGACATCGGGAATTCCAAGCCGCCCCCACGTGGGAGTTTTGACCACCGGCTGCGGGAGCTTTGACTGCCCCGACCATGGGAAAATAAAGAGGAAGAAGATTGGACTTTTTTGCCTTCCATCACAGTGAGAAATGCGCTGCGGTGGATGTTTATGTTAACTTTTATGTATTTGTGTGTCTTGTTGCTTTTTTTTTATATGGCTGTATGGTAATTTGCATATCACTGCACCTTAACAGGTACATGTGACAATATAAGACCATTGAAACTTTTATGACTCATTTACCAGGCTGCAGGTGTCATTGACTAGGCCAGCATTTATTGCCATTCTTGAGAAGAGGGTAGTGATTCATCTTAGTGAACACCTGCAATCCTTCTAGGAAAGGTGCATTTGTCGGCACTGGGCCTGTACTCGCTGGAGTTGAGAAGAAAGAGGTGGGACCTCATTGTAAAATGCAGAATAATGAAAGGCCTGGATAGAGTGGATGTGGAGAGGATGTTTCCACTAGTGGGAGAGTCTAGGACTAGAGGTCATAGCCTCAGAATTAAAGACTAGGAAGGAAATGAAGAGAAATGTATTTAGTCAGAGGGTGGTGAATCTGTGGAAATCTTCGCCACAGAAGGCTGTGGAGGCCATCAGCGGATAATTTTAAGGCAGGGATAGATAGATTCTTGGTTAGTACAGGTGTCAGAGATTATGGGGAGAAGGCAGGAGAATGGGGTTGGGAGGGAAAGATAGATCAGACATGATTGAATGGCGGAGTAGACTTGATGGGCCGAATGGCCTAATTCTACTCCTATTCCTTATGACAAGATCTGGCATTGGAATTGACCAACTAGGTTGTATAACAATGAGTTAATATTCAAGGTGCAGATTGATTAATGTTTCTACACAGTCTTGCTTTACAGATATGGCACTCAGATGAAAGCACTGCTTATCAAACTGTCTGAGATTTTCTCCTTTTACATTTGCTAGTCTGTCTGCTCATTAAAGTGAACACATCACAGGGTGACCAGCATAGAAATGAAAACCCAGCAATTACATTCAAAGGTAAATCAGAGCAAGCTTCAGACTCCAAACTTGACAGAAAAAGCTTAAAATTACTTACTGTGCTTACGTAAAATATACTTTGCTATTCAAGCAATGATTGTCAACTTACACAGCATTTGTTCAATAAGAAAGGAAAATTTGCTGTCATCTCAAACCGTTAACGAGAATGTGTGTATTACCAGACCTCTCTTCATAATCTGATTAACTCTTTGACCCTCAGGTAAAGATCTTCAAAACCTTTGGACTAATACCTGTGAATAATCATTTCATTGCTGACAGGATTAGTATTTTTCTAAGGTGATTTTTCAATGTTTCAGTGGAACTGAACGATTTAGACACACATCATTTTGTTTGGCTTGTTGTAGGAAGGAAGTGCAGATGTTGGTTTAAACCAAGATAGATACAAAATGCTGGAGTAACTCAGCGAGACAGGCAGCATCTCTGGAGAGAAGGAATGGGTGACGTTTCAGGTCAAGACCCTTCTTCAGACTCCTTTGGTTTACTGTCTAATACCTGTTCAATTGTACCGAGGTATTGGAAACAACTGCTGTTCGTAACCTTATAGAAGATCATGTTATTTGACTAATAGCCCTGTCCCACTGTACGAGTTCATTCCAAGAGCTCTCCCAAGTTTTAAAAAAAATCAGACTCGTGCTGAGCACTGAGAATGAACGTAGCGGGTACGTCGGAGCTTGGGGACGTCTCTTAGCGCTAACGGCAGGTACTCGGGAAGACTCGCTGATGGCAGGTAAGCACGAGAAGACTCGTGAAAATTTTTCAACATGATGAAAAATGTCCACGAGAGCCCAGAGTACCGACAAGTGGCCATTACCGTAAATTTCCGAGTTTGAATCAGGGCAAACACGGGAGAACTCTTGGAATGAACTCATACCGTGGGACAGGGCTATAAAACATCTCACAAACATTGTAGTTTATGAACCAAGAAAAACAATGAGTGGCAGAGATCATCCTTTAAAAGTTACAATATTTTGCCTTTCTTCCTGCTTGGTTTATGTTTAGAATATTCTGACCTGACTCCTGACAAACATTAATCTCTACATTATATTTTAGTGTACCAAAGAAGTAAATCCCCAATTAGAATGTAATCTTTTAATCTATCATCAAGCCTGTAATTTTCTAAATATAACTTGTCTTATTCTCACCTAAACCCATGAATCACTACCAATTCCCAAGAGTCAAGTCAAGTGTCAAGAGAGTTTTATTGCCATATGTCCCAGATGGGACAATAAAATTCTTACTTGCTGCAGCACAACAGAATATGTGAATATATAAATACAGTATATAACGGGGGAAGAGAAAAAAAGAAAAAGTTCAATAAATAACAAATATAGTGCAAATAACAAATAATAATATAGTCTAAAAACTTTCTTCTCCTGGAATCTCAATATTTTATTTCTGGATTTACTTTCTCAACAAAACAAAGCCCAGAAAGTTAGGTACTGATTTTTTCTGGCATTATCCGATGTTAACAATCTCCCTAACACAGTTTGGAAACTATTTTAAAAATCTCACGAAAATCAATAACACCGGTTCCAGAAAGCATTGATGGAATCCTTTCCATAATTCCATTGTGATTCAGGAACAACAGGTGTTAGTGGCTTACTATCCTGCATTGGGATCATTTTCCTCACAGCTCTATCCACAGAAAGGTTCAAACCACAATACAACTAGCAGCCCTTCGGTTATAGCGACGCAGTGGTAGAGCTGCTGCCTAACACATCAGAGACCCAGGTTCGATCCTTCCTCAAGTGCTGTCTGTACGGAGTTTGCATATTCTCCCTGTGACTGTGTGGGTTTTCTCGGGCGCACTGGTTGCCTCCCACAGGTTTGTAGGTTAATTGGCCCCTAGTATGTAGGATAGAACTAGTGTACGGGTAACAATTAGAAACATAGAAAATAGGTGCAGGAGGAAGCCATTTGACCCTTCGAGCCAGCGCTGCCATTCATTGTGATCATGGCTGATCATCCACAAACAATTACCCGTGCCTGCCTTCTCCCCATATCCCTTGATTCCGCTAGCCCCTAGAGCTCTATCTAACGCTCTTTTAAATTCATCCCGTGAATTGGCCTCTACTGCCTTCTGTGGCAGAAAATTTCACAAATTCACCACTCAGTGGGCCAAAGGGCTTGTTTCCACTAAACTAAATGATTGAGGAGTGTTGACAAAGAATGAGTGCAAGCTACAATGTTGTGTGCTGGGGGACAGAGTTGCCTAAAGACGACAGAGAAGCCTGCACAGGTTTCTGAAGAACAGCACACTCCAGAGACAGTCTCTTTATTAAAAAAGATGCATGTAAAGGAATGGTCACTGAAGTCACGCAGACGTTGAAAGTCTGGCGGACGGCGGCACCGCTTTTCAGTGCTCCCGCAACGGCGACTTCTCTCGCCCGAGTTGCGGGGTTGAAGAGCTCCTGGAGCGGGGCCTTACAGCACCGCCCCGCACGGCTTGGAATGGCTGCGGGACTCTGCGAGCGCACGCCGGGGGCTCTAACATCAAGAACCCGGTGTGCGACCTTGCATCACCCGGCGTGGCTTTAATGGCCGCGGGACAATCGCCGTCGCCAGCCGGGGGGGCTTTGACTTTGACTTTGACTCTGACATCGGGGGGGGGGGGGGGGGAGTGCAGTGGAGAGATAAGTTTTTTTGGCCTTCCATCACAGCAATGTGATGGATGTTTATGTAAATTATGTTGTGTCTTGGGTCTATTTGTTTGTAATGTATGGCTGCAGAAACGTCATTTCGTTTGGACCTCAAGGGGTCCAAATGACAAATAAATTGAACCTTGAATCTTGAAATGGTCAGATGGGCATAGGCCACCAGAGACAAACTGCAATGTTCATGAGGTATGGTGAGATCGACTGATTTTGACTTTGAGAGCAGTGCAGGGACTTGCACAACCTTATGCCTGTGCCTTTCAGAGGTCACAAACTAATTCAGATGCCTGCACTGTTCTCAGCCAAACTCCAAAGATTTGCCATTTTGCTGGTCTCCCAAGGGAGATCTCTCCCTAAAGGAGAGAAAAATTCAACATGGTGGCAAAACTAGGAGAGCCAGAGATCTGGGTTAAATTCTACCATTGGGAGATGTCTGCTTGGAGTTTGCATGTTCTCCCCGAGAATGCATTGGTTTCTTCTTACATCCCAATGGCGTGTGGGTTGGCAGGTTAATTGGCCACTGTAAAATTGCCCCAAGTATGCAGGTGTGTGGTACAATCTGGGAGGGAGAGTGTGTGGGGAGAATTAAAAATGCAATCAATGTAGGATTGCTGTTAATGTGTAGAAGGTTGGCACAGACTTGGTGGGCCGAAGGGTCTGTTATGTGTTGTATCTACGATTCTCAACTGGCAATGTGAAACCTTTGATTATGGTTAGTCATTTTTGCAATAAAACCCAGATGGTATTTGGCTGAACTGCATGCAATGTGAGCTCTCATAAAGGGCACTCACAACTTTCTATCATGTAGAATTTGGCACCTGTACAGAGTTTTTTCAGAAGCCCACACCCCTTGGAGGATTTCCATCTTGCAGCAGGCACACACTGATAGCAGACATCTCCAGTAGCTGATCGCATGATAGGGTTGACCTTTTGATAGCCACTTCCTAAGATCATGGCTGAGAGGAAACATGGAAAGGGTTTACAGTGTTTCTGATGTCTTATGAACTTCTTTATTTGCAAGGTCTTTTAAATTGGTATTTCTGGATGCTTATTGTTGAGGAGGTTCTTGCTGAAGCCACCCAGGAAGTGATGATTGGGAGTATGGAGGAAGGAACTGCAGATGCTGGTTTAAACCAAAGATAGACACAAAGAGCTGGAGTAACTCAGCGGGTCAGACAGCATCTCTGGTGAAAAGGAATATGTGATGAATTCTTCCGTCTGAAGAAGGGTCTCAACCCAAAATGTCACATATTCCTTTTCACCAGAGATGCTGTCTGACCCGTTGAGTTTCTCCAGCTTTTTGTACCTATCAGTGGCAATTGGGAACCCGGTTTGGATCAGTCTGGTCAAGATTTGTTTGCCAGAGCTGTATAAAACTCTGCCAAAGAATACAGGAAAAATGTGGTTGGCTGTCGTTCAATTAAAGCCTTTGGCAAAAATAAAGGCTGGTTCTTCTGGAAGTGAGTCACACCATTCTTAATTCAAACCCAAATCATTCAGGATCTTGCTGGAGGCAAAGCTTTGGCTTTGCATAATGGTGTAATATCATGGGTGACCAAGATTTTCTACGGCCGAGATAAATAGTCTTTTAGATCAGTTTGGTTTAAAAGTACAGCATGAAAACAGGCCCTTCGGCCCACTGTCTCCACACCGACCGTTGATGTTCTATGTATCCACTCTCTACACACTGGGGGCAATTTATTCTATTGCCAGAGTGAGACCATGCGCAAACTGGAGGAACAACTCATATCCCGCTTGAGTAGCTAACAACCCAATGGTATGAACATTGAATTCTCCAATCTAAGGAAACTACGTAACCCTTCTTTTTCTTCCCCCACATACCTCTGCCGCACCCCCCCTCCCCTGGGCCCCACCTGGACTTGTGCCTATTTTTGTCTATCCCTCCTCACATCTTCATTCCTTCCTCTAAGCTGCACAACTGGCAAATCAATCCTTTTGGTTCTTTTCATCGCTGGCCTTTCTCCAACCATCTGCCTATCAAAAATCCCTTCTCACCTGTATTAGGGACAATTTTACAGAGGCCAATTAACCTACAAATCCGCACATCTTCAGGGTGTGGGTGGAGACCGGGGCACCCAGAGAAAACACACCCAGTCACAGGGAGAACGTGCAAGCTCCACACAGACAGCACCTGAGGTCAGGATCGATCCTAGGTTTCTGGTGCTGTGCGGGAGCAGCTCTACCGGATGTGCCACTATATCGCCCATCTCTCAAGCAATCAAAAGGTATGGGACAGGTGAGAAAATGAATAAATGTAGTACCAGTCATGATCTTATTGATTGATGGAGCCTGTTTCTATTTCTTTTGCTCTTGCTTTCTTAAATGAAATGTTACCTCTCATGGTTGCTTCAATCAGAGTGATGAAGAGTAATAGGCATAATGATGCCTGTCCTTCAATCTGCGTCGGGCAATGGAAAAAGAACAAAGGCGAGGAAGTGCACTCTCATTTAAACCAGTAAACTTGGTTCAGCATTTCCCCTTTGAAAAATGGGCAATGAAAAATATAAAATTCAAAGCATATCAACAATGGTAGTAACACAACTCTGACTTATTTCCTCTGATAATGTCTTATTAATATAAATAATGTATTCTTCAAATTACTGACAAGTGTAAAATGCATTGAGAGACGCAATATGCCGAGCGCTGGAATCATTTCAACATGCTACATGCTTGTGCATGGCACCAATTAACAAAGCAGCCACAACAGGAGTCAACAAACCACAGCTTTGACAATGTTATTAATGAGAACTTTGAGCAGCTTCGACTCCTTTAACAGCCACTCACTAATAACCACCCTCCCCCACCCCGCCCGACACCTCGACAATCCTCACGTCTATTCCAAACGTTGCTGCATCATACATTAAAGCTACGTTATAAAAACACTTACAAGGCAGAAAACTACATTGATGTTATATTAGTAAATTAATATCCCTTAATACAGTACTGTTAGCATTTCACCCACTAGATTATGAAGCAGTCATTTAAACTGACTTGTGAGACTTCTGCACTGGCAATTTTGCCTCTTAAAACAAAATGAAAAGAGAAAACGCTGAAACTGAAGAGAATTTAAAATAAATGGCACAGTTCCAACAAATGACAATACTGCAGTCTGACTACAGGAAGAAGGAAGCCAAACAGATGGCGTAACAGTGGAAGTTACGTCTTTTAAGATAATGGCTACATGAGTGATAATGGCTACATTTTAGAACATTTGTGGAGATGTGGGACAACAGCTGCTGAATAATAAATATTGTCAGTGTTTTAGCCAATGCATTTCTCACTTATTGGAACAATGCATGTATTTATTGTAATGGTTGGTTGTTCAAAGAGTATATGCAGCAATATATGTTGATTTTAAAATATGGTCACAAGTACCTGCTAGTGTATTTCTAAATTCAAAACAAATGTATTTGTCGTTTTTGTGCCCTCTCCTTCAATGCATTTTCACCTGCGGCATTTCAATGCTGGCACTAAAATGGCACAGGCATATCATTTATTCCATTTTTGCATTGCACATTTCTTCCATTAATGTTAAAGGCACCAGCTGCCCTATCAAGAGTCAAGAGTCAGGAATGCCTTATTGGCATATGTCCCAGACAGAACATTGAAATTCATACTTGCAGCAGCACAACTGAATATGTAAATATAGTACACTGTAAACAATATAATGAACAAAAAAAAGTTTAGTGTGTGTGTATATATATATATACACATGCACATAGAACGCACATAGAACACACATATACACACACACACACACACTATTATTGTTTGTTGGTTTATGTATATAATTGTGTATATATTGTGGGATCTCGTGCAGGACAGAGCAGGTGAGAGGATAGAAGTTGGTATGGAGGATGGTGTGGGAAAGGTTAGTGGACAGAATAGGCAGGTGAAAGACGGAGAGTGAGGAAGGAGGGTTGGTTTAAACTGCATGTATTTTAATGCAAGGGGCCTGACGGGTAAGGCAGATGAGCTCAAGGCATGGATAGGTACGAGCGACTGGGATGTTGTAGCCATGACTGAAATCTGGTTAAGGGAGGGGCAGGACTGGCAGCTCAATGTTCCGGGGTACAGGAGGTTCTGAGGGGTGGGGGAAAAAGAGGAGGGGGGGTTGCATCGTTCGTTAAGGAGGATGTCACGGCTGTGTTCAGAGGTGACATTACGGACGGTTCGACTAGTGAGGCTATATTGGTGGAGCTGAGGAACAAGATAGGAATGATCACCTTGTTGGGGGTGAACTGCAGACCTCCGAATAGTCAACTGGAATTAGAAGAACAAACATGCCAGGAGATTGCAAACAGATGTAGGTCAAATAAGGTTGTTGTAGTAGGGGATTTAACTTTCCCAATATAGATTGGGAAAATCATAGCGTGATGGGTTCAGATAGAAACATAGAAACATAGAAATTAGGTGCAGGAGTAGGCCATTCGGCCCTTCGAGCCTGCACCGCCATTCAATATGATCATGGCTGATCATCCAACTCAGTATCCCGTACCTGCCTTCTCTCCATACCCCCTGATCCCCTTAGCCACAAGGGCCACATCTAACTCCCTCTTAAATATAGCCAATGAACTGGCCTCAACTACCCTCTGTGGCAGAGAGTTCCAGAGATTCACCACTCTCTGTGTGAAAAAAGTTCTTCTCATCTCGGTTTTAAAGGATTTCCCCCTTATCCTTAAGCTGTGACGGGGTGCAATTCCTCAAAAGTGTTCAGGAGATTTCTTCAGCAGTATGTGGAGGCCCCCACATGTGAAAGGGCAACGCTGGATCTAGTATTAGGAAATTGGGAAAGGCAAGTTAATGAAGTGTGTGTGGAGGAGCCTTGTGGGACCAGTGACCACATTTCGATTAGGTGTTTTTTTCTTGCACTCAGCATTTATTAACAAGACACACATACAAACAAAATATCCAAATCACACAGCAGCTGTCAGCATCACATCAGATCATCCTAGAGTTCTGTCGCAGAAGCATCACATTCACACGCAAGCTCATCATATATAACCCTACTTAATATATAGTCACCCGTTATGTTAAACCAAACACTTGTATGCCTCGTAAAGGACTTATTTTGTCATTGATCGTCCCTATGCATGGATTTATACACAGTCACAATCATGTCTGTACTTATAGTTCTAAATACGCGTATACAGTACCAATCAAACTCCTCCCTTCCACTGGGGCTATAGAGAAATCGTGTCCTTAATCAGTCTTGGCAGTTGTAGTAATACCGGTGTCCATATGATGTTGAAAGCATCAGTCCTTAACTGGAGTTTAGCTGTTATACTTTCCATCAAATATATACTTTTCAAGCTTTCTCTCCACTGTTGAACATTTGGTGGCTTTACATTTCTCCATGACACTATAATCATCTTCTTTGCAATCAACAGCAACACCCCAAGCAAGTATGTCTGATTTTTGGTTATATTTTCTGGAGTCTCTCCTAGTATGAAGCATGCCGGCTCCAGAGGTGGATCCACCCCCAAAATTAGCTTGATCTCCGCCTGAATATCTCTCCAATATTGATACAATTTGGGATAATCCCAAAAAATATGGTTATGATCGCCAATCTTCCCGCATTGTCTCCAGCATAAATCTGAGGTGTTGCTGTATCTTGCTAACATAACAGGAGTCTTAAATACTCTCATTCTAGTTTTCCATTCAAACTCCCTGCAGGTGGGGCTGTTTGTTAACTTATGACCCAAAAGACATGTCTTTTCCCACGTTTCATCAGTAATAATAATATTCATTTCCAATTCCCATTTCTGTTTTGTTTCTATAGTGTTCCATTTTACATAAAGTCCTTTATATGTGGGATATCAGATTATTTTTTATCGCTCCCTCCATTGTAAACAGGAAGATCTTTTCCAAATTAGAAGGTAATTTACATATCTGCTCCCAATCTACGTGTGTCTGCAGGTAATGCCGTATTTGGAGAAATCCAAAAAAAGGCCGTCCCTGACAAACCAAATTCTTTCTGAAGATGCTCATATGATTTAGTTGCTTTCTTATAACCAGCCAAGTTTTCATTGTGAATTTAATCCATTCATTATCTGTTTTTAATTTCTTCCAGTTTGCTTGACTTGGGAATGGGAGTCCTGCCAGGGCAGTACTGGGGCATGAATTTTGCTCTATTCTCACCCACCCCGTTTCCTTATCAATTGTTATCCATGCTATCAGGGTCCTCAACTGCACTGCCCAGTAATAGTATTTAATGTTGGGCAAATTTAGGCCCCCTTTTTGTTTTGGTAGTAACAGTGTCTTGAGTCTAACTAAGTTTCTTCTTTTGCCACATAAATCTTGATAGCCCTTTGTCCAATGCTTTAAATGCCACCCCAGGGACCCCTACTGTCAAAGATTGAAATAAAAAAAGCAGTCGGGGCAAAATATTCATTCGAACAACTTCAATTCTACCAATTAGAGATAGAGTGAGAATCTCCCATCTGAGCATATCTGCCTTTATCCCCTTTAGTAGCTTTCCATAGTTAGCTTCGTACAGTGTTGAAATGGAGGGGGTGATGACAATGCCTAGGTATCTGAAACCCTCCCTAAACCAATGAAACCTGACCTGGGCATTTAGTTGCGAAGGCCATCTACCTGACAGCATCATTGCTTCCGATTTTGAATCATTTATTTTATAACCAGATACTACTCCATATTCCTTTAAAACTTGCATTAGGTGAGGCACTGAGGAACTAGGATTGCTCACATACAGCAGAACATCATCCGCAAATAATGACATTTTATATTCCGGACATTTCCAGAAAAGGACCGAGGAAATTTGAGCAGTCACTGGAAGTGTCTTGAGAGTAGTCAGGGTTACTGTCGAAGAAGTACTGAAGGTATTGTCGTGTTTGAAGGTAGACAAATCTCCAGGGCCTGATCTGATATATCCGAGGACATTGTGGGAAACTAAAGAGGAAATTGCGGAGGCCCAGGTTTAAATTTTATGAATCGTCCTTAAATACAGGACAGGTGCCGGAAGACTGGAGGGTGGCAAATGTTGTTGTTCTTTTCAAGAAGGATTGCAGGGAAAATGCTGGGAACTATATATAGGCCGGTGAGCTTAACATCTGTAGTTGATAAGTTACTGGACAGTATTCTGAGGGATAGCATTTTTTTTAGTTTAGAGATACGGCGCGGAAACAGACCCTTCGGCCCACCGGGTCCGCGCCGACCAGCGATCCCCGCACATTAACACTATCCTACACCCACTAGGGACAATTTTTACATTTCCCAAGCCAATTAACCTACAAACTTGTACGTCTTTGCAGTATGGGAGGAAACCGAAGATCTCGGAAAAAAAACCCACAGGGAGAATGCAGAAACTCCGTACAGACAGCACTCGTAGTCGGGATCATACCTGGGTCTCTGATGCTGCATTGGCTGTAAGGCAACAACTCTACCGTGACCGCCCAAAGGATATACAGGTATTTGGATGGGCAAGGGCTGATTAGGGATAGTCCGCATGGTTTTGTACGTGGGAGGTCATGTCTCACAAATCTGATTTTTTTTTTTTTAAGACATAACCAAAAAGGTTGATGAAGGCAGTTGTGTACATGGACATGGACTTCAGTAAGGCATTCGTCAAGGTTCCGCATGGTAGGCTGCTCTGGAAAGTTAGATCGCATGGAATCCAAGGAGAGATAGCTGAATGGACAGCAAATTGGCTTCATAGAAGGAAGCAGAGTGTAGTGGTGGAAGGTTGCTTCTCAGACTGGATGCCTGTGACTAGTGGTATGCCTCAGGATTCAGTGCTGGGCCTGTTACTGTTTGTCATCTACATCAATGATTTGGATGAGAACATACGGGGCAAGATTAGCAAGTTTGCTGATGATACAAAAGTTAGTGGTTTTGCAGATAGTGAAGATGGTTGTGAACGATGGCAGCAGGATCTGGATCGATTGGCCAGGTGGAGGGAGGAATTGAATACAAAGAAGTGTGAGGTGTTGCATTTTGGGAAGTCGAACAAGGGCAGATACACAGTAAATGCTAGGCCTCTGGGTAGTGTTGTAGAGCAGAGGGATCTAGGAGTGCAGGTGCATGGTTCCTTGAAGGTCGAGACGTAGGTAGACAAGGTGGTCAAAAAGGCTTTTGGCACTTTGGCCTTCATCAGTCAAAGTATTGAGTATAAAAGTTGGGAGTTCATGTTGTAGTTGTATAAGACGTTGATGAGACCGCATTTAGAATATTGTGTTCAGTTCTGGGCACCATGTTATACGAAAGATATTGTCAAGCTTGAAAGGGTTCTGAAAAAAAATACGAGGATGCTGCCAGGACTAGAGGGTGTGAGCTCTAGGAGACGTTGAGTCGGCTAGGTCTCTATTCCATGGAGTGCTGGAGGATAAGGGGTGATCTTATGGAGGTGCAAAAGATCCTGAGAAGCTGCCACAAGAACAAGAGGAGATGGTTGAGGCTGGGACTATCCCATCTTTTAAGAAACAGTTAAACAGGTACATGGATAGGACAGGTTAGGAGGGATATTGCCCAAATGCAGGCAAGTGGGGCTATTGTAGCTGGGACATTGTTGGCCGGTGTGGGTGAGTTGGGCCGAAGGGCCTGTTTCCACACTGGACTCTAAAGGGCCAAAGGGCCTGTTTCCACACTTTCTACACCGACTCAAAAATAGTGCAAAAAGACAAAACCAATGCCCTATGGCACTATTGAGGAGGAGCGGAGACTTGACCAATATCACTATAAAACACATTGTTAGCAAAGTAAAATACAGACCAATGACAAACCATTGGTGATCACTATATTACACCATGAAATTGACAGCAGCAGTGTGATTTCGGTGCTGGCATAATTTAATGTGGGAATCGTGAAGTTCTATCAGTAATTTAGTACACCTTCTCAACAAGAGCAGTCAAGGGAACTCAGTGGTGCCATGAACCATTCTCACAATGCATCCTGCATTAGATCGGTTTGTTTTTTATTGGTATACAAAGTCAGATCTACTACTTAAGGAACAATGGGTTGCAAATTCTAGTACATCTGAAGTATGATGTGAATGCAGAAGGTGCCTCTGGGCATGGAGGAAAGGGGAGGAATCGGATACGGGACTTACTTGCACACAATAGAGACATTCTGACACGTCCAGCCTCTCTGACTTCTGTTATCACTCTATTTTGAACGGTATGCTACTGATAATCGAGCACATCTCAGATAATGGCAAGAACATGGAAATGACAAGCTATATATCTGCGAAAGATTTACCTCCTCTATCCAGTTTTGTTCTTCTAAGCGCTTGTAGATCCGATTGACAGCGTCCTTGACATCTTCATCACGAGTATCTTCACTTTGCACCATGGAACAGCACTCCTGATACAACCAATATTTAAAGTGCTTTAAACAGTGGTACACTTCCGTCCTCCCTGCACAAACACGACCAATTGACATCACCTACAGTAATTCAAAAGAAGATGAGACAAATTGAACAGATCCAAACCACGTTACTTCAATGAATTTATAATTTGTCATGGGCCTGTCCCACTTAGACGATTTTCTCGGCGACTGCCATGGTCGTAGCATATCGCCGAAAAACCGGTGACTGGACCCCCACTACGACAATGTCTACGACAATGTCTACAACAACCCACCACCTAGTCGACGTCCAGCTACCGACAACCTACAACCGGCGACCAATTAGGACGTCTACCTACGACCACACCTACGTCCACCAGCGACAAGCTATGACAAGGTAAGACAACTCAGTCGTCGGTACCTGTCGCCAGTTGATGTAGGTAGTCACCAATGGAATTCACCGAAGTCAGCACCGGCGACAACCTACGTCACCTGGCGACAACCTACCACAGCACCTACAAATTGTTTGTGTTAAAAATGTTATTGTGTTTTTGTGTGTTCTTTCTCATTGTACCGCTGCTGGCAAATTCATTTCACTTGCACTTTATGTGCAATGTGACGAATAAAACTGATTGATTGATTGATTGACATCAGGAGAAGTCAAGCTACGCTCATTGGCGGTAAGCCAAGTGTCGCCGAAAACTTTTAAACATTTCAAAATCCAGCGGTGACCCGAAAAACTGAGGAGACTATACAGGCGACACCCCGGCGACCATGTGGCGACAGCCTAGTCGCCTGTAGACGCCTAAAAAATCGCCTAAGTGGGACAGGGGCATTAATCTGATTAATTTGCTTGATTCTTTTTTAAAATGCTTTCTATTGTTATCTTAAATGATATTGCTTAAACAAAAAAAGAGAAGTTTTTCTTGAGGATATTGTGGTAAAGGGTGGGGGTTGGTAATCCATACAGGAAAGAGGGTCGGTCCTGGGTTGAAAACTGATTTTTGTTGCTGAATATTCTATCGAGCTTCCACAAGTGTACAGTGTAGAGCAGACGGATTGGTTGCATTGGGCTTGTTCGGTGATTTTAAGTCCGAAAACAAAGGAGGCTGCAAAAAGTGTTGGGTGTTCTCGATCAGGAGTATTGGCCTCCTCACCATCATAGGATGGCACAGGATCTATATTGGCAGCAATATCACCAAAGGCTTACACCACTGTGCCCAAGCTCTAATTTTGCTGCTGCCACCGGGAAGAAGTTACAGGAGCTGAAGGCCATTACCTCCAGTTTCAAGTACATTTCCTTTCCATCAACCATCAGCTTCTAGATTCATCCTGCCCAACCCTAACTACTAACGTATTTCAACACCAAACTATTATGGACCTTGTTAAAGTAGCACTACATACTTTGGCTTGCGCTATTCTATCGGTTTATGGCATATAACTGATAATTTATTGTATATTTTATAATTGGCCCAGTGCATGTGAGAATTAAGTTTTCTTGAGTTGAAGTATTAGGATGACTACGGTACCCCTGGGCTGGGAGATAAAACATCAGCCTCCTCCTCACCCGTAAGTGTTGGACTGTGTTTCCAAGTGAATGTTGTGTAAAGACAGCAGAGAGCTCTATCAGCTCTTTAGCCAAACACTGTGATAGAAACATAGAAAATAGGTGCAGGAGTAGGCCATTCGGCCCTTCGAGCCTGCACCGCCATTCAATATGATCATGGCTGATCATCCAACTCATCATCACGGTTTAAATAATAAAGAGATATTTTAGGTGAAGGAGATAGTGTGTCGATGGTGTCTCTAAAAGTGCCATACTGGATAAAGCAGTGTTTGGATTGGAGGGTCAGGAAGGCAGGGCTGAAGAGTTTGGGCAACTTAACGGAAGGGGAAACAAACTGACATTGCTGTTAGCCTCAAGAACTCACCCAGGCAGCTGACATGGTGCCAATACAGGAGCTGCATCTATGTTAATTCTGCTCTATTAGACTGCTGTGGGGTGAGTATCTGTACATTTCAGTGTAGACTACATAGAGTGGCCATAAGTGCTATTCATGATCACTGGCCAAAATAGTCTGATTCCTTATGCTGGACTTTTCATTATCTTTTCAGGATGCTGACGTCATCCTAAAGTCATCCACAACTGTCCAACAGGAGCTGGAGGCGAGTTTGAATTGCTGCCGTGCTACAGGGCGAAGGTTCGTTCACAATCAGTTGGGTAGGAAGCTCCAGCTATGAGACCTAGTGATGTCAAAGGGATGGCTATATATTTCAGGTTAAGAAGCAACTTAATGGGAATAAGCAAGGTGTAGCTTTTCTTTGTGTCTCTTGCCCTTGCCCTTGGTGGTAGAGGTCAAAAACTAGGGAATTGCTGTTCGAGCAGCAATGTATTTTGCAAGTGATATACACCATGCTTATGGTGTGATATTGGTGAAGTATATATTCAGGTTGGCATTCAAGGTGTGTGCTGGTTAATTTTCACTGCTGTAGTGTTGTTAGAGTTGCACTCATTCATGTATGTAACGAGTATCCTATCATGCTCCTGTCTTGTGCCTGGTGGATGGTGGAAAGGCTTTTGGGAGTCAGGAGGTGAGTTATTAATTGCAGAATGCCCACCTTCTAACACACTCTTTCAGGCACAGTATTTATGTGGTTGGTGCCATTGAGTTTCTGGGCTCCAGGATGATGATGTCATCTTTGACCAGAAATTCAACTGGACCAGCCACATAAATATTGGAACTAGATGAAAAGGTCAAGGTAGAATTTAAGTTGATTTTAAATCAGAGCTGTTACTCAATGCAATCTATTCAACCATGTTGGCACGGACTTGTAGGGCCGAGATGGTCTGTTTCCATGCTGTAATTGTTATATGGTTTGTTTGTTAACCATGTCTAAAGTACCTCCTGGCTATAAAGCAACTGCCATTTTGCATTGCATCTCATGCTGATTTCCAATATTTTCACATAGTTTATGAAATGTCTACTGATTTAGACCAAAGGTGTTTACCATGTCCGAAGAACAACCCCGTCCTGAAATGTCACCTATCCTTTTTCTCCATTGATTTTGCCTGATCCCTGAGTTACTCCAGCACTTTGTGTCTATCTTTTGTTTACCATGTTACTGGTTTCAGACCCTGCTCAAAGGTGATCCTAAATTAGTGAGCTCAGTCCTTACAGTAAAACACTGTAATTGTAAAGAGCAAAAGCTTGACACATTTAATCTTAATTATCTTTCACCAGTTGAATATTAAAGTGATTCTAATGGTGAAATGACTGAGCAAATGCACCAAGGTACGATATTGCCATCTGATGGAGCTTTGGAGACACAACGACTCGAGAACATAATATTAGTTTTTCTATCGACCATTACAGGTAACCAAAGATAATCAAAGATTATAATGCATGTTCATTTTTGAAACACCAATCAGCAGAGTAAGATTAAAATAATGTTATTGTCTGTTATCATTCTTATATCTGACAGTTGATTTACATTTCACTTATGTTATTCACTTTCCTCACGCAAATAACAAATATATTCTAAAAGAGGCTTAACATAATAACTTCATTATTGCCTCCACTTTGCATAGTGTGAACAATAGGAAACTCTCTAAGCACAGATTTATTTTTCAGCCCACCTTGCATTTTTTGGACAAAATAGCAAACTTGCAAAATTTGTGAATATTGAATTATATTGTCCTATTGTGTTAATTGCTCTGAGGCACAAGGCCCATTTCAATAGAGCAGGGAATTAAAATGGATGAAAATAATGACTAATCTCTCCCAGTGACATTGTTATTGTTTGCTATTTTAACCACAGTTTAGAAAGTTGACTTAATCGCCTGTCAGAAGCTAGCGGGGCCTATGAACACGGTGAAATGAGTCTGCTGGGATGCAATAAGGACTCGAAGGATATTTTAACTCAAAAATGCAAAGATTCTGTTTGTGCCAACCTGCCAGCCGCTCCACTAAAACAACAGATAATCCTTTTTGTAGAGGATTAGCAGGATGATTGTAGAGCAAAAGGTAATAAATAAATTAATCTAGTGTGCAACATGATGTGTGACAATTCTTTGTGTACTAGTCCCAGAAGAGGATGTACTACCTCAGTCTAATACAGTCATTCCATTCTTTTGAATCTTATTGTAAATAAATAATTACATTTAAATTGTGGGGTTTTTTTTAATTAACCTGAAAATGTCCCAAGCCACTTTCTAAACAATTACTATTATTTGTGGTAAAACATGGCAGGCGATTTTTTGGCACCGTTCCCACAATGTATTAAGTGAACACAGCCCACCTGTTCTGATCTGGACAACCAGAGAAAAGGTTATACAATGTACAGGAAGGGGTATTTTTATACCTTGCCACAAGAGACACAAGGATAAGTTAGCTGCTCACTGATTCCAAAGACTTGCTCATTTCCGTCCCATACAAATTTACTCCCTCTGTGCCAATATTCTATTTTTCCCCCAGCATTCAATTAATCATGCCTCAAAGATCTGTGAAATCTGTAAGTCTTGTACATCAGTGACAGACTGATTATGCAGAGTCAGAAACTGTTGCCAAACCACAACGTAGCCCAAATTACCAAATGTGTTAACACTGATGAATTTGCAACATGATTTCACTTTATTTACCACTGATTGTCAAAACATAATGCCTTTCATGTAAGTACTCTGAGAAGGTGATCTCGCTTGAGTTTGGCCAGGCTAAAGGAGGCTATCATTGTTTACTTCAAGATACTTGGGAGGTTTAGTGCAGAAATAACTTCTGGGATTTTGAGTCTATGAGACAGTTTGACTTTTGCTGCTACTGTGAATATTTGGAGCAATTAATTTGCTGGAATCATGATCGATACTGAATGGTGGGGATAAGGGTGGAGGGGTGCAAGTGTGCAGACATTCTGACAACTTGAATGAGATCAACACCCGTTCCCTCTCAATGCAATAGCGGCAATACCTGAGAATATCACTCGTAACCCGTTCGAAAACACACTGTGGGAAATATGTGAGACACAGAAGTTTGCCAACTCCATCCACATCACACAAAATAATAGTATGCGGTGAAAAGGGTCCAAATGTAACTCTTTGAACGTAAGGGTCCAAGTGCAACTGAACTCAGATAGCTGCAATGCGAGGTGACCGAGTCTCTTTGTGAGAACTAGTCAGTAATATTGTTGGACATTACCACTCCCTCCATGATAAACTGCACGTGTTAAGGTCCTGAGAGATACCTTGGGTACGTCCTGCACCAAACAACACCACTTTCATTAAATACCTATCCGCTGATATAGTAGTATGAATGTATGCGATCGGGTGAAGGTTCCAAAGTGACTGAATGACACAAAATAATAGTGTGCTGGCTAGGAATGGGTGTTGAAGGCTTGTTCAGAGTTGTTTGCCTGGAGGAGATGCAATGAGTTCTCGGAGAAAGAAAAAAAAACCATCAGGACTGTGAGATACAATCCCCTCATGATGCTGGCAGCCTGAAAGAAAAAAGCTGGATATATACTGCAGACTAGGCAGCAACTGTGGAGAGAGGAAAATCAACATTACAAGTTGATGACCTCTCACTGGAAGTGGCCAGTAGTGATACAAACTGGAAAGGCTAGTTATCGAGCTATTAATAATTCAGTGTTGAATCCTGCAGCCTACGATCTATCTCGCTGAAGGACGAGATGCTGGCTCCTTCTCACCGGAGATGTTTAATCCCTTACACCTCCATCCTATACTGGGAAGGCCTAAAGGCCATTCCCATCTTAAGCACACCTCCAACTAGTCTTGCTTCAATGCCAGCATCATTCTTTGGACCAAACTTATGCTCATGTTGAAAAATATGTTTAACTCTGCTCAAATTGGAAGTGGTAATTTCTGATGTATGAACGCTAACCTGCTATATTAACTCTACATTTGTATCTGCTGTCTGAGGAAACAGATGAGATCCTTTGTTTAAGAAGGAACTGCAGATGCTGGAAAATCGAACGTAGACAAAAATGCTGGAGAAACTCAGCGGGTGAGGCAGCATCTATGGAGCGAAGGAAATAAGCAACGTTTCGGGCCAAAACCCTTCTTCTGACTGCTTTGAGTCAGTGGACCAGTCCATATTTAAGGACTGACCTAAATTGTGTGGACCACTGCTGTCACAGACTTCATCAGCAACTATACAAAGGACTGTGTACCAAAGAAGATGATACGCGTGTTCCCAAACCAGAAACCATGGATGAACCATTGTTTCATTCCCAAGTGATCTCCGAGTCTGCAGCGTTCAAGGTTCAAGGTTCACATTTCTTTTTCACATGCACCAATTATGGTATCTGTACAGTGAAATGAGGTACCATGCAGCCATACAATTAAAAAGAACACAATACACAATAGAATTTAACATAAACATCCACCACAGCATTCTTCACTGTAATAGAAGGCAATAAAGTTCAGTCAGTCTTCCTCCTTTGTTCACAAGTGGTCTGGGACCTTGACCCTCTGTAGTCGCCGCTACAGACAGCCCGATGTGCAAGCCCTCTCGTCGGGATGATCGAAGCTCCGACGTCGGGACAGCTCGAACACACCCGCGGCTTGGTGCTCCCGAATCGGCCACTTCCTTACCCGAGACCGCTGCTTCAGGATGTTATAGGCCGCAGGCCGGCAATCGGAGCTCTTCTCCGGCGATCCCTGACAAGGGATTGGCCCGCTCCGCGATGGTAATCCCGAGCAGTCAAATAAATCTAGATCTTCGCAAAGCCATTAGGATGCCAAAAGGGAAGTCTGGTCCAATATGGAGTCTTGAGGCAAAGGCACGAACACCCGTAGACTGCGGCAAGGTTTGCATGCTGTAAGAAGCTGCAAAGTGAAGTCGGGTGGTATTGATGCACCAAATCGCCCCATCTCAACCGTAGTACCTCACAGTTTACTTTTTATCTCGTTTTGTTCTCTTCCATCCACTTTTATTTATCTCCTTCAGACAGATCAGCATCAATAAACAAGCCTCAACCCAGAGTATAAATTCGATTATTCAGTCTACCTTGATCTCCACACAATCACAGGATATTTCCTTTGATCTTTCCACTCTGTAAGTTAAAATATGTTTGAATTCTAACTTTTCCTTGCTCCGATGAAGGGACATGAACATGAAGCGTTAACCATGTTTCTCTCTGTAAAAGCTACTCCATCTGCTGAGTACTTTCAGAACTTTCTGATTTAGTTCAGATTTCCAGTATCTGCACATTTTTCTTTAGCTTTATTGGGTTACATTCCAAGACTAATTTGTCATTTATTTCATTTTGTTTTGGGGCCTTGTGTAATATGTCCAGCACATCAGCAACATAACAATTCTAGGCATTTCAAGGTACTTATCAAATTGCTTGTCAAATATTTTGAGACATTCCAGAGTGGGTGATAAAGCATTACAAATGGAAGCCTTGTTTTCTTTCTATTAAACCAGGCACAACTTACTGTCTTGAGCTGAAAAGGACTGTAGAATTATCTCCAGCAAAAAAAAAAATTAGCAAAAGAAATAAATCCTGTCTGGAAGATAATATGAGTGTAACAGGTCCGCTATTAAATGTCAGAGTGAACCAACTATGCTGAATGTGTAGGAAGGAACTGCAGATGCTGGATTAAACAGAAGATATACACAAAATGCTGGAGTAACAGCAGGCCAGGCAGCATCTCTGGAGTGAAGGAATGGGTGATGTTTCGGGTTGAGACCCTTCTTCAGACTTCAATTTGAAATGGAGCTTAAGAATTGAAATGCCATTATTACGGTTACTTGTTATTTATTGTACAGTAATGTAGTTCAACCTGGGTCTAGAGTTTAATTTTCTCGTACTAGTTCGATCAATGCATTAGGCTAAATATTGGAGTGTATTACACAATTTTTTTCAGCGCAATGGGAAGCAACAGTAAATGAAAATCAAAACAAAAATGCAGATGCTGGAAATCTGAAATGAAACAAGGAAACGCTGGACACTCAGCAGGTCAGGCAGCCCCTACGGAACATGAAACAGTTAATGTTTCACGGGCGAGATCCTTCGGCAAAACAATGGGAATTGAGAAAATGCCAAATGGCAGCAGCAATGTTTCTGTCACATTTAACACAGTGACGGAAATTATTTTTAGAGGAGAATGAGATATCTGCCACAAGTTGTGGTACGTTGAAGAATTTTGTGAGACAAGGTGATTATGCAAAGAAACATATGATGATACCAATTGCTTAAAGTTTCTTTTAAGCATCTAAATCTGTGGTTTTATTGAAAATAACCAATGAAAGATGCCAAATAGAGTGTTTATTTGTTATTGTGGAGCAAAGAACTGCAGATGCTGGTTTAAACTGAAGATAGACACAAAATGCTAGAGTAACTCAGCGGACCAGGCAGCATCTCTGGAGAGAAGGAATGGGTGATACTGGTTCATACTGAAGAAGGGTCTCGACAGAAAACGTCACCTATTCCTTTTCTTCAAAGATGCTGCATGTCCTGCTGAGTTACTCCAGCATTTCGTGTCGGTCGCTGATATGTCATTGTGTGTTCTGGTCTGTTACATAAAGCCAAAAATTACCCAGAAAATGTTTTGCTTTGCGGCTGATGAAGGTGATTGAACATAGATTTATTCAACACTTTTGTTCGATTCAGTCATGTGTTCCTAATCAATGTGTGCATTATCAAATGCCGCCTCCTCCTCTCACTCCAACCCTGAGAAAGCCTGGGCCCTGTATTCTGGTTTGACCCATTAGTGTGAACCATTCCTTCTCTCCATAGATGCTGCATGTCCCACTGAGTTACTCCAGCTTTTTGTGTCTGTATTCTGGTTTACTTTGCATTACCTGCTTGTCATTCGACATGAAGCTGTCTTGTTCCAAGCTCTTGGAGTCATACAGCTGCCCCGACAGGATAACTGTGAACCTAATGGTGCGTTTCAGCTCACAGGCTTGACAAGAGGTTTCGATTGCATGATGCTGTTTCACACAAAGATTAGGATAACAATCCACACGTTCCTGTAAAAATAGCATAAAAGTACAAAGATATTTAAGCAATTATTTCAAAGAGATCAGGGTCCATTCCAACATTATGTTAACCAAAAATAAATCAGAATGAGAAAACGGCAAGAAACATGGATGAGTTCAGTGTCTATTAGATTATTTCACATACTGGTTGATGAAGCTGCTGTTTTCAGAATTGTTCTCATCAAATTGAAACTCATACTCGGAATAAATACATTATTTTGTTTATGTAAGACATATAAATAAGAAATAAAAGCCAGAATTTATGGTCACGGAATCACAATCATACAGTACAGAACCATGTCCTTTACTCACCACAACCTTGCTGATCATAAAGCATCCACTTACTCTAACTCTGCACGAGTCGTTTTTTTGGCACATTCATCCACTCAATTAACTGCTACAACACAATTTACAGTGACCAGTTAACCTACGACCTGCATGTTTTTCAGTATGTGTGAGGAAATCGTATACTTGGAGGAAAGTTCGATGCAGTAGGACAATTTGGAGCAAGTCTGGTCAGACTTCCCTCTGATTACATTCACGTAAATACTTTTATTCTTTTAGTTAGGAGTTTCAAATCATCAATTGTATAAACAAGGCATCAGAGCATTCAAAACCTAAGTGAACAGTTAGGCTCACATCATCGCTTCCTACACTAACAGCTGGATTTGGCTGTAAAAACAAATAGCCTTTACCATACTGTATGGGACAGGCAGCATCCCTGAATGGAAGGAATGGACAACATTTTGGGTTGAGACCCTTCTTCAGACCTCATCTTTTGACCTATCCATGTTTTCTTGGGAAGCTGTCTGAGTTACTCCAGCATTGTGCCTATTTTTCACATTCACTATTACTTAGGTGTAAATAGAATAGCAATGTCCAATGGGTGCACATGTGCAGCTAGATTCAGAAACTTAAGCTTCACTGTCTGAGATTTTCTGCTCTCACGAAAGTTGAATTGCATTTTGCACCGTTCAAATATAAAGAATTGTATGTAGTACTTACCTCAACGCTAAGAAAGAAATCTTCAATAATATAAGCATATAAACATTCCAGCCTACCTGCACTTTTAATAGCAGATAAAGCTCAAATATTGCCAACCTGCCTGGCACTGATAATCAGCTTGTACAAATGTGTAGTCCCCTTCATTGGCAATGTCAAAAAAAAAAATGTTTTTACTATTAACCTCAGTCTCATTTATTTTTCTATTTTTAAATATACTCTCTATATTCCCTTTATTCAGTTTTCTGTTTCTGATTTGATCTTGAATTCATTACTTTTGTAGACACTTTCTAAGTTTAGACTGGACACCTCATTAAAAACAATAGTCGCAGATGTCTGAATGAGAATGCTGCACGGGTTGAACCCTTGACAGAAACTTACGCAAAAAGCCCACAGTGCAATACGAAAGAAAGTAGGAATAAAAAACTATTGTTTGTAACAATAAGAACAAGTTTTAACATTTAAACAATCATCAGCAGCAATTCAGAATATGAGGAAATTAATCTTCAGCAGTTTTAATTATTCTCTTTCGAGGCTAAGGGAGATGTTGATTAGTGGTTATCAACAGGGGTATCGGAGGACTTGTGTAATTAATAACTAAACAGCTTTCTGGTGTGAGAATAATATTATTAACTTGCCTGCATTATAAATTCATGATAAGTTTGAAGTGTACAGATGCTTTTGCAGGCTAACAGAACAGCAGTTCGAAGCAATTCACAATGTTTATGATATCTCTTCTTTCCACAAATCACAGGTGGATTTGCACACTAATAGTCGTGTGTGCTGTTCACAAGCAGCTACCTTTTCAACAAAATTAACCCACTGCAGTAAGAAACCTTCAATCTGACACATTTACGAATTTGGTGGTGCCAGTCTAGTCCAGATTTCACAGACAATCCGATATTAAATTAATTTTCTCTTTCAAATGTTAAATATGTTGAATAATACCTGTTCCAGAATATAGCTCTCAGAGTTCAACAACATAAACACTGCACAAATATGTCATTAGTTGTAGAACACCACAGAATGTAGAATTCTCAATTCTCCACCAGGTGCACCCTATCTTGATGATGTTCTCAATGATCCCCTGGAACCGTGCATTTAAATTGACAGCCTTTGAATGAAGACTTCAATGCTCTCTGGGTTGCTAAGCAACAGAATACCTCGCTAATGCTATTGATGATATTTCTACTTTCCTTTGACAGAATTATCATTTAGCTGCTGTCAAGCTGCCTCATAGTCCTAATACCACTATCAACTGGCCAGGTTTTATAAATAAGGCACTTTGTTCTGTCAATTTGTTAAGACTAGGGTGAACTAGAACCTGCAAAATGGGAATACAACAAATTCTGATGATAAAAGTTATATTTGGGACAGGGGAAATGCACTCTATTTGTGTCTCGTTATCTCTGTTCCCTGTAAGGCAACAATAGGCACAATATTTCAATGAAAAGACAAACTGCTGAAGGAACTCAGTGCCATGTTTTCTGTTCCAGATTTCAGCATCTACAATCTCTTGTGCCATCTCAATATTTCAGGACTCGTGCTTATTAGCACAACTTTCTGCAGTTAGTGATGATCTGACTATCTTCCTGTTCCAACTGCAAACTATTTCAGTAAGCAGTTTGAACAGGAAGACAGTCTGAGATGGGTAATTTGATAGCACATTCAAAATGAATCTTGCCCTCACCTCACTTGCAATAAGAAATAAGTAACAGAATCACATTCATAAAACTCACCTTGTAACGATCACTCCACCGACTTGTTGTCTTTAAATTTGTAAGACGCATCTGAATATGGCGTTCATCTACATGATTTAGAGAGTTCAACATTTCTTTTGCATATTTTTTCTCCCTGCTTCCTTCTGTTGGAATCCACATAAGGAGAAGAAAATAGTGATAAAATATGAAATTTTGGAACAAGGCAAATGTGCAGTTAGTTGTTGACGAACCATCAAAGTGATGGGCCTGTCCCACTTACGCAAATTTTTCGGCGACTGCTGGCACCCGTCATAGGTCGTTGCAGGTCGCCGAAAATGTTCAACATGTTGAAAATCCAGTGGCGTCCAGAAAGACGCCACGACTCTTTGGGCGACTGAGGAGACTGCTCACGATCATACAGGCGACATCCCGGCGACGTGTTGTGGTGCTGGCTTGAAAGGGCCGAATGGCCTCCTCCTGCACCTATTTTCTATGTCACGGGGTGAAGCCTATATGGTCATGAGTAGTCGCCCAAAGAGTCGTACCTTGTTCTGGTCGCCGCTGGATTTTCAACATGTCGAAAAATGTTGGCATAAGTGGGACAGGCTCATTAGAGTATAGCAGAAGTTAAGTTACTGGACGAGAAATCCTGAAACCTCACATCCTAATTCAAAGACATTAGCTCAAATCCCACCATAGTGATTAATAATATATTCAGCTCATTAAATAAATCTGGAATTATTAAACTAGTGTTGGTAATAATGATTATGAAGTTGCCAGATGTTTATAAATACCTAAGATAGTTACAAAATGCTGGAGTAACATAGCGGGACAGGCAGCATCTCTTGAGAGAAGGAATCGGTGACGTTTCGGGTCGAGACCCTTCTTCAGACTGATGTCAGGGCAGTGGAGGGTACATCGATAAGGAAGTGTACATATAAGGAAGTGTAAGGTGTGAAAACATGACAAAAGGAATGTAGATCAAGGAAAATGTAGAACAGATCATTGATGGTTGGGAGAAGGTAACAACAAAGCAAACTGAAATAAAATGTAGTTTTAGACAGTCAGACTGATCAGGGAACTGGGAAAGGGGAGGGGATGGAGCGAGAGGGAAAGTAAGGGTTATTTGAAGTTAGAGAAGGCAATGTTCATGCCTCTGGGGTGATCAGTACTTGATGAATGGATTATCAGTACGGAATGAATGGGGGATCACTACAGGATGAATGAGGGGATCAGTATGGGATGAATGGGGGATCAATACGGGATGAATGGGTGATCAGTAAAAGATGAATGGGGAGATCACTACAGGATGGATGGGGGAATCGGTGTAGAGTAAATGGAGGGTGGGTCAGTACGGGATGAATGGGTGGATCAGTGCAGTATGAATGGGGGGAGAAGTGCAGGATGGATGGGAAGGGGGATCAGTACAGGATGAATTGGGGGACCAGTGTAGGATGGATGGGGGGGGTGGCAGGAGAATCAATGCGAGATGGGAGGGTGATGAATTGATTGGGGGGGGGGGGGGGGGGGGTAGATGGGGAGGGGGAGCACAGGGGATGTCAGTGAGAACTGAATATCGGCGGGAATGGGGATCAGTGTGGGATGGAGAAGAGGGGTCTCAGGATAAGTGAGGGGGGTGTACAGAGAGAGAGAGAGAGAGAGAGAGAGGGGGGAAGGGGCAGAGGAGGTGTGGAGAAAGGAAGGCCAGCGCTCCTCGGACAACATCGCCCCGCTGCCTTGGCCGTCCCTGTCCAACGCCAAGTGCCGCCGCCAAAGGGGGAGGTAGTTGGGATCTCCTCGCCACCGCCTCCCCTCCTCTGCCAGCCAACAGCAAGGTGCGGGGCTGAGCGGTGCAGCTCAAAGATCCTATAGCTATTGCTATAGGATCTTTGGTGCAGCTGCTTCAGACGGCGGAAGGAGGCCTCCCCCTCCCTCCCTCCCTCTCTCCTCCCGGCCTCGGCGTGCGGGAGGGTTTGTTTTGAAAGCGCCGTTGGCGGATTTTTCAAGCACTGTCAGGGCGGGCGGGGTGCGGGAGGAGGCGGTGGGACGCTATCACAGCCGCTGCTGCCGCTGTTCGGGGCCCGTCATTCGCTCCGACCCTTCGTCGCCACTCACCTAGTATCTTTGCCCCGCAATACAGCCACCGCCGTCACGAAACGTCACTTTCCTATTCTCCAGAGATGCTGCCTGACCTGCTGAGTTTCTTCAGTTTTTTGTGTCTATCGGTATAAACCAGTATCTGCAGTGCATGCTGGGCAAAATGACTCAGCATTTAGGTTGCCCGGCGGCACTTTGGGTGGTCAATGGCACCCGGGCAACCGCTAATTTCGAGCCCTGCATTAGGAATTGGGATTCATCTTATTCAATCCCCATTATCCTAGGAACCCGATGTCCAAATGGGATAGAGCTAATGGACTATCAGTGAGAACTTCACCACCACTATGTATTGGCACCATGGATCATTTTCAAAGAAAGATTCATAGGACTTGGATGATAGCAGAGCCCCATTTATCACCCATCCCTTGTTCCTCTGATAAGATAATGATGAGAGCTGCTACTCAAACCGTGTGTAGTTCTTGTGCTGATAGTACCCCGATAATGGTTCAGGCAAAGAATGTCAGTGCTTTAACTTAATGATAACAGAAAGGTGGGAGCACATTTCAATTCGGATAGAAGTCCTTGAAATAAGTACATTCAGCTATTTGTGACGTTAACTCTTGCTCTTTTGCCTGAAAACATAACTGTTCCTAGCATGTTCTACGTTACAATTATTTGTAAGTTGGTTTGGTGGAACTATAAGGCCAACCAAACAACACCAGTTATTTGGCCACCAATTAACATAAGGCACTGCTGAATCTTTATTAATTTATTCATCACATCTTCTGTTCAATTAAGCCACCACCAGATGACAAGGATATGATATTTGATGACTTAACTGTGCCTTGTGCAACCTCTCTCCGACTCATTTATATATAGAACTACACAGAATGCAAGAGTAAAAAATAAAAGGCTAGAGAAACTCAGCAGGTCAGGTAGCATCTGTAAATGGAAAGGAGAGACAACTTTTCAGGTTAGGACACTTCTTCAATCTGAGTTCCACCAGTCTTTTGTTTTTTGCTCAAGATTCCAGCATCTGTAGTTTCTTGTGTCTACACAGAATTCAAATTGTTTTGAATGTAAAACATAGGATTAAGACTCCATATATTTATTTGCTCTTTTTGTTCACAGTATTGCGTAAAGAGAGCAAACAAACCGTCATGTCAATACACCTGTTGACTTCAGTGCAACAGTAGAAGTGAGTAAAACAAGGAAGAATGATTACATACTTTCTAAAAATGAGGGCGAGCATAAGTTGGCCCAAATTTGTTGTCTTCCCATACTACACAGCTCTGTTATCCATTGAAATATTGAGGCACTTCCTCTTTTCGTTATATAGCTATACTCACCATATAAGGATTTAAGGAAAGCGGCATCAAATGCATTGCTCAACAAAGCTTTAACAACGCTTTGGAAATGTGAGTGGAGGTCACGGATAAGAACTGCAAATATAAATAGAAAGATATATTTATATTGTTCTGTATTTTCTAACCTTACTTTAGTGCCGACAGATTTCAAGTAGACTAGGAAGAACATTATTAGGCTAAGTAGATGGATTAATGTAAGAACACTGGAAAAATCTCTTGACCTGTGTAATCCCTGGATACAGATTCTAGTAGTATTGCAAAAGGCCCCAGAGATTCAAGAAGAGTTTAAGAGTTTAGAGTTTGAATGGAGGTACAGCATGCATGGATTCCTGTGAGTAATGATAATGGCAAGCATTCAAACTTTGCAATCAGATACTCCAGGCACAATATCGTAAATCACGAGTCTGGATTTAGGACCAGGGTAAAAATGTATTGGGTTAGTTCTGGGATAGAACAGAATGTTATCTCGGTATCCGCAAATGTTACACAGCTTGCAAAGTCAAGAATTGCAGGAAATGCGTAGAAGAGATGGATGGAGAGGTGAGTGCTGGATTCTCTCTTCAGTATTTGGTGCATTAGGGATGGTGGTTCCAAAGACTAGGGAACTCACTAAATGTGTTGATGCATAGTAACAGATTTGTAACGGTGGGGCCCAGGAGAATGGAAGACAAACTGATATCTTTCAACTGGATCTTTTTGAACACAAATGCCAGTATTTCTACGTGGAATTTCTTTGTGCACTTGTCACAACATTGCGATTCCAATGCAAACACAAAAGCTCCACACTTAGAATAACTGATCATTTATTGCATATTTATTATGGTGTTGTTGCATCTAATGTGCTGATAAAGTAATCATTTCATTGTTCTGGCTCATATCCAGTGAATATGACAAATAGACACTTAAATTCTTAAGACGAGAGCTCATGAGAGAAAATGAGAGCAAAGAATAACCTGAAAAACAGAAAAGTAAAATGAGGGATTTTGCAGGAAGATTTAGATAATTTAATTGACTTTGCAACAAGAGGTTATATTTTTAAATAGCATTTTTAACATGGGATCAGGTGAACTACTTTTTAAAACAATTTGTTTGCAAGTAGGGCAAATGAATTTGTTCTACACCCTGCCTAAAGTCGTCTCCTGCAAAACAGATTACTCAAATCTTTTAATGAAATAAATTTTACATAAAGTAACATTTAAAAAAATAGTATCAAGGGTGGAACTATTCATTTAATTTTATTTTCCAAAATTCTAATCGTTATAGAGATAAAAACTCAAATTTACATTTGCACCTGTTAATTTTAGTTAATAGTTGCCTTCTGCATCACAATTATACTTGATTACTAGAGACAATTTCAATCTAAAAGCGTATTAATACTTACAGTTTGGAAGATGTTTTGCCAGGAAAGATGGTGGTAATTCGCTGTGGTTTGATGTTGTTTGCAGATCCTTTTCATCAGGTACAATGAAGTCTTTTAAACTGTCATTTTCCCATTCGGTTCCTGAGCTATTTTCCTCCTGGGAGAAAGATGTTGCCTCAGACTCTTCATCAGAATTCTGAGAAACAGATACAGATTAATGTCATATCTTGTCAGATGGGGCTACAATGTCAGATGGGGCTATAACAATATGTAATACCAATGGAATGAAAAATATCCATCTGATGCTAAAACAATTTAAGCAGAACACAATTTGTTCATCTATCTTTACAGTCCAGCTCAGCGATGGTCTTTTGTAAGGACTGAAGAATGGCTTTAATTGCCAATAAACCATCCATAGGATTTATCTTTTTGGATTGAGGTTGACAACATTGCCGTGCCTCACAGTAAATTGAGTAAATGGTAACTACTGAGGGTCTATGGCCCCAACCATGGGTGAACAAAGGAGGAAGACTGGCTGAACTTTGTTGCCTTCCACCAGTGAAGAATGCTGTGGTGGATGTTGTTTAAGAGGGAACTGCAGATGCTGGAGAATCGAAGGTTACACAGAAAAGCTGGAGAAACTCAGCGGGTGCAGCAGCATCTATGGAGCGAAGGAAATAGGCAACGTTTCGGGCCGAAACCCTTCTTCAGACGTCTGAAGAAGGGTTTCGGCCCGAAACGTTGCCTATTTCCTTCGCTCCATAGATGCTGCTGCACCCGCTGAGTTTCTCCAGCTTTTCTGTGTAGCCATGCTGTGGTGGATGTTTGTGTTAAATTTTATTATGTATTGTGTGTTCTTTTTTAAGTGTATCGTTGCTGGCAAATTCATTTCACTGCAGGTGATGTGCATGTGATGAATAAAATTGACTTTAACTTTTGATTGAGCATTGATTTGAATGATAGTACCTGGCTGCAGATTGACAAAATGGATATGTAGTGGGTGGAATGTACCCCATCCAAAAGTGGGCTTTTCCAGAAAGAACATGACAAGAAAAAAATGCCATTACAGCTTTGCACCAAAATCTAATAATAACACTGAGTTCAGTGGAAGTGCCCAAATTTAATAGATATAAGTGCTGGGTCTACCTTTTATCTGGCTTCTCAGCTTTATGCCAGGGATGGCTGATTTAAGAAATACAACCCCATTCATTCGAAAGAAACCAAGTAAAAATGTTCATTACCTTAGTTTATCTCAATTAACTTCTAATACTGTGAAGTATTTTAATTACAAATGTTTCCTTTTTGAAATGTATTAAATATTTAATTTAATTTAAATCTATTGGTAATGATGATCAAACATATTTAGAAACAGTTCAATGAAATGCTGTCAAAAGGAGACTCTTGGTCAGAGCTTCATCTTACATCACTTAAGGCCATGGAACCATTGACGGGTCAATTTAACCCGCTGTTGACAGCTTAGTTAACCAGGTGGTTACCACCGTAGGCAGGTTTGGCCTTTGGATTGAGTGCAGAACAATCCAACCCTTTTATGGTGTTCATAGAGCCAACCAGGCAGTCTCTTCCAGAAAAAAATGACAATGTATCTGAACTCCAAGTGTTTAAGAAAGAACTGCAGATGCCAGAAAAATCAAAGGTAGACAAAAATGCTGGAGAAACTCAGCGGGTGAGGCAGCATCTATGGAGCGAAAGAATAGGTGACGTTTCGAGTCGAGACCCTTCTTCAGGTTCCAAGTGTCCAAAATAGTTACTGAAGACGATAGTTTAGCCTATTTACACATTTTGTTTTGGTAAATACTTGTGAAGTTGGAGTTATGCATTTTTGGTAATATGTGAAGATATGAGGTCTGAAGGAAAACCTGACTGAACAGAAATTCAAGAGTGTGAACAATCTCACTTGGCATGAAATTTATGTGGATGAATGAAATATTTGGAAATGATGGGGAATAAAAAAAATTGATCGGAATTATCTGAATAATTAATTATTGAAAGAAACTAACCTCAATTAACTGAAAGCTACTGCGAGTTGAGATTTGGGTTCTTCTCCTCTGTGATAAACGTGTAAGCTCCAACTGCCGTTTCCTTTTTCGAGCAATTGTTAGTTCTTTCTCTAACTGAGGGCCCTCTTCAATTTTTACATGCAGATTAGTGTCCGTAGTTGTTTCCTCACCGCTTCCTTCTTCTTCATCCTGTACACAAATATGGCGTGAATTGCATTTTATCTTCCTTATTGGCTTGCTGCAAATCTCACTATCTGAGCTGCTCTCACTCTCGATGAGTGGATGAGAACGTAAACGCTTCTTTTGAATAACCGGTTCTTCATCTGAACTATCTGTTGCTTTGTTGAGTGGGTTTTGCTCTTCCTCATCCTCAGAGGTACTACTCATTGACTCTTCATTCTCACTCTTTTCACTTGAAGACTCTTCTTCCTCTGCATCATACGTCTGAGAAACTGAATCCATCCGTGTGCGCTTTCGGTCAATACGTGATTTAGAAAAACCTTGACATGTGTTTGTTCTTGCTCTTGTTCTGTACTTACTGGTTGTAGCGGCCATTGTATCTGATTGAACATAACAGAGGAAAGGCATTAAATTATCAATCTATTAGAACCAGTACAATAAAATATATATCTATTATTATGGATAATTATGGACTATTATAGACAATGCTCTTGATTCAATGGGAAATTAAAAAAAACACAATATTTTTTATTATCTCGCATGGTCAATAAGTTCAATACAAAAAACTTGAAATTAGAATTGTATGGATGGAACAAGTGTGGGAAATTTGATTAGAAGTTAGCCAATTATGAATTTTACTTCGGAGTCACGTGAGGGACTCCATGAAGAAGCCCGCTACTGCGCATGCGTGTCATATCGCATACACGCATTGAACGAGTCAGACGTGGGAGAGGACGTCTCCCTAGAGAGAAATGCAAAGAAGCAGGTAAGAGACTGCAAAAATTTTTTCCACTTACCTTGCAGGTAGGAAATACAAGAAGCTGCAGGAGCTGGAGAGGAGACTGCAGAAATATTGCAGCCAGCGGCTAGCAGCAGCCGTTAGTGCGAATCCTCTGGAGGGGATTCCCAAACGGCTATTTTTAGCACAGAACAGCTGTGCCCGACGTCGCTCCCCGCACCGGCAAGATTGACTGCTGCCGGGCGGGAAACAAAGCTACACGGCCCGGGGAGTTTCTAGACCAAGTCGGGTCTATTTTTTAGATGCAGTCGTTAGGGGCTCCGCAGCTGATTGAAGCAGCTGCACCACCCGGGAGAGAGAGAGAGCCGACATCGGGGACAGCAGCCCATGGACCTGCGCTACGGGGTCCGTGGGGCTGCGGGAGGAAGGACGTTCCTCCGAAAACGGCAGGCTGAAAACCAGTACAGGTAAGACCAAATTTCCCTTACCTTTGTTGCCGCTTTTTTCCAGACGTGCCTGCTGTATTCTGAAGAGACTGGTGTGTTGCTGAACAGCAGGGAGCCAGCTAAGGACGTCAGGGCACAGCCACAGGTCGTTACTGGTGTGTTGCTGAACAGCAGGCAACCAGCTACTGATGTCAGTATAGAGCTGAAGGGCTGCCAACACAGAGTTTGCTGTTGTTTAATGACCAGCAGCAGGCAGCAATAAATGTCGGCACCAGCATCTCCCAGATGGGAGCGAGTGCCAAACTTCACCCTAAATGGGTAGAGGTGCCCGTGAGTACCAGGACCATGGGGAACGGTCCAGTGCCCGTAGGCATGGGGACGGGTTGTGGGATATACCGCGTGCGACTAGTGCCCGAGAGCACCAAGGTCGGCAGGAGCGGTCCCATATATTAAGCACCCGCGACGACTAGTGCCCGAGAGCATGTAAGTCGGCTGGAGCGGTTTGCTGGAGTAAATTTCTCCATAGTGGCAGGCTCCGGGATTGGAGGATAGCCACAGTGGGCAAATAATATAAGTCCCACAGCAGTTTCCCATATGGGCTGCATGAAATGTCGGACGCCTCTGAGGAGGGTATGGAAGGTCTGACGGGGTAAAGCCTGAGCAGGTGATGGAGCCACTGTCCCCTATTGAAGGGGGGGGAAAACGACCTGCCGAACATGATGAGCAGTACTGCCAGCAGAACTCACGGAGAATGATTTCGAGAAGGATGGCTGTGAGTATTGAAGGACTGTGAGTCCACCCATTAACTTCAAGCTAATAGTTTGCTGAAGTGTTGGCAAGGGTTCTATACCCCGGAATATTGTGGTGCTCTCAATGTAGCCATTGTTACAGGTGCATTTGCAGACGTGTTGGGAAGGCCGTAATACTCTGAAAGGTCTCATGGCGGGCATACAGCTTTGGCCCGCTTGTTTTTTAAAAAAGGTGTACAAAATTAGTGACCTTAAGGATGCCGTTAGCACTATTTTTGAAATGTGTAGTTGAAGGGCCATTCAGCCAGCTCTAGACCCTAGTTCGCTATACTATGTGAGCAAAGGGCTATAGACCCCGTTATTTGGGGGGGGGGGAGACCTGTCTAAACAGGTAAAGAATTGGCGTGGTGGCTTGACTTTGGGGCTGATTAAAGCATCCAAAGGTTTTCTGGGGAAGACATTAACCTTATGTGCATCCTAAGAGAGGTAGTGTGTTTTTGTAATTATACTACAAAGAATTGGGCAGAGGTACCCAGCAGCAGCGTCCTGTTTAGGGTTTGGCCAGGACGGCCACTGTGGAGATGCAAAGTAACATTAACCTTTAGGCTCTCCACAACCGCATATGAAACCAAGGAAAATAACTTGGTTACCACCAATAACCATGGAGGTAGGTGAATTTGGGGCTCCAGTATTAATAGGGAGCACGGAAGTTGGGGGGGATATTGCAACTTCATGTTGATGCTTGGTGTAATATATCTATGGACAGATATATCCTTAGCAGTTTTAAGGGATATCTGATAGAGTTCTACACGAACAAAACCCTCCAGTACATAACCGGATAGATATACATGCTGGTATGAAATAAACTAAACCTGAACACCAGGATTTGTCTCAAACATCTTTATTAGAAATAAGAAAGATGGGGGATGCCGTATTGTTATGGATTATCAATACTTCACAATGTTGTGCAATATATTCATTTTAAAAATGGATATGTTTAGCAGTGCTAAGATTTAGTGTGCAGCAGGCTAGTCTATGGGAAGTATTAATTTAAGATCCTTGCTATTCAATATCAAACTGGGGGAAATTTTTAAACCAGTGTTGGGACTGCTGCAACACCAAAATCATAGAATTATGGTATAGTTGGATGATATCCTTATTGTGGGAATAATTTAGGAATTGGCATGTTAGGCAGTGGTTGCCACTAATCAATTGTTTGTGCAGCTGGGATGCATTGTCCATCCACTTAAGTCAAAATTGACACCATTAACACATTTAATATGTTAATGACTTACTAATATGGAAAGCCACAGAGGCAACCCGGCTGTGCTATTACAAACAGATGCCAGTGCAATTGGTGATGGTACAACTGATACCATCTCGAGCTATGGGGGAGATGGAATATATAAGAAGCTAACCTACATAACACTAAGGGTTAGAAATGTTAAGTGCATTTCATGGGCTAAAATCTTATTGCTCAGGAATGAAACTGCAGCATGGTAGATGGTAGATAGATAATACCTCGGTGATGGCATATATAAGTCATATGGGTGGAAAGATATCACCAGCTTGTGATGAATTGGCAAATTAAACTTGGGAATGGTGTGTCCAAAGGAATATTTGGTTATTGGCTACGTATCTACCAGGGATACTAATTCAGTGGCAGACACCAGGCCACGAAAAAATTATTGGAAGTACTAAATGGGTGTTGGATAGATGGTATTTGCTAAAATCAGTAAAGTAGGTAAGGCCGGATATTAGAATTGCATCCGGGGTTAAATCACCAGTTACCGAGGTATGTATCATTGATACCAGATCCTGAGGCAGAAGCTACAGATGCTGTTTCACTGCACTAGGGGAGGGTTTTTTTCATTTATGTATTACCTCCTTGTCTATTTATAAATTTGGGGTACGAAGGGACATTCAACAGGAATCGGCATTGGGGATGTCTTAGTACCTGATTGGCTTACCCAACTATGGTTTTCCGGGGTACAGGACATGGTGCTGGAACTATGTATAACGGTAGACGTAGTCCTAAGTTGCTGGTGCATCCAGTAACTGAGGATAGCTATCCATGTCATAGAAAATATTGATTTAGTAGGTTGTAGACTCTAAAACACCGCTATGGGACATGGGGCTATCAAAAGAACTGTGGACATGATCACAGCAGCACGAAGAAGGTCTACTCTATAACAGTATTTAGGTCATATTAAAATGGACTAATTACTGCCATGATAACTTTCTGGACCACAGAAATAAGGATGTTCCGGGGGTGCTACAGTTGCTTACCAGCCTGCAATATGGAGGACTGTGTTTCAGCACTGTGAATAGTGCCGAAAGTGCATTGTCAAGTTATTAATGGCAAGAAACAGTAAGATAACTATATTTGGAATGTAAGTGTGGCTTTGATCTTGCTAAGGAATTGGTCGCCGGCTACAGCATTAAATCTGGATAACTAACTAGAAATGGTAATGCTGATAGCGCTAGTCACAGTGCATAAGCTCCAGTTATTGCTAAAAGTAAGACTGGATGGCTTCACTATTGCGGCACGAAGATTGAGGTTTGTGATCCAGGACCGTATTATTAAACAAAATAGGCCAGGATTAGCGGGGCAGGTCATAGAATTGATGGCCTACCCGGAGGACAATGCCTCTGTATAGTAAAGTACGGTTTTGTTATACAGTAAGAAAAAAGGCTATCAGAGGCAAGGAATTGGCGTTTAATCAGCTATAAGATACTGTACCATAGAGTGTAACTCAGACCATTTCGCGGTGGCTGAAATATGGGATATGATAGGCGGGAGTGGACAATAACATATTTAATTCTCACCCCACCAGGGCTGCAGCTACATCTGCAGCAAAACGCCTTGATGTATCCATGGACCAAATCCTCAGGATTGCAGGATGGTTGTCGGAGAAAACGTTTCAGAAATGTTAACAAACCAGTTAGCAGTATGGGAACGTTTTTTCGGGGAACAATTTTAAGTTCTGTATGATAATTTATCCTTGAAGAATACAGGGTTATGAATTGAATTAATTCAATATTATTTATCATTTCCATTAAATAATTGGTATGAATGTTTTGAATATAATTAACAATTTCTCTCTAACTACCAAGGCAGTTGTGAAGCATGGACTCGTTTCCACGGCATGAGGTCACAGAGCTTTGAAATCTTCATGGAGTCCCTCACGTGACTCCGAAGTAAAATAGTAAGATTAAACGAGAACTTACCAGTTTGAAGTTTGATCTGTATTTTATGAGGAGGAACGTTGAGGGAATACATGCCCTCCGCTCCCACCCTCATAGGGTCATATCTTAAACTGGTATCTCTTTGATAATCTTGCTATTTTAGGTCAATATAGGGTATCTGTGACCTCACACCGCTGCTTTGAAGGATGACACGCATGCGCAGTAGCGGGCTTCTTCATGTATTCCCTCAACGTTCCTCCTCATAAAATACAGATCAAACTTCAAACTGGTAAGTTCTCGTTTAATCTTACTATTTGCGAAGACTTCCACAAACGCGATAATAATTGATCCAAATTTTTATTTAGCCTCTGTGATTACCTCTTTTTAGAATTTTATGTACTACCCTCATATAAAAAAAAAAACAATTTGAATTTGCTAGGTTGATTTTCCTGCTCATTTCCATTCAGGGTGGAAATATTACACCTGTAGTGTGCTTCTCCAATCCAGCAACAGAGGCACCTGAATCCCTTGCACCTAAATTTCCTGTAATGGGCCTTTCACCTGGGACAACCTAGGTATATACCTACCTCTTGACAAGAATTAGATAGATGTCAGACCTTCCATGTATTGCCTTTCTACTGACTGGTTGGCACACAAAAGCTTTTCACTGTACCTCGGTACACATGACAATAAACAAAACTTCCATCAACATCAGAAGTCACCAATAGCTTCAAAACATTCTAGAACAGGATGCCTAAAAGAGGTAACTTTGTTACGATATTTAACATTTATTCCATGGTTTAATAGGCCAAAATGTCAATGCATTCCACATGTAAGGATGTAAGGAAGAAGATAAAAGTACACCACCACCCATCCCTTCCTCCCTCCCCGTCAAGTCTGTAATATCTAGATTACTCAGTGCTTTATGCCAAGGAGGGGGGAATTAGGATAATAATTGAGGTTTGAAGCATGTTGAGGAAGGGTTGACTTCCGATTACTGTGGTGTTAGGACTGGTTTTAGTGCATAAGACACCTATTTGAATGGGATAGGTAAATATCTCCTCAGGACTGGAACCAATGTCCTTACAGTAGCGATGTTACAAAACTTACCTTCAGCGGCGCTGCAGTTCTGCCACTGACCGTGTGCGCGACTTTGGCGCCTTTGAGGGGGGGGGGGGGGGGGATTAAAGTGCCGTTTTCATACTGCTTATCGGAGAGGGATTTCCTTGGGCTGCCAGCTGCTGAAGAAAAATCGATTGGACTTCTGTTCCCGATTTTTTTTTAATTAAACGCAAGACAATTTAATAATTACATTAAAATAAAACGCGACTTCTAATGCCCTCAACGCCTACAACGTGACGGATTGCATGAACGGGACAAAACAAAATGTAAGTCGTTTATTTTATATATAAACTTGTTTCTTGGGATGGCTTTAATCAAATTTTATGTTGTGAAAATGTATGTGTGTTTTTCCAGCCGATATGGGGTTCAAATTCACCGCAAATGCAACATTCCAATCGTTCCAATGGGATCCAAGATGGCGTCGCATGCACAACGCGAGGCTCTGCGTCTCCACAGTTTTTGCAAGTTAGTTATTTTCTGGTTAATAATTACCGTAGTTTTCGCTCGGAACAGTCGAGCGAAGACTTCGTATGGCCGTCAAGAACTACTGGATCTCGGTCTTCTCTATACAACCAGTACACTAAGCGACTTCCAACTACCGCCGGAGATCACCAGTACACCGCAGTCTAGTGTGCCAGCTCCTCCGACAGGAAGTGCCCGGAGGCAGCGCAGAGACTGCAAACAAAGACGTGGGAAGCGGGGAGGCTATCGGGCTAGACTAAAGCTAAACCCTCACCAGCCAGCTCTGCCAAGCATTTTCCTCGCCAATGTTCGGTCTCTGGTGAATAAAATCGATGAACTACGGCTGCGGATCACCTCACATAAACGGATCGCTGACTGCAACGCCATGGTCTTTACCGAAACATGGTTTAACGACAACATCCCGGACAACGCCATCGAGCTGGATGGGCGCACTGTCTTCAGGGCTGACAGAACAGCGGAGGACTCCGGTAAGACCAAGGGCGGCGGGATATGCATTTATGTGAACAATTCATAGTGTACGGACATTGTTAGAATTGGTAGTCACTGCTCTGCTGACCTGGAATACCTGATGATAAAGTGCAGGCCCTTCTATCTGCCCAGAGAATTTACATTGATTGTTATCACTGCAGTCTATGTACCTCCGGACGCTAATGCCAGGCTAGCAATGGAAGAGCTGCAAGCTGCTATCAGCAAACAACGAACTGCACACCCAGAGGGGGCTTTTATTGTTGCAGGTGATTTTAACCACTCCAACCTTAAAACTGTACTCTCCAGGTTCCATCAACATGTCTCCTGTCCTACCAGAGGAGACAATATTCTGGATTTAGTATAGTTCTGGACTTGGCATCACCACCTCCCTCTGCAATTGGACACTGGATTTCCTCACCAACAGACCGCAGTCTGTTAGGATCAACAACCTCACCTCCTCCACTCTAACACTGAACACATGGTTATGCCACAGGGCTGTGTGCTCAGCCCTCTCTTCTCCTCCCTCTTCACCCATGACTGCGTCCCTAAGTATGGCTCCAACGCCATCATAAAATTTGCCGATGACACCACAGTGGTAGGACTGATCAGGGACAACAACGAATCAGCCTATAGGGAGGAGGTCCAGAACCTGGCAGCCTGATGTACCAATAATAACCTCGTCCTCAACTCTAAGATGATGAAGGAAATCATCGTTGACTTCAGGAAGAACAGAGGGGGCAGAAATACCCCCATCCACATAAACGGGACTGAGGTGGAGCGCATCTCCAACTACAAATTCCTCGGGGTACACATCTTAGAGGATCTGTCCTGGTCCCTCAATACCACCAAACTGATCAAAAAGGCGCAGCAGCGCCTTTACTTTCTGAGGAGGCTTAAGAAAGCTCACCTGTCCCCCCAGATCCTGTCCAACTTCTACCGCTGTACCATCAAAAGCATCCTGACCACCTGCTTCACGGTGTGGTACAGCAGCTGCACCACAGCTGACAGGAAGGCACTGCAACGGGTGGTGAAAACCACTCAGCACAACATCGGTGCCCCGCTCCCTGCCATGGATGCCCTCCACCGCAAACGGTGTCTGAGACGGGCCGGGAAAATCATCCAGGACCCCTCTCACCCTAACCATGAACTATTTGCCCTCCTTCAGGCAGTACAGGAGCCTCAGGTCTCGCACAAGCAGGCTGAGGAACAGTTTTTTCAATAACATCATTACACTGCTGAACTCACAGTCCCGTCGCTAGCTATCTTTAGACTCTCCCATTTGTGTACATTTATCTGCCTATGTACCAGTTTCCACAGTCCACACATTGTTAACCAGTATTTTTATTTCTACTATCTTGCACTATGACCAGACGCTAAACTGCATTTTGTTGTACCTGTACTCGTATTTGTGCAATGACAATAAAGTTGAATTGAATTGAATTGAATTGATCACGTTCCAGAAACACCCACTTGCAAGATTATTTAAATGCTCTTTTGTTTTGGACAATCATGTCATAAGAGCATCTAAATCGTCTATATTTTGTGTTATTGTCTATCCATAGTCAATATTTTTATACTACATATCAGTTTTAGTCCCATGTATTGTGCAAAAAAATAATAATTTTAATTATATTGAGTGGATGTTTCTAAATTAATTTATGGGAATTAAACATTAAATTCCTTCCATCGGGCACATAAATTCATGACAGAGATTTAAAAATCATGTTATATTGTGAATTCCTGTGCGAATGGGATTAGTTTGTTATTTGGATACTTAGGCTATCTACAATGGAATCTACAGGACATTCTTAATGGGAAAGTAGTGGGCAGAAAGGCATGTCATTCGTGGTTTGATGAGCAAAAACGTAGTTTACAATGCTAAAATAGAAAAGTTGAGGAAAAACAAGGTGTACAGAGATGCTTATTGGTTACAATCTGAGGAGTATGATGATGCTGTTGATTATGATATGCCAATGTACCAGCTAGCAACTGATCTTCTCCATAAAGACTTGGTCTATTGCTAGAAATTGTAATTTATTTACCTATCTGTTATGGACTGACAGCCTATAACACAATAATATTAAAGTTCTGATCTTGAGAATATCGCATTTTTGAATTTTCACGGCAGTCTGGGTGTTTATTACTATTTCCGTCACAATGGTCAATTTTGTAATTAGCTACAATTAGGTAATTAACTAATTATATGCTTTAATTTCAGGTCATCCAAGTAAGATGTTTTATATTTGTTTCAGAATGCTTCAATCTATAATAACTGAAAATGTCATTCAGTTCTCTTGATTTTTAAGAAAGTTATAGGCATTTTGACTGTCCTCGATCACAGTTTTTGAGTTAAGTCAATGGAAAAGCACTAGGGAACAAGATGCTAATTTCCGAGTATGAAAATGGCCATAACTTTTTTAATACTGAAGATATGAAAGTGAATAGGGTGATTTCACCAAAGGTCAAATGAGCGTAGATCCCCCCTCACGTGACCGAAAATTTTAACTGGAGGACATCTCTCAGTTTGGTACATGTAAGTGAATGGGGAAACACGCACTTTCCCACCCGTTAAAAACATGGAAAACGGCCGATTTTTTAGCTGAAATTTTCTGTGCTAGTCGGGGTGACCGTGAAGCACAGCGACCTAAATTTTCAGGCAAAAAAAAAGATAGAAAGTGAGGTAATTACAAGAGGGAACTGAAGGTAGAAAGCGGCGGAAGTGAACAGCTGACAATTGCCGTGGTGATTTTAAGATCCAAAATATTGGGAATTATCGCGTTTGCTCGCTGAATTTCATCAAAAGTAAGTTAATAATGCCTTACTTTTGATGAAATTCAGCGAGCAAACGCGATAATTCCCGATATTTTGGATCTTAAAATCACCACGGCAATTGTCGGCTGTCCACTTCCGCCGCTTTCTACCTTCAGTTCCCTCTTGTAATTACCTCACTTTCTATCTTTTTTTTGCCTGAAAATTTAGGTCGCTGTGCTTCACGGCCACCCCGACTAGCACAGAAAATTTCAGCTCAAAAACCGGCCGTTTTCCATGTTTTTAACGGGTGGGAAAGTGCGTGTTTCCCCATTCACTAACATGTACCGAAGTGACATATGTCCTCCTGTTAAATTTTTCGGTCACGTGAGGGGGGGGGGGATCTACGCTCATTTGACATTTGGTGAAATCACCCTATAGGGAACAAGATGCTAATTTCCGGGTATGAAAATGGCCATAACTTTTTTAATACTGAAGATATGAAAGTGAATTAGGTGTCAAATTAAACTTATTTTTATGCTTTATTTGGTGGGATAAATTGCAGACTTGATTTTTTTTTTAAATCTCATAATTTTGTAACATTGCTATTTACAGAGACTAATATCCACCTGGTGTGGTGCAAGAGGGATTAAACTAAATTGGCAACAGGTTGCACATAAGGACGAGGAGTAAATTACATTGATAATATTCTCGAAAGAAAAATAGATTGGTTGGAAGTGATTTCCCTTTTTAATAGATGCACACTGACTCTGCTCAATCCCATTCCTCTTCAGGAAGTGGATGCTGTTGGCGGGGGTGAGCATAACTCAATTGGTCGGTGTTACAGGGAGAGGGGAGTAGAGGAGGGGAGGGGAGGGGAGTGGAAGAGAGGAGAAGAGAAGAGAATCACTGACAGTGAGTAAGTAAAGTTAAGAAGGTGAGTTGTTGGTTGGCGGGAACAGCCTGAACTCACCGGACTGACTGAATGAATGAATGAATGAATGACTGCCGGCCGGCTGTTGCTCGGAGTCGCTGGGCCAGGACTTACTTTCTTCTTTCCCGCCGCCGCCGCTCTCAGCGCCGGATCAACACTGAGCCGCTGCCCGTCATGATCCCAACACGCCCACTTTGAATTTGAAGTCAGAGGCGGTGAAGTGAAGTGAAGTGAAGCCGCCGTGGGCGTTGCTCCCCGGGGCAGCCAGGTGAGAGCGGGCCTAGGCCTCTGCACCGACTACACCCCGGGACAGGGAGGCCTGAGGCTGTTGCTGTTGCTCCCAGGGGCAGGTTGTGGCGAACAAGCCGTAGTTTCAGTTGAGTTCTGTGGCCAGTTACAGTGAAAAACATTTGTTGCGTGCAGATAACCACACAGGGGCTAGACTATGCATGATTCACCGTGTACAGATAGTGCAAGTTAAAGCCATGGGTGCTGCTTCCTGGGGCAGTGTGGCGAGAGCAGGCATTGGGTGATGCTTCCTGGGGCAGGAAGGCTGTGGGTGCTGCTCTCCTGGAGCAGGGTGTTGAGAGCAAGCTGTGGGTGGTGCTCCTGGGGCAGGGTGCTGAGAGTAAACTGTGGGTGCTGCTCCTGGAGCAGGGTGTTGAGAGCAAGCTGTGGGTGCTGCTCCTGGAGCAGGCAGGGTGCTGAGAGTAAGCTGTGGGTGGTGCTCCTGGGGCAGTGGCGAGAGCAAGCTGTGGTTTCAGTTTTAGTTTATTGTCTCGTGTACCGAGGTACGGTGAAAAGCTTTTGTTGAGTGCAGCCAGTCAGCGGAAAGATTAAACGATTCACAGTGTACAGATACAGGATAAGGGAATAATGTTTAGTGCAAGGTAAAGCCGTTGGTGCTGCTCCCCAGGGCAGGGTGGCGAGAGCGGGCCGTGGGTGATGTACCGGCGGCTCTCTGTGGCAGGGAGGCCTTGGGTCATGCTCCCAGGGGTAGGGAGATGTGAGCAGGTAGTGGTTTCAGTTGACCAGACAGCAGAAGATTCAGATTTCAGATTCAATTTTAATTGTCATTGTCAGTGTACAGTACAGAGACAACGAAATGCATTTAGCATCTCCCTTGAAGAGCGACATAGCAAACGATTTGAATAAATAATAATAACACAGTCACCGAGGTACGTTGTTGAGTAGAGTGACAGCCGCCGGAAAGAAGCTGTTCCTCGACCTGCTGGTTCGGCAACGAAGAGACCTGTAGCGCCTCCCGGATGGTAGGAGGGTAAACAGTCCATGGTTGGGGTGAGAGCAGTCCTTGGCGATGCTGAGCGCCCTCCGCAGACAGCGCTTGCTTTGGACAGACTCAATGGAGGGGAGCGAGGAACCGGTGATGCGTTGGGCAATTTTCACCACCCTCTGCAAGGCCTTCCGGTCGGAGACAGAGCAGTTGCCATACCATACTGTGATGCAGTTGGTAGGGATGCTCTCGATGGTGCAGCGGTAGAAGTTCACCAGGATCTGAGGAGACAGATGGACCTTCTTCAGTCTCCTCAGGAAGAAGAGACGCTGATGAGCCTTCTTGATCAGAGTAGAGGTATTAAGGGTCCAAGAGAGGTCATCAGAGATGTTGACTCCCAGGAACCTGAAGCTAGAAACACATTCCACCTCCGTCCCGTTAATGTGGATGGGGGTGTGCGTGCCGCCTCTGGACTTCCTGAAGTCACAATGAGTCCTTGGTCTTCTTGGAGAAGGGCCAAGCTTGTTGTCAGGCACCATGCTGCTAAGTGCTGGACTCCTCCCTGTAGGCCAGCTCAGTTGTTGCTGATGAGGCCAATCACCGTTGTATCTTCTGCATACTTGATGGTGGTGTTAGTAGTACCATGTACAGGTGTGCAGTCATAGGTGAAGAGGGAGTAGAGGAGGGGGCTCAGCACACAGCCCTGTGGAACGCCGGTGTTCAGGGTGAGGGTTGAAGAGGTATGCTTGTCTAACCTTACAGACTGGGGTCTGTTGGTTAGAAAGTCCAGTATCCAGTTGCAGAGGGAGGGGTCGATGCCCAGGTTACCGAGTTTGGTGATCAGTTTTGATGGTATAATGGTGTTGAATGCTGAGCTGTAATCGATGAACAGCATTCTTACGTATGTGTCTCTTGTCGAGGTGGGAGAGGGTGGAGTGAAGTGCCGTTGAGATGGCATCCTCCGTACTCCTGTTCTTGCGGTAGGCAAACTGATAGGGATCCAGTGTGGGGGGTAGGCAGCTTTTGAGGTGTGCCAGAACCAGCCTCTCGAAGCACTTGGTGATGATGGGGGTAAGTGCAACTGGGCGGAAGTCGTTGAGGCTTGCCGCAGTGGATTGTTTTGGCACTGGCACGATGGAGGTGGTTTTAAGGCAAGTGGGGACAACTGCTTGGGCAAGTGACAGGTTGAAGATGTCAGTCCAGACGTCTGTCAGCTGCGCAGCACAGGCCCTGAGCACGCGCCCGGGGATGCCGTCAGGGCCAGCAGCTTTACATGCATTAGTCCTACTCAGTGCCACGTACACGTCGTAGGGGGTGAGTGTGAGGGGTTGGTGATCGGCAGGTAGCACAGCCTTGATGGCTGTCTCTAGATTGACAGACAGTACATGATTACAATCCAGCCATCCACAGTGTACAGATACAGGATAAGGGAATGTATAGGAAGGAACTGCAGATGCTGGTTTACACCAAAGATAGACACAAAATGTTGGAGTAATTCAGCGGGACAGGCAGCATCTCTGGACAGAACAAATAGGTGACGTTTCAGGTTTTATCTGAAGAATTGTCTCGACCCGAAACATCACCCATTCCTTCGCTCCCGAGATGCTGCCTGTCCCACTGAATTACTAGCATTTTGTGTCTATCTTCAGGATAGGGGAATACTGCTGAGTGCAAGAGGCAGGGTGGCGAGAGCAGGCCATGGCCTCTGCACCGACTCTACCCTGGGCAGGGTGTCCAGAACAGGCCTTGGGCGCTGCACCAACTGCTCCCTCAGGCAGGATAGCAAGGGCAGGCCATGGGCGGTGGTCCCAGGGGCAGGATGGTGAGAGCAGACTGTGGTTTTAGTTTATTATCATGTGTACCGAGGTACAGTGAAAGGCTTTTGTTACCTGCTAACCAGCCAGTGGAAAGATATACAATCGAGCCACTTGCAGTGTACAGATACAGGATTAGAGAATTATGTTAAGTGCAAGGTAAAGCCATGGGGGCTGCTGTCTGGGGCAGGGTGGAGTAGGCAGGCTGTAGCAAAAGACACAAAGTGCTGGAGTAACTTTGGGCCAGGCCATATTTCTAGAGAACATGGATAGGTGAGGTTTTATGAGTTCATAAGTCATAGGAGCAGGTCTACCCCTCCGTCAATCAATCATGGCTAACCTATCTTTTCCCATTCAACCTTTAGGGTTGCGATCCTCCATCAGACTGATTGTCGTGGAGGGGAGGGGTAGAATAAAGCTGAAAGAGTGGTGGGACAATGGCAGGCAAATGATGGATGGATACAAGTGAGGGGGTGTTTGGATTGGTAGATGGTTGGACGAAGGCCAGAAATGAAAAGACATATATTGTGAGTTAAGGAGGCCAGTATAGAAGAGGCATGGTATGTGAAGTCTGAGGAAGGAATATAGATGTCAGTGGACGGGAGTAAGGGGACAGAGTGCATCCAGTTCAAGCACATGGGGAAAAAAGAGGTGGGGATTGGAAAAGTTAATCTTGGAAGCATTTGCGGTGGAGACAGACAAATCTTTGCAAGTGCTGGCCTCTCTGAAAGATGCTAGTGAACCAGAATTTAACAAAAACATCTAGTGGCTCCTTGGTCAACAATATCAAGAATACATTGTTTTGGTCACCCAACTGAACTTAATGAATTGAATTTGAATTATCAGCTTTGATATTATTCAAAATCATGCCCTTTAGTCAATAGTTCAAACCTTTATCTATCGCAGTAACTTAACCACTGAGCCACCATCGTTTATCAGCAGATATTATATGCAAACCACTGTGGTCAATTGTGTACAAGGAATTGGCACTGCACATGCAAGTTACGCAGTCAAATATTTAAACTACAAGCTCATTAAAATGTTTCGCTTTTTTTTCCACTGCACTTTGTAGATAAAACTTTGAGATTTTGAATATTTTCCAGTCATAAATAAGGTGTACATTAAATGAGGGTATATTGACAACTGAATTCAAGCAAAAACAAAAGTAATTGACATTTTTTCATTTATTACCATGACATGCATTCAAAAGAGTTGGATAGAGCTCTTGGGGCTAGCGGAATCAAGGGATATGGGGAGAAGGTAGGAACGGGGCACTGATTGTGGATGATCAGCCATGATCACATTGAATGGCGGTGCTGGGTTGAAGGACTGAATGGCCTACTCCTGCACCTATTGTGTATGTATCTATGCAACAGCTTTATTCCAAGAGCTATAGCGGCTCTGAACCGTCCCTGCTGAGTGCCCCCCACCCCCCCTGGACTGTCTCCCTCGGATGGCCACGACACACAGCTTATTTATTTATTTTACTTTTCTTTTTCATCGGTTGGAGCTGCATACTAAATCTCGTTGCACTGACGTGCAATGACAATAAAAGATATTATTATTATTATTATTATGTGTATATACACACAGTTTAGCTTTTGCAAGGTTGCATCTCTGTTGAGGACAAAATGCAACACAGTCAATCACAAACAGCGTGCAAAGCAATCAGTGCTAAATTTGTAATTTATACTGAAATGTTTGTAAAATATGGAGTCCAGTAAGTAAACTTTTCAGCTGGTAATCTATCTAACAAGTGAAATAGCTAACAATGAGAGCTATTGACACATTCAAACAAAATATTTTGGAATCCCTCGGCACACATCAATAGAATAAAAAAGGTTCATATTTCAAGTTGATCCGATGCAGGGTCTTTGATCTGAAATGTTAACTGTTTCTCTTTCTGCTAATGTCAGTTCTGGTGAAGTCTTTGACTGGAAACAAATGTTTCCATTTCCATTGATGCTGCCTGGCCTGCTGAGTGTATCCACTATTTTCCATTTAAATTTCAGATTTCCAGCATCTGTAGTTTTTGATTTTCAATAGACTAATTTATTTCAATTACTAACCCTTCTAGACTAAATTCCACAGGAAAAGTAAAATTCCTAGTATTTCAAAGATTTATGGAAAAAAGCCTCTTTATGTTATACAATCGCATAAATAAATTGTATGCTTGATTAAAACTTTAAATTCAATTTCATGAAGTTATCCAGTACTTCACCCGCTCCACGGGCTAAAGTTAATTGGAGTAATTACATTGCAGCTTTACTCATTGTTGATTTTCTCGCTGGGTGTTTGCCGTAGTGGCTGCCTCGCCAACAGCCTCGTCCTTTTCCTTCGTTGTTGTTTTTTTTAATATGTTCTAGCTTTCTTTAGCTTGTTTTATGTGGGGTGGAGGGGATTGGGGAAAACTTTTTTTAATCTCTTACCTCGACGGAGAAGCGATTTATTTTTATTTATTTATTTATTCCTGTATTGTATCTCCGTCCGCACTGCGACCTAACATCGAGGAGCTGGCGGTCCCATGCTGGGGATCAACTTCGGGAGCTCCAACTGCAGGAGCCGGCAGGACTTAACATCGTGGAGCTGGTGGTCCCTGTCGGGGATCGACTGCTGATGCTCAAATACGGGAGCCTGTGGACTTTAACATTGCGGAGCTCGTGGTCCCTGGTTGCGGACCAACTTCAGGCGCTCCAAGGCGCAGGAGCTTCGACCGCCCTGACGCGGGAGCTTCAATCGCCCTGACTGCGGATGGTTTGACCGCCCCAACCGCGGGAGAATAAAGAGGGAAGATGATTAGACTTTATTGCCTTCCATCACAGTGAGGAATGTGGGGAATCTGCTGTGGTAGATGTTTATATTAACTTTTATGTACTTGTGTGTTTTTTTTTTTAGTATGTCTGCATGGTAATTAGAGTTTCACTGTACCTTAATTGTTACACGTGACAATAAACAGACCTTTAAAACCTTTGAATCTGTCATTGGCTAACTTAAAATAAATGCTGAGATTCATCAAAATCTCTATTGTAATAATATCATGCTGTATCAGGATGATAAATGTTGAACTCAATCTATGATAGATCTAGCAGGTTTTATAATATTTTAAATTGTTTTACATTTGAAGGAAATTTACAAAACCTATTTTATATATTTGCATATCAGATGGCTTCATTATCAAAAATCTTGCTCGTGTGGAATTTTCTAATTTCAATCAATTGTAGCTATTCTTTCATTAGATTTTCGGTTTGCTCAGACAATTCCATCATAACCTTGAAACCCACACTTTTTCCCAGCAATTTGGCAACCAAACGTCAATGCTTCCTGAATAGACTTGCCTGCAAAATAAAAATCACATAATACAGAGTGTTATACTATTATATAACATGGTGGGTCAGGTATATCCACATAACATAAAGCCAAACACTATGAGATCACATATTTTCATAGTTCGATCACACTCGCGTTGGCATAATGTTTAAACATTGAGAATACTAGAATTTATAGCAGTTTTTATAGAATCTCACAAAAAAATTCCCACTGCATGTATGCTAATACAATATTCAACAAAAATGTAATTTAATCCAGCAGGAAGACATCAGGGGCTTGATGTACACTTAATTGATCTCAGGGAGGTGGTACTGAAAAGAACCTGCAATCAACTTTATTGATTCTTGGTAAGGAAATAACATAATTTTGAAATCTCATTCCTCATAAATTCAATTCTAATCAAAAACTTTGGAAGTTTGAACATCAGGATGAATACAAAATTATCCAGTTTGCACATGAAGAATGCCAGTATGTGCCAAGTGCTATCCAAAACTAAATGTTCTAAGTCTACCTGCAAGGAGTATCAAGGGGGAATAAATAAAAGTTTAAGGATTTTAGGTCTTATCCTCATTCATCCTCATTTTCAAAGTAAGGGTATATTAACTAACCTCATTGATATAACAGTTTCTGACTTTCACTTATTACCTCTTAAGAGTTACTTAAAGCTGAAATATGATAGGGGCTCATGATGACCAAATGAGGGCTTGTGTCCAATATGTGACAAAACAATCTATGGGACAATGTGTTAATGAAATGTAGGCAATGTAAACTCCAAATAATCTGACACGGAACAGCTTACATTTAGAAAACGTTTTTCCTTCTTAAAAGCTGGCTTGGTTTTGTGAGAGTACAACAAACTCGGACCTACCGTTATGCAGTTCAAATATCACAGCTGCATTGAAAGTATCTCCAGCTCCAAGAGTATCCACAAGCTTTTTAGGAGGAAAGGCATTTGAATGAAAAAGCCCATTAGGACCCATTGTATCAGCTCCTTCCTCAGCCCATGCACAGATTAGGTGTGCACTAAAAGTTAAAAAGAAAATCAATTCAATGGACTATAATTACAATCATTTATTTGAAATAAGAGTGCACAAATCTAGGTTAATGTAATTTGTCTATTCTATCACTCAATGGAGATTAGTTGACTTCTTTTGTTGACAAAACTATATTGCTAATCTGACACCAATCACTTGGTTAAAACCTTTATTTCTGATCACTATATCTTAAATGAAAGACTTTGTAGCATTGATGATGGTGCAAAAAAGTTATACGCAGGGTACAAGAAGTGTGAGACTAGACCTATAAAATAAGATGATTCTATGTATCTTTCATCTAAGAAAGGAGAGAATTGATCTTTTGGAGAATCCAACCTCTGAAAAATTATTTTTCAAATTATTGTTAGAAACATAGAAAAATAGGTGCAGGAGTAGGCCATTTGGCCCTTCGAGCCTGCACCGCCATTCAATATGATCATGGCTGATGATCTAAAATCAATACCCTCTTCCTGCTTTTTCCCCCATATCCCTTGATTGCTTTAGCCCTAAGAGCTAAATCTAAAGGGCCTGTCCCACTTTCCCGAGTCCTCTGCCGAGTTGAAATGACCTTTAAAAAAAAATCAAGATTTTTGTGATCTACGAACTCCTACTCCCGACTATCTTTTTACTCGTGGACTTTTTTGACATGCTGGAAAAAACGTCCCGACTTACCTGATGCACCGAGTAGCTACGGCTGGCATAACGAGCCGCTACGATATATATCTAAGGCCTCCTATGGACTTGCTACGGACATTCTCCGAGTTTGAATCAAGGGGAAAACTCGGGAGAATTCGTGAGTAACTCGGGAAAGTGGGACAGGCCCTTTACTCTCTCTTGAAATTTCAGAAATATTTTTAAGAAATATCTTTAAAATGATGAAAGATAGATAGTGTTTTTATTTGTGGGGTACAGCGAAGAGAAGATAATTGCTATAGATCACCAAAAAGATTTTTACCCAGGGAGATAAGAATTGGTTAAGATATTTAAGAAGGAACTGCAGATGCTGGAAAATCGAAGGTAGATAAAAATGCTGGAGAAACTCAACGGGTGAGGCAGCATCTATGGAGCGAAGGAAATGGGCAATGTTTTGGGTCGAAACCCTTCTTCAGACTGATGTGAGGGTGGGGGGAGGGAAAGAAGAAAGGAAGAGGTGGAGCCAGTGGGCTGAGGGAGAGCTGAGAAGGGGAGGAGAAAGTAGGGACTACCTGAAATTAGAGAAGTCAATGTTCATACCACTGGTGTTCAAACTGCCCAAGCGAAATATGAGATGCTGCTCCTCCAAATTACGGTGGGCCCCACTCTGGCCATGGAGGAGGTCCAGGATAGAAAGGTCGAATTCGGAATGGGAGAGGAAGTGCTGAGCCACAGCGAGATCAGGTTGGTTATTGCGAACCGAGTGGAGGTGTTCTGCGAAGCGATCGCCAAGCCTATGTAGAGCAGCTGACATCTAGAGCAGCGGATGCAATAGATGAGGTTGGAGTATGTGCAGGTGAGCCTCTGCCGCACCTGGAACGGCTGCTTAGATCCTTGAATGGAGTCAAGCAACAAGTGTAGCATTTCCTGCGGTTGCATAAGAATTGGAGTTGCCATCACAGAAAATGATTGATTCAAAGAGGATAGCTGTTTTAAAAAGGAAAGCTTACTACACATACGACAGAGAATGGAATAGAAGTTTACCCTGATAAATTTAGATGACAAAGGAAAGGAAGAGGCTAAAATATAGCATAAACTAGACCAAGTGCAGACCCATGTGTGGTTGTGGGGGGGGGGGGAGGCGGCATGCAGCGTCACACACTGACTACCTCCCCCTCCCGCACTCACACTAATGGAGGGGAGGAGGGGGGAGGGGGGGAGGGAGAGGAGGAGGGGGAGGAGGGGGGGGGGAGAGAGAGGAGAGGAGAGGGAGGGGGGGGGGGGGGGGGAGAGAGAGAGGCCTTTTTACTTCAACCCAAACCCAAACAACCATTTGCAGGCAGTGCTTTTTACCTCTAACCATATTTTCATTTTCAAACCAAATTAAGGGTACTCACAGTGCTGTAGACATTTGTCAGTGTCATTCAAAGCTCTGATTGAGGCACACCACTTGCAGAGACTGATTGAGGCACACCACTTCCTGGTTTTATAGTCGCTCCCCCTCCCTCCAGCAGGGGCAGCAGAGAGAATGGGGAATGTTGTAAAAACATTAATATCTCTGTCAATTTTCATCGACGGGAAAAATCCTCGGCACGCACGCGGTGGAGGGGGGCTCTGAGTGAGGTGGCCAAAAATGACGGCCATAGGTGGCGGTGTACTCTCAGAAACCACAGCACAGAAAGCCGAAACCGGTCAAGAACAGAGTTTCAGTAATATAGATATCATCACGGACTGATTGGAATTAAAGACTAAATTTGGCACTATTTTCCAAGATAGGGTCAAAGATTCAGCATGTACATTTATGTAGATACTTGACACACTTTTCCAACGGTCTTGAGAACAAATGGCCATGTGGCAATAAGCACAACCTAGTGGTCTTTATATCCAAAATAATAGCTCGAACACTGCAAAGTAAAAGCAGTTGATTTTTGATCTAAGAATACACCTACCCAGGTTTTACCCGACTGTAAAATCCTTTTACTGCTTCTGATGCTGAATTAAATCCAAAGTGTCTGGCAACATCTTTGCTGACAAAGACCTAAGGGGTGCACAGACAATAAACACCTTTGCTTGTTGTATGATAGATATTGTTCTTTTCATATATATATATATTCAATTTTGGTTCTTTTCAGATATTTATTTTAAATAATAATTATAATTGGTGAAAATACAAAATAAAAAAATATTTTCTTGTAAATAAGTAAATATTTTTGCATGGTAAATTTTGTTCATTTTAATTATAGTTTTTCCCATTATTTAAATATGTATTATTTAAATAATAATTGGTGAAAATACATTATTTTCTATTTCTAGACTATGACTGGGAAGTTATGTTTATCTAAAGCTTCATATTTTTTGGCCGTTTTTGATTTAACCACTCATTTAAATGGAATAAGATTTTGTTAATATTGTCCTACTTGTTTATATCTCTCCAAGGGCTGACTGACACTACAGCAGTTTTCAGAACTCCACTCTCCAATTAGCAAATCCATTTTATCCATTGACACTGCTTTTTCCAAAAATAAGAGGATTGCTTGTCAAATACATAACATCAGCCATTTCTTCGGTAATGCATTGTGAAATTGTATTCTTTTCATGTAACATCAGTGCAAAAACAAGATAGGCATTCCCTTTCTGTTTCTATTGCAGTGACAGCCCTGAAGGTTAAAGGCTCCAGAGTAGTACTTGGCCCATAATCTTAGAAGACATCACTACATTATCAATGCCAGTGTTATACAGCGCAGTGCCCTCCATAATGTTTGGGACAAAGACCCATCATTTATTTATTTGCCTCTGTACTCCACAATTTGGGATTTGTAATAGAAAAAAAATTACAAGTGGTTAAAGTGCACATTGTCAGATTTTATTAAAGGGTATTTTTAAAGGGTATTTTCACTATGTAGAAATTACAGCTGTGTTTATACATAGGTAGACAAAAGTGCTGGAGAAACTCAGCGGGTGCGGCTATTATACATAGCCCCCCCATTGCAGGGCACCATAATGTTTGGGACACATGGATTCACAGGTGTTTGTAATTGCTCAGGTGTGTTTAAATGCTTCCTTAATGCAGGTATCAGAGAGCTCTCAGCACCTAGTCTTTCCTCCAGCCTTTCCATCATCTTTGGAAACTTTTATTGCTGTTTCTCAACATGAGGACCAAAGTTGTGCCAATGAAAGTCAAATAAGCCATTATGAGTCTGAGAAACAAGACTAAAACTGTTAGAGACATCAGCCAAACCTTAGGCTTACCAAAATCAACTGTTTGGGACATCATTAAGAAGAAAGAGAGCACTGGTGAGTTTACTAATTGCAAAGGGACTGGCAGGCCAAGGAAGACCTCCACAGCTGATGACCGAAGAATTATCTCTATAGTAAAGAAAAATCCCCAAACACCTGTCCGACAAATCAGAAACACTCTTCAGGAGTCAGGTGTGGATTTGTCAATGACCACTTTCCGCAGAAGTCTTCATGAACGGAAATACAGGGGCTACACTGCAAGATGCAAACCACTGGTTAGCCGCAAAAATAGGATGGCCATGTTAGAGTTTGCCAAGAAGTACTTAAAAGAGCAACCACAGTTTTGGAAAAAGGTCTTGTGGACAAATGAGATGAAGATTAACTTATATCAGAGTGATGACAAGAGTATGGAGGAGAGAAGGAATTGCCCAAGATCCAAAGCATACCACCTCATCTGTGAAACATGATGGTGGGGGTGTTATGGCCTGGGCATGTGTGGCTGCTAAAGGTACTGGCTCACTTATCTTCATGGATGATACAACTGATGGTAGTAGTGTAATGAAATCTGAAGTGGTATCTGCTCAAGTTCAAACAAATGCCTCAAAACTCATTGGCCAGCGCTTCATTCTACAGCAAGACGATGATCCCAAACATATTGCTAAAGCAATAAAGGAGTTTATCACAGCTAAAAAATTCTTGTGGCCAAGTCAATCACCCGATCTGAACCCAATTGAGCATACCTTTTATATGCTGAAGAGAAAACTGAAGGGGACTAGCCCCCAAAACAAGCATAAGCTAAAGATAGCTGCAAAACAGGCCTGGCAGAGCATCACCAGAGAAGGCACCCAGCAACTGGCGATGTCCCTGAATCGCAGACTTCAAACACTCATTGCATGCAAAGGATATGCAACAAAATACTAAATATGTTATTTTCATTTTCATGACATTGCTATGTCCCAAACATTATGGTGCCCTGAAATGGGGGAACTAGGTATAAACACAGCTGCAATTTCTACATGGTGAAATCAAAATGTATAAAAATGGCCTTTATTAAAATCTGACAATGTGCACTTTAACCAAATGTGATTTTTTTATATTACAAATCTCAAATTGTGGAGTATAGAGGGAAATAAATAAATTATGGGTCTTTGTCCCAAACATTATGGAGGCCACTGTAGATGAGATACAACCTCTGGTGCCAAATGCCCATTCTAGTAGTTTGGGAGGGTATTAGAATGTGTTATTTTAAGGAGATCATTGAGGATATCTAATGCCTGAACCAACATTTACTAGATTAACCAGGCCATCAATTAATTAAACAACCGCTTACTTTTCCATAATGCAGCAATAAACATAATTTAAAAGTATTTAGTACATTTAAGATACAGTAATACAATCTTATATGTGCAATCATTATAGATGATAATAAACAGCTAATTTAATTCAACCAATATAATGTTAATTGTTTTTCTCTAACATTTCTAGAATAAAACATACCACATCTCCGTGTCCAAAGAGCTGGTACAGTTCTTCTCTTGGTTTCTCAATCTCCACAGAAATAGTAATTCGCTGCTCGACTGACACATTAGCATTGTACTGCACCACCTGCTGTATCATGGCCACCTGCTCAGATCCATTTCTGCCCTGCGTTTCAATGACAATTATACAGATTCATGCCGTGTAATTTTGTTTGTTTATGATTAAGCTTGTTGACATTCACGGAATTGAAAGGCATCACTTGATAAATTCATGGTATGTTTCCACTTTTGGATAGAGTTGTAATCATAAAGCCATACAGCAGGGAAATGCCCTTTGGCCCAACTTGTCTATACTGACCAAGATGCCCCTCTAAAGCTTTTCTAACCATGTTCAAATGTGTTTTAAATGTTATTATAGTCCTGCCACAACTACCTCCTTTGGCAGCTCATTCTGTATACCTACCCTCTGGGTGAAAAGTTGCTCCGCAGGTTCCTATTAAATCTTTGCCCTCTCACCTGAAACTATGTGCTCCGGTTCTTGAATCCATGACTGTGTAAAAAATTCTGCATATTAACCTCCTCTTTTCCTCTTTCAGATCACCCCTCAGCCTCCTGCGCTTTAAGGATTAAAGTCATATCCAGTTCAACCTCTCCCGATCTCAGGTCCTCAAGTCCTGATAACATCCACGTAAATCTTTTCTGAAGCCTTTCCAGCTTAACAATATCCTACCTGTAGCAGGGTGACCAAAACTGAACACAATACGCCAAATGCGCCACCTGCTTTGGTGTCATCTGCAAACTTACTAATCACGACTTGCACATCCACATCCAAACATAAACCGCAAACGGCAATGGACCCAGCACTTATCCCTGAGGCTCCCCATTAGTCACAGGCCTCCGTTCCGAAAAACAACTTTCCAACTTCATCAGCTTCAGCTTCCTTCCATGAAACCAATTCTCTCTCCAGTTGGCTAGCTCTTCCTGAATCCTATACGATCTCACCTTCCAGAGCAGCCTACCATACATAATCTTGTCAAATGCCTTGCTGAAATCCATATGTACAATGTCTACAACTCTGCCCAAAGCCCACATCTATGGCTTTGCCCTCATCAACATTTTAGGTTACTTCTTCAAAAAACTCAATCATATTTCTCAAATTTTCTTCAGTAACTTACCCACGACAGATGTTAGGCTCACTGGTCTATAGTTCCCAGTTTTTTTCTTGCAGCTCTACTTAAGTAGAGGCACAACATTAACCCCCTTCCAGTCTTTTGCCACCTCACCTGTGACTAATAATGATTCATATATTTCAGCCAGGGCTCCTGCAATTTCTTCTCTCGTTTCCCACAATATCCTTGCATGTATCTGATCAGGCCCAGGAGATATATTTGCAATCATACACCTTCCAATGTCCAGCACCTCCTCGACCGTAATACGGACTGTCAAGACATTTCCATTAACTGTCCCAAGTTCCCCAGTCCGCATGTTTATGTACAAACAGGCTGCACAGAGATAACAGTTTTGTTTCTGAGGGGCCATATTCTTTCTTTAGTTACCCTGTTTCCATTAATGTAATCTGTAAGGATTTTCATTAATATCTGCCGGAGCTATCACCCTTCCCCGCTTTGCTCTCCTGATTTCCTTAACTATGCACCTTAGTTCCCGAAACTCCTCCAGGGATAAACTGGATCCCATCTTCCTGTACATGTTCCATACCTCCTTTTGCCTGACCAGAGCCTCCATTTTTCTCATCATCCCAGCTTCCTTACTCACCTGCCTTGTCCTTCACCCCAACAGGAACATGCGTGCCCTGAACTTGTCATCTCACGTTTAAACGCATCCCATTTACTAGAGTGGTATTGGAGGCATATGGTATGCTTGCCTTTATTGGTCATGGCATTGAATATAAGGATCAGGAACTCATGTTGCAGTTTTATGAACCTTTGCTTAGGCCACATTTGGAGTAATCTGTGCAGTTCTGTTCGCCCCCATTAAAGGCTTTGTAGAGGGTACAGAAGAGGTTCAATAGAATGCTGCCTGGATAGGAGGGTATTAGCCAAACCCTGGCCTGTGATTGCTCAACATGGAGGACGAGCATCAGCACTGATCATCTCAAGTGTCTACCATTGAAGCATGAGGAGGCTGTGTGAATATAACAGCAGGATCATATCATATCATAAATGACCCATTTAATTTTACATTAATATTTCAATCTCGCATGAGGTGAGTTAGAGAAGCACTGGAATGCAATGAAATGTAACCACAAAATAACTTTGTTGTTAACACTGTTACGTCTTTATATAATCAAAAAGTTCAGATGTGTTACTCCTCATAATCAAAATGTAATTATTGGTGAAAGAACCGTTGATTTGAAGGAGACTGCCCATTTTAGATTGTAAATAAATCACAAATGTTTATGTATTTTTGAAGAACAATGTTTACTTACGAAATTTCAAATGATTTGATGCAACGTTTGACTATGAACAATATCAGAAATAGACGATTGGTGACAATAGCTTGAAAACTGAATTTTGGAGAAGTTGGATGGAAATTTGAGAAATGACATGACCAGACTCGGTGATCAATAAAAAAGAAGGAGGTTTGAACAGTCAGACCCATTCTTGTGGATCAAAAGAGATGGGATAGTGATATTTTGAAAGAGTGGGGTAGAGTGGTTCAAGAATGTGAAGACAGGTGAAAAAATATCTGAAATTTGGGGTCAGGGTTATTATGTTTTTGTTCAGGAAAGAAAGTATTTGTTAAAAATTGGAAAAGGTTTCATTTTTTTAGAATAAGACTCCTTAAAACTTCTGGTGCCCAAATAGAAAATAACAGTTTTGTACCTGCCAATTGGTACTCAGGTTTTACTCCAAAACCTCTTCACCACTGAATAAAAATAGTCAGCATTTCCCCATCTCATTTTCATCAAGAAATACCATGTTTTTATTCACTATGTTGGTTAGAAATGTTACTGAAACTCATATATATGGCTTTACAAAAGCCTGTTTAAAGCCAAAGAAATTTTGCAAGGTCTTTATTAGAAATAATATAACAATAGTGATCTGCAATGCAGTTTGTGTGTAAACCAAATCCTGATTTTAAAAATTGTTCCTTTGAATACATTAGAGAGATGTCATGGGATCCAAGGAGAAATAGCAGAATGGATAGTAAATTGGCTCCATGGAAGAGAGCAGAGGGCGATGGTGGAAGGTTACTTCTCGGACTGGTGACTAGTGGTATGCCTCTGGGTTCGGTGCTGGGCCCGTTACTGTTTGTCATCTACATCAATGATTTGGATGAGAATATACAGGGCAAGATTAGCAAGTTTGCTGATGATACAAAAGTGGGTGGTTTTGCAGATAGTGAAGATGGTTGTGAAAGATTGCAGCAGGATCTGGATCGATTGACCAGGTGGGCAGAGGAATGGTTGATAGAATTTAGTACAGAGAAGTGTGAGGTGTTGCATTTCATACGTCTAATAAGGGCAGGACCCTCACAGTGAATGGTTGGCCTCGGGGGAGTGTGTAGAGCCTAGGAGTACAGATGCATAGTTCCTTGAAGGTCGAGTCGCAGTTAGATAAGGTGGCCAAAAAGGCTTTTGGCACATTATCCTTCATCAGTCAGAGTATTGCATAGAGAAGTTGGAAGTTCATGTTGTAGTTGTATACGACGTTGGTGAGACCACATTTAGAATATTGTGTTCAATTCTGGGCACCATGTTATAGGAAAGATATTGTTAAGCTTGGAAAGGCTCAGAGAAGATTTACGAGGATGTTGCCAGGACTAGAGGGTGTGAGCTATAGGGAGATGTTGAGTAGGCTGGATCTCTATTCCTTGGAGCCCAGGAGGTTGAAGGGTGATCTCATAGAGGTGTATAAAATCATGAGAGGAATAGATCGAGTAGATGCAGAGTCTCTTACCCAGAGTAGGGAAATCGAGGACCAGAGGACATAGGTTCAAGGTGAAGGGGAAAAGATTTAATAGGAATCTGAGGGGTAACTTTTTCACACAAAGGGTGGTGGGTGTATGGAACAAGCCTCAACTACCTCCTCTGCCAGAGGAGGTAGTTGAGGCTGGGACTATCCCAATGTTTAAGAAACAGTTAGACAGGTGCATGGATAGGACAGGTTTGGAGGAATATGGACCAAGCACAGGTAGGTGGGACTAGTGTAGCTGGGACATGTTGGCCGGTGTGGGCAAGTTGGGCCAAAGGGCCTGTTTCCACATTGTATCACTCCATGACTCTATGACTATCACATAAATACAAAATCTGCTCTTTAAAACAAAGACAGGTTTAAGATTTGCCTGTTCTTGGATCACTGAAGTGAATATAATCATAGTGCATAGTTCTCTCAATACTTAACAGTCTTGCCTCAGTGCTTATATATCCTTTCCTTTTTCAGACATCAAAGGCAATTACTTGGTAAATATTAAAGAAGGACCAAGAAATGCATCTCCATTGGCTCCAGAGAAAACTGGAAAAACAACTTTTTGTTTCCATTGTAGGAAAAGTCATAACACCAATATTATATAAACTGCTTGATTACAAAAGCCACCACTTACCTCCCAGTGAATCCATTTGTACTGCGAAAGATCAACTTTCCTAAAATCCTCTGGAGTAACATTTGGTAAATTCCTAGATGCAACCAGATTTAAATCAAACTTTAAAATGGGTGTTGCAGAATTTCAGTTTAACTATGAGATAATTAAGCTTTACAAATATGTCATATTTTTGGCATATAATGCTTTCCAAATTTAAGTTACATTATAGAAAACATTCTGAAGAATGTACTAACTACAGAAAAGTACTATATTAACATAATTAAAATGAGGATCAAGCAAATTTAAGTGTTTGCATTTAATTTACATGCATTAAATTACTGAAGCATTCAATTTTGAACTTGAAATTTTATAGAAAACATCTTGTTACCTTCAATTACTAAGGTTCACCATTCCATCTGATCTTGAATTCTTTCCCTTGTCTCTTAACTAACCATCTCGTCCTGATCACTGTGAGCGTTCAAGTGTGCAGGCACTACCTCAGGCTCCATTCTACCCCAGTGCCGTGGTGGTAATTAGCTCCTTTGTGAGCTGAGCAGTTGCCCAAAAACAGATATATTTTAAAAAATCAGAATTCTTGTCAGTGTTCTCCAGAAAGGTAATGCCTTGATTTTTTTTCATTTGGACAGTCACGCTAAACATTAGTCAGTTTGGCAGGAGACAAACAAAATTCTGGCCAATGATGGAGAGAATTTATCTCTCGCTGGATGAATATCTGGCCAGTACTAAATAAGATTCTTTATCAGTTTATCACTATATATGACCCTCTCTTTAATAAATGTTTTACACGTATAAGATGGCAGATCAGTATGCATCCAGAGTCTAATTTGCAAAGCTAGAATAATGGTTCATTTTAAAGATGTAAATGTTAACTCTGTGACAATTCATTATACAAGTTTTATTGCAAATGATGTCATTATTTTCAAAATTCCTGAACTCCACTAACTCATAATTATCAAATTCTTATTTAGGTTTTGAACTTATTGCAAAGTTCTCTCAGTGCCAAGCTCATTATGAGACTCGCTGTCACTGAACAAACACAAAGCCAAAATCAGTTGGCATTAAGTCAATGGTTAAAGGTCAAGTTATCAAAAGGTTCTGAAAAAAAACCTCATTTAATTATTAACCTTTGAAGTAGTGCCAGTTTTGGCCTTTCAAGCATCTGTTCTGCCTGTTGAATTTGAAAAACCCACCTGACAAAAAGTTCAACGGGAAGAAGTTTGAAATGGCTCCAACTACTTCCTTCCAAACACAAATCAAATCACAAATTTAAAAATCAGACCTGAAGTCACACCAGCACTGAATTGAAAACACATGGAGAGCAGTTCCATGCATGCTATTACTTTGTCAATTTAGTTTGGAGTCTTAAAAATATTTTTTGTAACATCTTGTTTTTTCATGCTAATGTCAATAATTACTAAACACTAAGTGATAGATGCAGAAATTGAAGAGTCGATTGCTTAACCTGTAAACAAAGCAGGCTTAATTTTTATCTGTTATTATATGTGTCATTTATTTATTTGTTAAAATTTTCAAGCCATGATTTTTCAAGTTATTGAATTGAAAATCGTATATATTTGATTTTGGTGCCATGCAGAAGATAAATGTTACATGTGACATGGAGAAATACTCGTTTTAAGGATTATAAGTGAATAATGGACACTTTCATTTGTCCCCAAGTGCAGGAAAGGTACAGCCAGGAAATTCATAAGATAACAATGTCAGGTGTCTGATAATCTTTACTCAATTTTGTTTACATAATTAGTTGAGGGAAATATTATGGATGCAATAAAGGAAAGATAAATATTTGGCAATGGACGCTACAAACAAACCAACCATTTATTGCCTAATTGCTTTTGCCGTGCTGGCCTACCTTTGGGAACTACTTCTATCTACATGGTGAATTATACACAGTCTATTGGGTCTAGAATATTTCAACTGTAACCAGTACATGCAGATATACAGTATAGGATACTTTTTTAAAACTTGAACAAATTCAGGTGCACATGCAATATGAATGCCACTTTATGGGTGCTCCATACATACAAGCAAGCTCCCTTCCACTTATTAAATTTAAATTAAATTCAGTCTTGAAAAAAAAATGTTTTGGAAAAAAAGGTGCCATTGTCTCCTAGAAATATAGGCTGCCAGTTTCACCATGGGAAGCCACTTGCTTTAGAAATTGACAAGCAATTGCTTCAATTGATACTAAAGGTTCAAAGGTCAGTTTATTGTCACATGTACCAATTAAGGTATTACCATACAGCCATACTAAAAAAAAGCAAGACACAAAACTGCATAAAAGTTAACATAAACATCCGCCATAGCGAATTCCCCACATTCCTCATTGTGATGGAAGGCAATAAAGTCCAATCTTCTTCCTATTTATTCTCCCACAACCATCCGCAGTCGGGGCGATCGAAGCTCCCACAGCGGGCGGTCTTAGCCCCCACATCGGGGCAATCAAAGCTCCCACGTCAGGGTGGTCGAAGCTCCTGCGGTTTGGAGCTCCCAAAGTCGGTCTCTAACCAGGGACCGCGAGCTCCACAATGGTAAGTCCGCAGGCTCTCGTGGTTGGAGCTCCTGAAGTCGGTCTCCAGCAAACTCTGCCAACTCCTCGATGTTAGACGGCAGTGCGGGCGGAGATATACGGATAAAAGTTGCTTCTCCGTCGAGGTAGGAGATTAAAAAAAGTTTCCCCCCAACCACCCACATAAAACAAGCTAATGAACACTAAAGCATGCATTTAACACATACTAAAAAAAACAACAAAGAAGGGACAGTCAGACTGTTGGCGAGGCAGCCATTGCTGGCGCAACAATATAACAGTCCTTAATACTTGAAGCTCGTTGAAACAAACCATTGAACATGATTCATCCAGATTGTGTACTATGGTAACTAGACAGGGGAAGAAAATTAGTTGTTCCTGTTAATTGGCCCTCATCAACACCATTCATTACAATATTTGGTTGTCAAAGTAGACAGTGAGATATATAGTACAGCTACAGAAATGGGCAGAGAAATGGCAGGTCGAGTTTAAACAAAACAATTTTGAGGTGTTGTACTTTGGAAGGTCGAATGAAAGGGGAAAGTACGTAGTTAATGGCAAGACCCTTAACAGCATGATCTGGGGTCCACATCCACAGCTCTTTGAAAGTGGCAATACAAGTTTTGCCACTTTCAAGTAGAGAGTGGTAAAAAAGGTGTATCGTATGTTTGCCTTCATCTGTTGGGGCATTGGGTATGAGTCACTCTGCAGCTCTATAGGACTTTGGATAGGCTGCATTTGGAGTATATGTGCAATTCTGGTCATCCCAGAACAGGAAGGATGTGGAGGCATTAGAGAGGTTACAGAAGACATTTACTTGGTTCACTCATCCCTTCATACTTAAACTATCCCTTCCTCGGATATGTTCGTCTGCAATTGCAGGAGATGTAATCTCCTCCCTCAGGGATCCCAGCAGTCCTTCCAGGTGAGAGAGGTTTGCATGCACCTCCCCTAACATCTACTGTATCCAGTTTACCCGATGTGGTCTCCTTTACATTGGCGAGACCAGGCATAGACTCGGCGACGATTTCACAAAAAATACACAAAATGCTGGAGTGACTAAGCGGGGCAGGCATCAGGTCTGAAGTATGGTCTCGACCAGAAATGTCACCCATTCCTTCCCTCCAGAGGTGCTGCCTGGATGGAAAGGCACCTTTTGGGTTAATGGGGGCTGCTTCAAAACCTTCTCTTCAAATTTTTGTTCTTAATATTCATGGAACAATATTATTCAAGTCTTGAAAATACAAAATAAGAGGCTTGAAAACTATTTTTGTTTGCAAGAAACTTTGTCAACTATTCTAATAGTAGAGGTTGGATTAGGACACTTCAGAAAATGTTCATAAATTTATAGTTCTCCTTTCAAACACATAGTGAGGTGGAAGTTGATCGTGAGTTGTAGAATGAAGGCAGCTCTTCTATGTCTTTTTGTGTGTGGCTTAGAGAATGTAAAGAAAAACTACATCAAGAGGGGTCATGGACACAGAGTTTGAATCCATCTTCATCTACCATCTGATTCTGCATCATACCAGCAGTGCGGTGGGGTGTGTGTGGGGGGAGATGTGGTAATCACAGAATAATGGTCATGAATAAGAAACACAAGTGTTTTCTTCCCTCATGCCACAATTAGTGACACTGAGACCAACTCCAAACTCTTTTATTCCTGTCGTCAGTACAATCGTAGACAACCACAAAAAGCTGGAGTAACTCAGTGGGTCAGAGAGCATCTCTGGAGAAAACGTATAGGTGACATTTTGGGTCGAGACCTTTGTTCAGTACAATCTCATTTAGTGAACCCAAAACACACCGTATGAGTTTGACATGGACCTTTTTGCATCTATGGACAGGACCTACACAGCTTACGAACACTCATCTGCGTTCGTAACTTGGAACCTGTAAATACAAACAAACATTTGCGAAACCAGCGGTGTAGATTCGCCGACAGCTGCAGGCAGGGCTGCTGGCATCTTCTGCTGTGTGGAATCTCAGTTTGTGGCCGTGAACTGCTCGGATTACGAACCGCTCACGGAATGGAACCCTGCCATAACATGCAGCTCAGTAATTTATCCAGTGTCATTTTTTTTTACTCATTGAGCCAAAAGCAATGTTCTTTACAACTTATAATATTAAAAGGCCATGAAAGGAGTATTTCTGCATTGCCACACATTTTTATCGTATATGTAATATGAATTGAAGTGACAACAAATCTTACATGTCGGACAGTATGACCGTTCGCGAGCCATTGGTAATGTTGACGAGGCAGCAGGCACAAGGATTAACTCCCACACGCTGGCACACAATATTGGATATATTAACACCTCTGCTGCGAAAATCATCTGTTATGAAACTTCACCATGCAAAATGGCAAAGGCGGAGGAAACAAAGATGAAGAAAATCTGCTGTTATTGGCTATTTACAAAATAAAAGTTTCTGACGACTGGTTTGTGAAGTTGGCCACAAGAAATTGACTTACCTTTGAAGAAATGTTCACTGTTTAACCAGACCTTAATAGTGTTGAAGTCAAAATTAATGTCCTAGGTTGTTGTTGCCAGAACTGGCTGTTGATATTAATTATAACCTTGAGTAATCGATCAGGCAACTTTGATAGTGTTATTAATCTTATAATTACTCTGCCCCCTTGCTGATGAGAACATCTACAACTAAGATTTGTTTTAACAACAATTTGCAGTTATATGTACCTTCTAAGTAATAGAGCACCCTGTGCTTCTACAATTAACACACTGCGACACCAAACAGATCTGGGATTTTTGAAGTAATTTGGGTTCTAATACTCAAAATTAGTGAGAGATTACAGGTGAGCAAAGTTTGATTTTAACATGTTTCTTTTCAACTGGTGCAAGCATAGCCAAAGCCTTTCCAATGACCAATTTCAAGATGCTGAAAAGGTTTTGTGATGTTCTGACTTGAAATCTTTAAACCTGTGAATCCCTCCTTACCAGAGAACTCAGACAAGAATCTTTCAAAATATAAGCTTTTTCTGCTGACCACATGATGAGAATCTGTCAATATTCTGTTCTGAGTCGAGTCTTTCCTTTGTTTGTTTGCAAGTTTGAGCTGCTTTCTGGGAACACATACAAACCTGTTTGTGTGAAGGATAGTGCGTGAACCATTGCTTATGTTGCTGATGATAATGGAGGCTGGGAAAGATGATTCTGTATGAACAATCACGTTAGGCACAGCAATCCCATATCGTCTGAAGTCATCATAAATAAAACTGTGAGATATTTATAGAGGGAATATTTTAGAAAATAACTTCAGGGAGTAGGTTAACATTGGTAGGATGACTATCAATTCAACCTCTGAAAGATTAATAATTAACTTTCAAACTGCAGGACACAAATGTACCTGAGTACATAACTTACAGGTTGCCACTTCCAACACTAATTATTCTAATGTGAATATGAACCACTTTAAAGAATGGTAAAAAAAATGTAATTATATTTTGTAAATTTAAAAATCAATCCATTATTTATATTAATATTGAATACAATGCAACCATCTTATCAGTTGGAAATATGCACCATTAACACACATGAACTTCTTAAAATATTGAATTGGAAATTGACATTGTTCAATGGCTTCAATTGCAACACATGCTGAAACATAGAAAATATGTGCAGGGCAAGGCCATTCAGCCCTTCGAGCCAGCACCGCCAGTCATTGTGATCATGGCTGATCGTCCCCAATCAATAACCCGTGCCTGCCTTCTCCCCATATCCTTTGATTCTACTAGCCCCTAGAGCTCTATCTAACTGTCTCTTAAATCCTCCAGTGACTTGTCCTCCACTGCCCTCTGGGGCACTATTAATGTAAATTCAGAAATGCATGAATTAATCAAGGTTAGCCAGCACAGGTTTATTAAAGTTAAAATGTGTTTAACAAATTTAGATAGTATTTTAAGTAACAATTGCATAATATAGTAGGTGGAATGTTTATCAAGTTTTGGAATGCATTTGAAAAGATGTCTTGTAAAGAGGAAATGTATGTGTATAAATAATAAATTAGCTGACAAATTCTGAATGGGAGACAGACATAAAAAGCTGGAGTAACTCCGTGGGTCAGACAGCATCTCTGGAGAATAGGAATAGGTGACGTTTCGGGTCGAGACCCTTCGTCAGATTGTATCTGTCCGAAAACTGTGTCTGAAGAAGGATCTAAAGCTCCAGCTTTTGTGTCAATCTTCGGTTTAAACCAGCATCTGCAGTTCCTTCCTACACAACTTCTGAATGGGCGCAGCTTGCATATTAGGAAGTTTAGAAGCGTTGTACCTTTGAGATCACTGCTGCCCCTACTTTTGTTGGGACAGATAAATGCATTATTAGACTTGGATACAGGGAACACAATTTAACATCTGATGTAGATTCACCAAGATAAGAGTGATGCATATGTCGTGCATCAGAGTGAGGTGATATGTCATGCATGATAAGAGTGATGCATATTGGAGAAACAAACTAAATAAAGCATGCAAATTTTATATGAATTGAAAGGCATCAAACATTAACCTAGAAATTGGACTTTTCCAACTGTATTTTTATGTGTAGTGTCAGCAACAATTCATGTCTACGCAACAAATAAATTGTGAAATTGGTGAGCGAGATGTGTATGTGCTGCACTTTACAGACGTTCAAATAGGAAATTAGGTCTCCAAAGACTCAATTGGACCTGACCGAGATGGACATACCTTTGCCTGCTACCTCCATCCTAATTTGTCTTGGGTAAGCAGAGGTGGTCAGAATGCCTCCAATAATGGAGAGATGCCAGTGGTGCCTCTACTAAGGCAGCCATGGGATGGGTACTACAGAAGCTAAATAAGCTGTTCGCTTATGCAACCTGTGGAATATGTAACCTATTTGAGCAGCCTGCCACCTGGTGACGTCAGCAAAGAAACCTGCAAATAGCAAGATAGGCAACAAACCAGCACACTGTGTTCCGAATCCAGGTGAAACTGTTCGAGAAGTTGTACTGTAGAGATCTGAGCTCCAGTTTACATCAGCACTTTTCAGTATAAATCAGTATTTAGGCATTGGGCAAATATTTGTGTTTTATGTTCTGTGCCAAACACTATGTAAAAGGTCCATTGCAGTAAAATGGTTTATTTTCACAACTCGTACCATGTCATATGGGTGGCACACTAGTGCAGCTGGTAGAGCTGCTGCCTTACAACACCAGACAACCGGGTTTGCCCCTGTTTTTAGGACTGTCTATGTGGAGTTTGCACGTTCTCCCTATGACCACATAGATTTTTTCCGGGTGCTCTGGTTTCCTCCCATCTTCCAAAGACATGCAAGTTTGTCGGTTAATTTAGCCTCTGTAAAATTACCCTTCGTGCATAGGAAAGTGGGATAAAAAGAACTAGAGTGCATGGGTGATCGATGTCGTCAGCGTGGGCTTGGTGGGCTGAAGGGCCTGTTTCCTTGCTGTATCTTTCAATCAATCAGCCATTCAAAAGTGACTACTTGTGTGACTAATTCTGGATGCAATTGATTTTGGAACTCATAAAGTTTAAAAAAAAAGTATAGTGCAATTATTTTTTTAAGATTGATGTTCAATAGCTGCTGGAAGATAAGGCCATCAGCATTTGTCAAGTGGTGATTTAAGAGTACAAGACAAAATAGTGGATACATTTAATAAAGACCTGGTTTAGCTCTGGTTAAAACATTATATGCGGTTTTGCCTCCCTGTATATAGAGAAGCCATGTACCACAGAAGTTCACCTGGAAGATGACATTAAAATATTTTAACAGTTTGCATTATTTCTATTCAATACTCAAAATTGTTCTTCTGCATTATTTCCTTTCAGAGAATAGGAAACTACTTTTGATGAAAAATTGTAATCATTCTCACTGGAGCAAAGAAAGGAAGGAGGTGACTTAATTACAATTTTGATATTGGTAGAGCATACAGGAAATGACTATTTCCTTTAGTTGTGGAAGCATCAAAAATGAGTTAATTTATATCACTGCGCTAATAGTCAGAAGCGGGCATTTGTTTCTAAGGAATGTTGATTGTGCATGGAATTCTTTTTAGAGACAGCTGCATCTTTTAATGGAATATTAGATAAATATTTGGTTGATGAAATCACACAAAAGATCAGGAGGATTACATAGATAGCTCAGTAAACCATGGTACAGGCATATTGGGCCAAACGCTTTCACTTTTTTGGTTTATTTTGCATTAATAAAAGGATGAAATTTAGAATGAGTAAGCAGTTAATAGCAACTTATTTCATTCTGCAAGTATAAATGACGTTGGTTACATGAACAGAAGCTTGTCCTTCTTGCTGCACTTTCCTTGAATCTGCCCCCTTTTTATGTTATTGCAGGATATAAAATGTGTGTGATTTAACCCTTTCTAATGATCTTTTTGTTGCTTCACAAAACATGATTTTTTTCATTGCTTGTGCAAACAGAAAGGAACATAGGCACAAGGAACTGCAGATGCTGGTTTACAAAAGAAACATAGTTGTAGTAATTTCTTGAAGGGTATCCTCTCCTTTAGTCTTTGCCTATAATAATTTCCTCCCCAAACTAAAACATTGTTTATGCTTTGTTTATGATTCATTGACACATTTCCTGGGTCCTCTTTCCCCAAATTGCATCCAATTGATGAAGGAAAGTTTTCTGTTCATTTGTGCCTCGAACACAAGGGCAGCTTTTTAAAATTACATATTTAGCTCTCAGACATTGGAATTCAGGAATCACAGACATTTATTCATTCCGTCTTCACCATGTTCACATTCTGTGTTCCTTGGGATTGTAGAATTTCCATTTTTTTAATACGTGGCTAAGTTATCTGTAAGTATCAGGTTTAAATGAAACTGGCTTATAAAAATGTTACAAAAGATTAAAATTGACCATTACATTGACTTTATTCGGAATGGTCCCTCCAGAAGCTAGGGTACTGTTCTATTCACCACAACCCCATTGATGACATTGGACTTGGTCTATGGAACTGATGCACAAGAATGTGCAACAATGCTGAGAATTATATTCTGCGCTCTGTATCTTTCCCTTTGCTCTATCTATTATACTTGTGTTTGAACTGATTGTATCTAAAGATATGGTATATCTGATCTCTTTGGAATGCATACAAAACAAAATATGTCATTGTAACTCGGTAAAAGTGACAATAATAAGCCTAAACCTAAAACCTAAACCGAAGGGAATAAATCATTCAGAATCATTGATAATTTCTTCTCACACTGTTTTGTATCCATTAGTAAATGTTATGATCCAAATTATTCTAGGCAGCTCCTAATTCTGCAGAGGCATTAAAAACATTCCATGCTGACCTATATTGTGTATGTAGCTTTTTTTTCTGGGACTTTTTTCCTAATCTCGTTACATTTTGACATGTTCCTATACTAATCTTGTCAAACCTCATATTTTCCTGTGGGAATTTTATAACTCATCATCCTCTTTGATTATTTATCAGCCCCACTTATGGTCACACTTGTTTGGTCTGAGCATTTTGGATGCTCAGCAAAAATTCTCTCATATTTTGTTGAGGGCGGTTTAAAAAAAAAAACATTTAGCTCTCAGACTTTGGAATTCAGGACTCACAGACATTTAGTCATTCTGTGTTCAGTTTCCTTGGGATTTTAAATGTTCTGTTTTTTTATACATGGATGAGTTATCTATAAGTATCAGGTTTAAATGAAACTTCCATGATGTCTGACATAAAAATGTTTCTGAAAAATAAAAATTGAACATTAAATTGACTTTATTCTTAATTTTTCCAGTGTTCTCCAGGAATAAATCTACTGTGTTTAAATTATGGTTGTTTAGTTCATATTTTGTCAGACAAAATAGTGGGAGCCGTCTCTTTAAAAGAAGACAAAACTCAGAGTTTATTCACTTTTTTGGTCAAATTTGATTGTTTCTTATCACCACATTTGTGCCAAAAACTTTTTTGAAAGACCTTTGATTCTTGTCACCTGGACAATTTCTTGTACATTTGAACAAACAAATCAAATCAAATACAGATGAAAAATGCTGGAAATACTCAGCAGCATCCAATAAAAAGAGCAGGATCGCAACATGTTGAAGGCCCTTTATCAGAACTGGGAAAGGGAGAACACAGATTAGATTACATTTGTACAGAGGGTGTGTGAGGGTGATTAATAGGACAAAGGAAACATCTCTTTTAGGGCAAGGCCAGGTTGGTCTAATGCTTATGGGTCTGTCTGGTAGATTAATAAAGCCTGAAAGAGAGAGAGAAAGGAAAGGGAGATGTTAAAGTAGTGAAATAGTGAAATGCCATCACTTAAAAGTGAAACCAAAAGGGGAATGCTGGGAATGTCTAGCATATGAAGCAGGGTCGATGGGGAAAGAAACAGCTGAGTATTACAGATGGATTACCTTGCTGAAAAGGGGACCAGTTCTGATACAAACAGAAGAGGCTAAGTATCTAAAACTGCTTAATTATACATTGCGTTCTCAGGCTGAAATGTGAGACAGAAAAGGAATGATATTTCTCAAGCTTATTGAAACCTTGTTGAAACAGTCCAGGAGGCCACAGAGGGGGATTGGGATGGAGAATTAGAGTAGCAGACATAGATACTCATGATTGTTCATGAAAGGAGGCCAAAGATCAGATTGCAAATAATTATTTAAATCTACTTCTGGGCGATGATCCCACTACTGAACATTAGGTCATTGCTTCCAAGTAGTCATTGATATTCTCAAGGAGATCATCCTTCCTCATCCTCCATGTATTATTCTTCCTGACTGTTAGGCAGGTCTATTGTTTCAGTCTGTTCTTGCCCCATCAAACTTCCTATTTGACTCCATCCTTTCTGTTCTGCTACAATAGACAAAAGACAATAGACAATGGGTGCAGGAGTAGGCCATTCGGCCCTTCGATTCACTGTGATCATGGCTGATCATACATAATCAGTACCCCGTTCCTGCCTTCTCCCCATATCCCTTGACTCCGCTATCTTTAAGAGCTCTATCTAACCCTCTCTTGAAAGCATCCAGAAAATTGGCCTCCACTGCCTTCTGAGGCAGATGATTGCACAGGTTCACAACTCTCTGGGTGAAAAAGTTTTTCCTCATCTCCGTTCTAAACGGCCTACCCCTTATACTTAAACTGTGGCCCCTGGTTCTGGACCCCCCTCTTTGGGAACATGTTTCCTGCTTCTAGTGTGTCCAATCCCTTAATAATCTTATATGTTTCAATAAGATCCCCTTTCCTCCTTCTAAATTTCAGTGTATGCAAACCCAGTCGCTTCATTCAATACACAATACACAATACAATTTATTTGTCACTTGAACCTCATAGAGGCTCAAATGAAATGTTGTTTCTGCAGTCATACACACAAGAAAAAAAGACCCAAGACACAACACAATTTACACAGACATCCATCACAGCGCATCTCCTCCTCGCTGTGATGGAAGGCAAAAAAAAAACTTATCTCTCCATTCTGAGCATTTTGGATGGGGGGGGAGAGATATTTAATAGGAACCTGAGGGACAACATTCTATCAACATATGACATCCCACCATCCCGGGAATTAACCTTGTGAACTTACGCTGCACTCCCTCAATAGCAAGAATGTCCTTCCCCAAATTTGGAGACCAAAACTGCACACAATACTCCAGCTGTGGTCTCACTAGGGCCCTGTACAACTGCAGAAGGACCTCTTTGCTCCTATACTCAACTCCTCTTGTTATGAAGGCCAACATGCCATTCGCTTTCTTCACTACCTGCTGTACCGGCATGCTTGCTTTCAGTGACTGATGAACAAGGATCCCCAGATCCCAGATTTCAGTGAGTGATGAACAAATACAAGTACCCTGAGTATCCCCAGTCCCACTAGTCCCACTAGTACCACTAGGCCCCTCTCATTTGCATCAATGAATTAATGAATGAATACTTTATTGTCACCTGCGACAAGTCACAATGAAATTCTTTCTTTTGCATACCAATGGTGGTGTCGACAAAGTTACAATGACAATTCAAAGGCCCTCAATCGGGATATATGGAGACACTCAGCTTCTTCCTTGAACAGAGGCTAAACAAGTTCTCCTCCACAAGCACTATCATGTTCCTGGCAAAATTCATTCTCAAAGTGAACAATTTCTCCTCGATCGACTCACTATCTTACGAGCAAATGTGTAGCTAGGATAATTTGCACAAAGCTAACTTACATTTGTCTTTTTGTGGGATTTACAGAACAGTCTCTGTTTCAATCATTGGTTTAAGGTAAAGGGGGGGGGGGGGGGGGGGAAGAGATATTTAATAGGAACATTTTTTACACAATCGGTGGTGGGCCTATGAAACAGGCTGCCAGAGGAGGTAATTGCCAGAGGAGGTAATTGAGGCAGGTACTATCACAACGTTTAAAAAAAAAACATTTGGACAGGTACATGGATAGGATCAGTCTGAAGAAGGGTCTTGACCTGAAACATCACCCATTCCTTCTATCCAGAGATGCTGCCTGTCCCGCTGAGTTACTCCAGCATTTTGTGTCTACATGGATAGGATAGGTTAAGAAGGATATGAGCCAAATGCAGTCAGGTGGCACTAGTGTTGGCGTGCACAAGTTGTGCTGAAGGGCCTGTTTCCACGCTGTATGATTCTGTGACTCTCTGACCCTATTCATATTGCCTCCCTCAGCTGAAGGCTGGTACATTAACTCTGTTCATTCAACGGTACATTATCTGTAACATTAACTCTGTTCTTCTCTCTCCATAGATGTTGCCTGATCTATTGGGCATTTACAACATCTGAAGGTTTTTGACTTCCAAAAGAGCAGTTGAAGACTGTGCATGAGGTATTGTTAATCATAAAGTGACACAATATTAGAAAGTGTCACAATGATACCATAAGATAAAATGATGCATGAAAATAATTATTTCAACTTACTCTGAAATACGCCCAGGTACAAGAGAGCCCATGAATCCACAGGAGGCACCAAGTAATGAGAGAACTGTACAAGAATTGGAGGCGTTTCCCCCTCGTTGCCACTTCTGAGATATACATCTAAAGAAGTAAATCCAATTGAGAATTTGATATGCTTCATCCGATTCAAAAATTATTTTCCCAGTTTTACTTTCATTACACTGTTACGTTCTGAAGAGATTTCTGAAGGGGAGGCACGGTGGCGTAGCGGTAGAGTTGCTGCCTTACAGCGCCAGAGACCCTGGTTCGATCCTGACTATGGGTGCTGTCTGTACGGAGTTTGTACGTTCTCCCCGTGACCTGCGTGTGTTGTCTCTGACATCTTCGGTTTCCTCGCACACTCCAAAGACGTACAAATTTGTAGGTTAATTGGCTTGGTAAAAATGTAAAATTGTCCCTAGCGTGTGTAGGGTAGTGTTATGTGGAATGTGTTTGGATGACTGGTCGGTGCGGACTCGGTGGGCCGAAGGGCCTGTTTCCGTGCTGTACCTCTAGAACTAAAATTAAAAAGGTTTAAATTTCTCCTCAGAGACTTGAGCCTATAACCAGAGAAATGCTAAGCTATTTCATTGCAGAACTGAGGGAGTGCTGGAGTGTTACAGGGATGCCTTTCAAATGAAATGTTAAATTAAGACACTGTCCACACATTCAGATGGATTAAAAAATTGTTTAGTTCCTTTTGTAATACAGGCAAGGGCATTCTCCCAATATTTATTCCACAAATTATATTTAAAAAAAACGATATTGGTTATTAATAAGTTATTATTAATGGGATCTAAATGCATATAACCGGCTACCATATTTCTTAACATCTAAAACATTTCACAGGCTATTCAATATCTTGGGTTATCCTGATGAAAGCCATGATTTAAACAGGATTTTCTTGTTTATTACTCAATCAGTAAATTGGGTAGCAAACTAGATCGATCTCTGAGTGTGACTGAAAGATGAACTGAGAAGAAAATCTCACCAGATTTCAGGAAATTTAGTGATTTACTAAATATTTTAGTCATCAGAAATATTGTTAGAAAATTAGAATTTAAAAAAAAATCCATTAAAATTATGAAAAATGGAAGAAAAAACAGTGATCATTTTACCCCTAATAAAAAAACCATACTATTTACCGAGTATCTGTGTCTTCAACTGGAAATGTATCAATCACGTTAATAATATCCAAGCAGACTAGCCCAACACAGAGGATCTGCTTCCCTTTGGCTGCCATTCTGTAACAACACAATGAATAAATATTGTTCTTAGATTTCAGCAACGCATAACCAAATGAATCTTTAGGAATAAAACCTGCAAACACTGGAAATTTCAAATTAAATGGACACCATTAAAAAAAAATGAAGCAATAATCGATTTGGAATCCCCAGATGTACAGTGTTTTCTATTTATAGACGTGAAGTTGCTGTAATCCATGTACATAGAATGAGCAAAAATGTGTGCTGCAAGTTTGATTTTATTCTTTGCAAACCACTGGTTAATTTAAAACCACATTATTTACACGAAAGAATGTTCGATTGCATGTTTTTCTACTGCAAATAAAGGAACAATTAAAGTGAGTCACAAAAACTGCTTCCATGTGACAGCACTACATTAAAAATATAATACAGTCCTTTCCTGTGAACAATGAAAGGTTTGTCAAGCATCGATCATGAACTCAATGTGCTCTCAATGGCCATTCTTTACCCATGAATGGATGCCTTGTTTTCCAGAAACTCCTTTACATAAGCAGCCACCTCAAAGCATCAGTCATAGTATTTGGTCTTTTAACAATATAAAAATAGCACAACCCATCAAGCAGCATTAATGGAAAGTAATACAGCATTAATGTTTGAAATCCAAGATCCTTCATCAGAATTGGGAAAGTGAGAAGACAAGTTAGTTTTAAATTACAGAGAGGGTTGGGCAAGAATGGATATAACAGAGAGAATATGTCTGATTGAGGGAGGCCAGGATTGCCATGAAGATAATCTGGTATTGAAGCCATCTAGTTTATAGATTCATGAGGGCATTTACAGAGAGGGAAAACATGCAAAAGTTGTAAAATGCAGATCAGGCCTGTGGGAATTGCCCAGCATATTAGGCAGCGTCCAGGAAAGAGAAAAAATAAGTAATTATTATAGGTAGATAACTCACAGCAAAACACACACGTTCTGAAACAAACACAGACAACAAGATACACACAAGGAACTGGAATCTTGAGCAAAAAACACTATGTGCTGGAGTAACTCATTGGGTGAGGTAGTGGAGAGTCAAGAGATGAATGCCAAACTGTAGTCTATGAACAACAGCCTGACATATGTTGTTTTGATCCAAGTGGCCCAGTGCAGAGTGTAGAGCCAGCAAGCTCTAATCCCTCGTTGATCTATTGTGGCAGTCAGCAAATTGTAATGGGTGCTGATTTGACATTCACAGTATTGACGGAATAATGCCAGTGCTCTTTGTGGCTGGATTCTTCCTCCAAATAACATACATCTGTGGTCCACTATCCAATGTCACCAGACCTCCTGGATTGCTCACTGTAATAAGGTACACAAGTAGTCTACCACAATGACATCAATAAACAAAAAAGCTGCAGACTAATCAGATTGAATTGGGTTAACAGTACAGTATTTTTCTGGTAGACATATTTAATTTCTTTTTTTCTGAGTGAGTTTATTCCTTCTCCTTAATTTAATTTTTTTAATTAAATCCAATCGTACGTTACATTCTTTTCTATTGCTGTATTTGCTTTGGTCCTCTGTACAAACTTGTGTTCATTGTGAGAACAGATTGCACCGTTGTTTTGTAAATAATACTTAAACTGAGACTCGCCTGTTTGAACTAATTAGAGACCATAAACCATCAGTCTGATGAAGGGTCTCGACCCGGAACATCACGCATTCCTTCTCTCCAGAGATGCTGCCTGTCCCGCTGAGTTACTCCAGCATTTTGTGTCTACCTTCGATTTAAACCAGCATCTGCAGTTCTTTCTTACACCATAAAACACTTATTTTCTTTAACGATAAATAAATGACCAGCAAAGTCCAAAATGTTATTTGTTTTGCAACTCCAGAGAATTTGAACTCCTAACCATTCCTTTTGCAATCAGTACAATCTCAAGGTCATACATATTTGCTTTGATAATACAGTAAGTTTCTCCTTCCATTCCAAAAAGTTATATGTAAAATGATAATTACTGACTATGTTGTCCAATTTAGTAAATGTATTGCAGAACTAATCCAATAAAGAAAGTCCAAAGTTTGATCGCTATTCAGCGTTAACAGATAACGTAAATCAAAGCTACAGAGGAATTATAATTAATAGTGATCCCTTTTGCCTTGAAGGCAGAGATCAATGCAATCCTTCTCAATCCAAAGGTCATGTAACAATCATCAACACACCGTTGATATTTCTGCTTATTGAAGACAGGACTGGGCAGAATTGATTGGAAAAATGGAGCAATAACCCCCTTGCATTATGGACGGTGCTCACGGACCTGTTTAACACCTCCCTGCTGCAGGCCTCCGTCCCAACATGCCTCAAGACAGCCACAATCATCCCTGTGCCAAAACAATCAGCCATCAGGTCCCTCAACGACTATAGGCCAGTGGCGCTGACACCGGTGGTGATGAAGTGCTTTGAACGTCTGGTACTGGGACACTTGAAGAAGAGCATCCCCACCTCCTTAGACCACCGCCAATTTGCCTATAGGGCAAACAGGTCGACGGAGGACGCAATGTCACTGGCCCTCCACTTCACCCTGACACACCTTGACCAGCAGGACAGTTATGTGCGGATGCTATTCATAGATTATAGCTCCGCCTTTAACACCATCCCCCCCCATAAACTAGTCACCAAGCTGGACCACCTGGGCCTCAACACACACCTGAGCAGCTGGGTCCTGGACTTTTTCACCGGCCGACCACAGACTGTGCGCATGGGGAGGCAGGTCTCCTCCAGCATCACCCTGAACATCGGTGCACCACAGGGCTGTGTGTTGAGCCCCTTCCTCTTCTCCCTCTACACTCTCGACTGCAAACCCACCCACGAGGCCAACACCATATTACAGTTTGCAGATGACACTATCGTGGTAGGCAGGATCACGTGTAACAACGAGGCAGCCTACAGGACAGAGGTAGAGAACCTGGTGAGCTGGAGCCGTGAGAACAACCTGATCCTCAACGCAGCAAAAACAAAGGAGATGATCCTGGACTTCAGGAGGAGACCGAAGACCTTCGTCCATCAGCCCATCACCATTAACGGCGAGACAGTGGAGGCTGTGCAGAACATCAGGTACCTCGGGGTCAACATCAGCCACGACCTGACCTGGACCGTCAACATCACGGCGACGGCCAAGAAAGGACTTCAAAGGCTTCACTTCCTGAGGTGCTTGAAGAGGGCACGTCTCCCATAACAGCTGCTGGTGAGCTTCTACAGGTCAGCCATCGAGTCAGTTCTCACATACTGCATCACAGTATGGTACTCTGGCTGCACCGCAGAGAACAGGAAAGCTCTCCAACGCGTCATTAAGACTGCTGAGAGGATCACTGGCACCCAGCTCCCCAGACTGGAGGACATCTACCGGACCCGCTGCATCCGGAGGGTCAAGGGCATCATTAGAGACAGCACACACCCTGGACACTGCCTCTTCACCCCCCTGCCCTCAGGAAGACGATACAGGACACTGAGCGCCCGCACGACAAGACTAAAAAACAGCTTCTACCATAGAGCTGCGACACCACTGAACTCTATCCCCCTCCCACACTGATTCCCCCCCCTCTCTCTCACACACCCGCCCATACTCTTATATGTTTATAGTCTACAATTTTTTTTTTAATAGTTCTTTTTTAAACGTATTTCTATACTCATATTCCTGTGCGGCTGGAGGACTGCTCCAACAAAATTTTGTTGTCTTCTACAATGACAATAAAGATTATTATATTATTATTATATTAATTTGAATACATGAAGGTTTCTTCCAAATTAACTTTGAACGATCAAATGGAGAAATATAAATCAACAAGCATGAGAATAATGCCGACTCCATCACTGACAAATACATTACTTCATTTACAACATTCGCACATTTTGGATAGATGTTGATAAAGTCAGCTGTGAGAAAAAAATAGATGCAGCTTCAAAACAAACCCTGAGAGAGTGGCCTGGGTGCGGGGGAAGGGGGTGTGGGAAGAGGAGAGGCAGGGAAACGGTGAGCAAAGCAGCAGGATAGAGTAAGCCCTGGGAGAGAGTGAGCTGGACAGTGGGAGTAACATTGTCCGTGAGGGGGGAGTGAGTTGAGCAGCAGAAATAAATGTGGCATTGGGACAGGGTGACCCTGGCAGCATGATTGATTGCAGCCCCAGGGTTGAGTGAGCAGTGCAGTGGGAATAACCACAGCCCTGGGTAGAGAGAGGGTCTGCCCCATTCTCCACGAGTCCTCTGCCGAGTTGAAAGGACCTTAAAAAAAAATCAAGATTTTTGTGATCTACGAACTCCTCCCCCAACTATCTTTTTACTCGTGGACTTTTTTGACATGCTGGAAAAAACGTCCCGACTTACCTGATGCCCCGAGTACCTACGGCTGGCATAACGAGTCGCTATGATAGATCTACGGACTCTTACAGACTCGCTACGGATTCCTACGGACTCGCTACGGACATTCTCTGAGTTTGAATCAAGGGGGAAACTCGGGAGAATTCGTGAGTAACTCGGGAAAGTGGGACAAGCCCTTTAGAGAGTGAGAGAGTGAGAGTCCGCATCGACCAGCGATCCCTGCACTTTAACACTACCCTACACACACATAGGTTTATTCCAAGCAAATGAACCTACAAATCTGTACGTCTTTGGAGTGTGGGAGGAAACCAAACATCTTGGAGAAAACCCACGCAGGTCACGGGGAGAACGTACAAACTCCGCACAGACAAGCACTCGTACGCAGGATCAAACCCGGGTATCTGGCGTTGTAAGGCAGGAGCTCTACCGCTACACCATCATGTATAGATGTCTTTGGAAAGACAAAGATTGATGAGTGATAGTCAGCACGCAAGGGAAATTGTGTCTCGCCAATTTGATTGAGTTTTTTGAAGACCTGAGCAAGAAGATTGACGATGGGACTGGGTGGACATTGGCAATATGGATAGGAAAGAACTGCAGATGCTGGTTTACTCTGAAGATAGACACAATATGCTGGAGTAACTCAGCAGGCCAGGCAGCACCTCTGGATGGAAGGAATGGGTGATGTTTCGGGTCAAGACCCTTCTTGAGACTGGACTCCATGGATTTTGGCCAGGTTTGTCTGGGTGGTTCAGTCATGTGGAATCTGCGGTGAGCTAGCCTATTAGATACAAAATTGGCTTGAAGGTAGGAAAGAGCGGGTGTTTGTACACGGTTGTTTTTCAGACAGGTTGTCTGTAATGAGTGGAGTGCCTCAGGGATCAGTGCTGGGTCCACAGTCGTTTATTAGATTGGAGGTGGCGTTAATAAGATTGCGGATAAAACAGATTGTATTGTGAATAGCGAAGATGGTTATCTAAGGTTTTGATCATCTGGGCATGACAGACTAATTCAGATTAATGCAAGGTTGCATTTTGGAAAGCCAGGGCAGGACTTACACAGTAAATGGTCGGGCCCGGGCAGGGGTTGTAGAACAGGCAGTAGGGTGCGGTACATAGTTTCAACACAGTGGTGGAACAGGTAAACTGAGTGATGATAAGACGTTTGCCAATAATGATCAATGTATTCAATACGCAATGTTATCGTTCTACAAAATGATGGCAAGGCCTTGGAGGACTGTTCTGGTCGCACTGCGAGAGGATGGACGTCACTAAAGTGGCAAGGCTGCAGAGAAGATTTGAAAAGCCAATGCCGAGTCTGAAAGGTTTGAGTTATAAGCAGAGACTGGATATGCTGTGCTTTTTTCCCCTGAAGTGTACGAGAGTGATTGAGATGAGTTGAGAAAAAGTGATCTTATTGAGGTGAGTTGGGCCCAAGGGCCTGTTTTCATGCTGTATAGTTCTATGATTCTATGAAGAAGGTCAATTTTCCTTAGCACAGAGGTCAAGAATTATAGACGTGGTTTTAAAGTAACATGCAGAAGGGTTAGAGAAGAGTCGGGAAGAACTTGCCTTTTTAATCAGGAGTGGTCTGGGTCCAGAATTCACGGAAAGGATAGAGGCCAATTCACTGGATGAATTTAAAAGAGAGTTCGATAGAGCTCTAGGGGCTAGTGGAATCAAGGGATATGGGGAGAAGGCAGGCCCGGGTTACTGATTGAGGATGATCAGCCATGATCACAATGAATGATGGTGCTGGCTCAAAGGGCTAAATGGCCTCCTCCTGCACCTATTTTCTATGTTTCTATGATAGGAACGTGCAACTGAAGCTAATGCTCAAATTACATTCTTCAACACTGCTTATCCTGCACCCTACTCACACTTAAGACTGAGTCATCCTTACAGCTTCAACATATCTGCATTCAAACCTTACTTCCTGCAGACCTTTGTCTACACCTAACACCCCTCGTGCTTGCTTGTACATAGGTGTTGCCAACTTTCTCACTCCCAAATAAGGGACAAATTCCCAACGGCAATTCGTTGACCAACAGCCGTGGTTGGGTAAATGATGAGTTGGCCTGGGTGCGGGCTGCACACAAAGCCCAGTCGGTGGGCCAGCTGAGGAGCTTTGGCCTGGGCGCCGGACTTTGCGCGTGGCGTCTCGCGGCCCGAGCCAAATCTCCTCAGCCGTCACGCCGGCTGGGCTTTGTGTTCTGCTGCACGCAAAGCCCGGCACCCCATCCAACTCATGAACCAATGATCGGGGTGGTGGTGTCGGCGGTAAGTGAAGGTCCCGACAGTCCCCTCGACCCGAGTAGTAGCAGTCAAATACGGGACAAGGGCGGCCCCGTATGGGGCAAACCAATTTAGCCCAATATATACGGGATGTCCCGACTAATACGGGACAATTGGCAACCCTACTTGTATGCCAACTGCAAGTGTTCATGTGCCATAGGTTGTCACAGTTCTCAGTAAAGATTGTCCTGATGTCTCCATGAAGTGTGGCACTCCATGAACCACAGTAAAGAGTCATCACCAAAGACCCCACCAATTATCACTTCACTGAGCAGTCTAGCTAGAGGTCCCTGTTTGATGTTTCAGGCGATGAACCCCCTTCTATGTCATCTATATGGTCTCTGTAGCTTTCTGTGTTGCCTCACAGTGCAGTGATCAATCCCTGTACCATCTGAGTTGAGCAGTCGGATACCCGGGGTTGGAATAAGGTTCAATTTCAGATGCAGTTGGAAGTGTAAGGAACATTCAACTAAGTACAGCAAGAGGTGAGACCCTTGCAACAGTCCCTTTAAATAGCATGCCTTCAGAGGAAGCACCCTCAGCAAAAGCGATTTATCGAGTGAACAATGACAATTAGCTTCTCGTTCCTGTTCATGCCTTCATGGCTCTGTTCCTTTCAGCTATGCGAGAACACATTTCTAGGCCTTAAGTAAACTTTCCTCTTGTGAGAACGACCACTGACAGATTATCATTTTCAGTTTTCAGAAGATCACCATGAATGAAAGATTACAATATAGTTTTAGCAAAAGTGCAAAGCTAAGCATTGTTCAAATGCTTTAGATGCAAATTTCATTTTGTTTTCCCAATTGTTACATTAATTCCTGATTAGATTTAATCAGTTAAAAATTCTGAATCAAAAGTACAATGTCAACAAAATAAAATGCTCTACAAATAGACTGCATCTGTATTTTTCCAGAAGACAGACACAAAATCCCAGTTCGTCTCTACTGTACAAATTTTAAGAAGTTAGTAAATTCAAGTGCAGAGAGACAAGGAAATAACGATAGAAATTTAAAACAGTAAAACACATAAGAATCCCATTGACAAAGATCAAGGCAGGCGCGGTGAAAAGAAGAATGACATTCAAATTACACACACATCGAAGGAACTCACTGGTCGGCCCTGACAGCAAATCTCCTCTTGACTGCCTCAAGTCCAGCTGCTTCAAAACAAAACTATAATAAAATTGGGCAAGAAGAATGTGGCAACTGCGGAAATTGCTTCCTAACTCCAGTATATCGCCATCTACAGATGAAAGGCCTATATTTCTAATAAACAACTATCCTGTTTGGGGTTTGGAGCTTTTAAATAATTGTCTACATGTCCAATACAATTGTTGAACATTTGTCACATTTAAAGTATGCTCCTAAAGCTATTTGTGACAATTTTTTTGACTTTAGATTTCAGCATGGCTGGAGAGTTCATTCTTTTTTCTTTAAAAAAAAAACAAATTGAGATTAGGACTTGGAATAATGTGATTATTGACAATCAGGAAACTAGATACACCAGGGCCAAAAAGTTCTTCTTTGCCTGAAAAGACATAGTACGATCACGTTCACAAGTTATAGGAGTAGAATTAGGCCATTTGGCCCATCGAGTCTACTCCACCATTCAATCATAGCTGATTTCTGCCACCTAATCCCATTTTCCTGTATTCTCCCCATAACCGTTGACCTGTTCTAATAAATAATTTGTGTTGTACAGGTCGGGTTGCCTACTGCCCCATAGAAACATAGAAAATAGGTGCAGGAGGAGTCCATTCGGCCCTTCGAGCCTGCACCGCCATTCATTGTGATCATGGCTGATCGTCCCGTATCAATAACCTGTACCTACCTTCTCCCCATATCCCTTGACTCCACTAGCCCCCTAGAGCTCTATCTAACTCTCTCTTAAATCCATCCAGTGATTTGGCCTCCACTGCCCTCTGTGGCAGGGAATTCCATAAATATCCCGTCCAGTCCCCCTCCCCTCCTCCTCAATCAGCAGTGACATTAAAGGTGGGAGAGTGTTTGGGTGGAGGCAGGAGTAACGTCAGGAGTATTCTTAGAACGTTTTTATGTCCCGTTTACCGCATAGGCATACAGCATCTTTCTTTGACATACAGTATTTGTTTTTGTTTATTATTGTCACGCGTGCCGAGGTACAGTGAAAAGTTTTTTGTTGCGTGCTTTCCAGTCAGCAAAAAGATTTTGCATGATTACTATTAGGCCATCCACAGAGTATAAACACAGGACACAGAATAATGTCATGGGAGTGTGAGTAAGAAATGCTGCTGTTGAAATAAAGATTTAGATGAGTGGAGCAATTGTAATGAATGATTACAGATCCACTTTTGAGACTAGCATGCAGGGAGTCGCCTGGATTCGCCTCCTTCTTGGACACATTAGACTGAGGCCTGAAACAAATTTAGCTAATTTCACAATCTACAAACCAGCAGAATAAGGTCCTTTGAAAGCTGCAATAAAAAAAACTTTTGGAAACAATTTCTGGGCTGGGTTTATGTTTTTACATGGTCATGGAGTCACAGAGTGATGCAGAATGGAAACAGGCCATTCGGCCCAACTTGCCCACACCAGCCAAGATGTTCCAGCTACACTAGTCCCACTTGCCTGCGTTTGATCCATGTCCCTCCAAACCTGTCCTTGTCTAATAGTTTCTTAAACGTTGGTATAGCCGCAGCCTCAACTACTTCCTCTGGCAGCTTGTTCCATACACCCACCACCCTTTGTGTAAAAAACAATGCACTCACTTCAAGTTCATCTTCGATGGTGGGCTCCTAATGGATCGAGATATGGTGGCTTTGTTCAGGAAAATCTATCTTCATACCCAGACAGAACTCTCTTCCAACAGTTAAACGTTGAAATAGTGAGAGGGATGAATCCTATCTGTACATATTTAAACTTGTGCTGATTGAGTCTGCATTCCAGGCTGATGCATACTGGATCAAAAAGTTCAGGAAAGCTGGCGCAGTGCCAAAAAGATAAACACGTCATGCATCTAAACGCAAGCCTTATTAAGAACCCTTTTATCAATCGGAAGAGGTGTAAATTGCTTGTATTAATTCCACATTTAAAGAAATGTTTTTGTTACATTTTGCAATTTTGTTTGTTTATCTCTTTCATTTGCTGGATTTTATGTGCTGCTGGTATCTCAGCTTTGCCGGTTTATGAACATGTACTTTGGTCTTGTTGATTTTGCAGTTTCATTCTTTCAATTTTGATTGAGGCCGGCCAGAAATTCCTTTTCGCAACTGAAAAAATAGTGTTAGGCAGTTGAAATCAGCCCCAATACAGAGCAGAGCAGATTTATGTCCCAATTAAATTTGGTCGCTGACATTCTAGTGGGGCTTTTTTCAGCACTAGCTCAATTGGTTCAGCATAAAATTCTTCAACTGAAGTGCTGGCCTTGTAAGTGACAAGTAACTTTGACATCACAGAAATGCCAGGCCATCACCATCTCCAATAAAAATAATCGAAATACCTATCCTTAATTTCAAAGCCAATTCCATCAGCGAGCCCCCCTCGCCAACAATATTCTGGGTATCATCATTAACCAGAAACTCAACTGGTTTAACTTGATAAATACCAGAGCACTACGAGCATGTCTGAGGTCAGATATCCTCCAGTGAGATTGGCTTGTCTTACCTCCTGTCATAGCATCATAGAGTCATACAGCTTGGAAACAGGCCCTTCGGCCCAACTTGCCCACACCGGCCAACATGTCCCAGCTACCCGAGTCCCACTACAGCCCGTGTTTGGCCCACATCTCTCCAAACCTGTCCTATCTATGTACCTGTCTATCTGTTTCTTAAATGTTGGGATAGTCCCTGCCTCAACTACTTCCTCTAGGAGCTCGTTCCATACACCCGCCACCCACCCTTTGTGTGGAAAAAGTTACCCCTCAGGATCCTATTAAATCACTTCAAGGTTTTTACACCATCCAGTAGGCAAGCATCAGGAGCATGATGAAATCTCTCCACTTGCTTGGATAAATGCAGACACCAAAAATTCCTCAACTCGATTCAGCACAAAGCACACAGTAGACATTCATTCCTTCCACTGCTGGGCTGCAGTGATTACAGTGTACACCATCTGCATAATGTGCACCAATTCATCACCCAGACTACTTTGACAGCATCTCCCTAACTTGCGACGTCTACCAGCAAGAAGGACAAAGGGCAGTGCAACCATTTGCAGATTTCTCGCCCAGGGACACATCATCCAGACTTGCAAACATATCCCCAGTCCTTCAGCATAATTAACTCTAATACCTGAAATTGCCTAAACAATAGCAATGTGGGAGCACCCTCGCAAAAGTACCTACACTGCAAAATAATTCATCACCATCACAGAGTATATTAAGGGAAAAGGAGTGATGTGGTCGGGAATAGGGCCCCTTAAAAATCAAAGGGGACATCTATATGTGGAGTCACAGGAGGTGTGTGTGGTCCTCAATCAATATTTCTCCTCCATTTTTACCACAGAGAAAGACATGAAAACAAGGAAACTCGGTAAAGTTAATGGGGATGTCTCAAAATGTCTCAATGGTGCTGGTGTCTCAAAAGCTTTGAAGGTAGATACATTTCTGAAGCCTGAAGCTGGAGTCAGAGGTGATTGGTGGATAGAGGAGGGATGATGGATGACAGGTATGTCGAGCCAGGTAAGGGGAGGGGGAGGGGTGGGGTTGGGAAACTAGATGCAGGTGGACGCTAGATGAAGTTCAACAAAAAAAGGAAAGGTACCTGTAGATGGAGCCAGGTGGGGATGAGGTGAGGCTGAAGGTGGAGCCCACTGCTTTTTTTTAAAAACAAAAACATGTTCTGTGTTTATTTGATTGTCTTTGATCAATAGACTTTGATGCTCCATTGCCGCATACATCTTTCTACATCAATCAGGACTGAATCAGGTATTTAGTTGTTCAGATTTAGGGCCTAAGCCTTTAAATACCAGTGAAGTTTGCAATGCTGATTTGTGATAAGCAAATCAGTGGTGCTGATCTTATAGGTTAGATTAAGGGTTCCCAACATTGGGGTAAATATACCCCCAGGGGGTAAATTTCGCCTACCCAGGGGGTAAATTTGTTTATTCTGGATATGTACATATTTTTTCTCATTGACTGACTGTGTTTGATTCTGGTATCTGTTCATCATTAGTTGTTCATAAATAAGTGAAACAACATTGTTATGTGTTATTAAAGCTGCCAGGGGTAAACAGGATGAAATAGGTTGGGAACCCCTGGGTTACACATTAAAACGCTTTATGATATCTGACCATTTTCTCTATGAGTGCCCCATTGAGTTCTCACAATTTTCAAGATCTTCATCGTCATTCCCCACTTTCCCCTTTGTTATAAAGATCCACTGCACGTTCAACACCTTCCCAATGGATGTAACCCCACAGTTCTGCTATAATTCCACTTGATCTATTTCTGCACCATCTTAATAAGTTTTCAGAACATGTTCTGCATTTATTGAAGAGTAAATGTCACCAATTAACACTTTTATTTTGAGGGAGTTTGGACTAAATATAGCACAACAAAACATGGATGAACTCCTATTTCTGGGCACCAAGGTCTTCTCCTCGTCTTTGTTTCCGTTCTCTTCACATCATTAACTAAGCTTCCAGTGGCCACATTGCCATGGGATGCAGCCAGCATCTGGTGTGCTCGACATCAGGAATCCAGGGAGGATTAATGCCATGTCTGAAACTTTTCATCATGCTGGCACAATGCCTGCACTTGCTTCAATATTTTTGGTTCTTATGAGCAGTCGACAATAGTTCACATTCAACAACCTCATCACTCAGCTGCTCACCGATGCTGTTCAATTTCACAATTATAATTAGAAATCTATTAGGAAATGCCAAGAATCTGCAGTGTGATACTTGGCTTTGCTTAGGATGGAAAGTTTTGAGATTCTCTCTGGTTCAGCTCCATAAATGGCAGTTTCTTCATCTGAAAAAAAAGTGTTTTGCTGCAGAGCCTTTGAAGGTGAGAAGAAAATGCACCCCGCAATCCTCTCCCCCCTCCACTTGACACATGTACACCCGAGCTCATTCAGCAGCGGCACCAGAAGAAAGCTGCCTCTTATATCAATGCCACAACATTGACATGTTTTTGATGATACCAGGTCTCCGTAAAATGGAGCAAGAATTTTCTACATGTCATCTGAAACTCATGGCACAAGACAGTTGCCAATGTTAAAATGTAACAATCAGATTCTGGGTGGTGATGTAAAGGTTGATAAAAGTTTGTACAGTTAAGCTGATGCTCGGTACTCACCCCGAACTCATCTCTGATTAGCACAACTACAGTGAGACTGGATCATCTTGGCACATGTTGCTGCATTATCTATAGGACTATTTGCTGTGGTTTACAGCTGCAGACTGATTTTTGCACCACCCATTTCTGCTGTCTCCTTGCTGTCATAATTATATGACATTATAATTATGACAGTAGTGTATAAGTTTGACATAAGATGTAACTCTTCCGCCTAAACATATTAAGCCTGGATTAATCATCTTCAATGTCAGAGCTCGCCCATGTGCTGCAGGCCACATTCTCTTCTGCCTGCCTGAGATGGGCTGTTTGCAACAATGGTTTTCTCAATAATTCCCAGCTGTGACCTCAGCCTCATATCCTCCATGTCATCTTATTTCTCCCTCTATAATGTTGCCTGGCTTTGACCACACATCACCCGATTGCCACTAAAAAGCTCAATTATCCCTTTGTTGATTTCTCCAATACTCTCATTACCTCCATTCAATCCTTCACCCGTCAGTAACTTAGGTAGAACACAAACTCCCCTACCTGTATCCTTCCTCACTCTAAGCCTAACACGGCCATCACATCCAGATGTAGAACGCTCATCCTTTCATTTATTTTCCTGTCCCAGTTTCTGAGGTCTTCTCTGTGGTTGCACATGGTTGTAAAAGTAATGTGTTACTGATGGATCCAATGCAGAGAACAGTCAGTGACAAAACCAAGGCAGAGATGCTGAACACAGTTACAGATCCAACTACATTATGCGTCCTTACCTCTACCCTCATTGTCTTATCAAATGTACTCTCACATGCCATTGTTCCATCCACCTCCTATTCAAAATCCATATGCAGTTCCTCATGTCCTCATCTCACTATCCTAATCCCGATGCGATGTGATGCTACATGGCCTGACATGATGCCAGTGGCTCTCATGATGAGTATCTCTGGTAGAAACTCATATAAAAAGCACTGCATTCTTATGGTGAATAAATGCTTTGCAGCCATCACAGGTTTGCCTCTCACAGAAGAAGAAAGCACACAACACTTGGGACAGGAAGAAGTTGTAAAGTGCCCTCCTTAGGACATGTAGCTGTCATCTATTGAAGATTTCATGGATTTCAGAGATAAAACTGCATCTTTGATTATTTCATTTAAAAAGACTATATTTCCAGCTGCACAGCGATGACATTAAGCATTTAAAACCCAGATCTCATACAGTACAAGACTGATGACTTCAGAAGCAGGAGCATGAAAAATGGTAGCCTTTTGGCTAAATAGCATTCACCTCTTCTCTCCGCCAGAGCAATGACACGAAGACCAGTTGCTTGTGGCTCTTCAAGATGATTCTTCTGAGAAGCTCATTCTGAGCACTAATGCTGGAATGAGAACGTTGATGGGTCTCCTGAGACTGTACATTTATCATCTGTGAATTGTGGCTCACCACTGAGTTTGAGCAGAGATTGGTGGCAGTAACAGGAGGTAAAGACTCCATGTCAGAAACATCCATCCTCCCCCAGCTCTGCTCACCTCGATTCTCCATCCTGCAATGCACACTGCCCACAATTGCAGAGTGAATGGATGAGTCAACCATTTGTCCATGAATATCAGATGGCTTTTATGAATTATCATTGCCCCCTCCATAGGACTTAAACCATGCATGATCTAACCATGACCATTTAAGTCATAGAGGCCAATGTGTGCCTTACACATATTTCAGTTTAATCTTATAAAGGCTTTTTGATCTGCTTCATTGCTGAGGTGGGGGAAACCCCACTGGCTGTGAGAGCGTTGTTGGCGGGAACAAAATATTTTACATTTTGACCTGATCTGTTGTCTTTTCCTCACTCAGTAAACAGTGAACTGTCAACCAGCTAATAGGAAACTATTGACCAGTATTTGGGTTTTTGGCCCAGACATTATTTGCATTCAAAATAAAGATTGGTAGATATCTGGATATTAAATAAATCAAGGGATGTGAGGATGTGCAGGCAGATGATGTTTGAGGTGGAAGATCAGCCACAATGTTGTTGAATAGCAGAGCAGGCTTAAGAGGCTGTGACCAATTTCTTTGAACCAATTTCCTATGCTCCTTTGCTTTCCTTCTTCCCTTTCCATCATCACTCAATTATTCCTCGCATATGAACAAGTGCTTTATTTTATCTCATTCATATCAGTGTATTGCATCTGGTGCACGTGAGGTGGCCTCCTCTACACTGTGGAAAAGAGGACAGGTTGATTGTCTAGTGAACAATCTCTATTCAAATCACCAAGGTAATCTTGAGCTCCCAGCAATCTATCACTTTAATTTGCCATTTCACTCCTATTCTGGCCTGTCTATCTTTGGCCTCTTGCAATGCCTTATCTCCCAACTTGGTCCTTGTCACACAGCCTAAAGTACTCAATACTTCAAAAGGTCATAAGGAATAGGAGTAGAATTAGGCCTTCGACCGATCAAGTCTACTCCGCCATTCAATCATGGCTGATCTATCTCTCCCCCCTCACCCCATTCTCCTGCCTTCTCCCTCTGACACCTGTACTAATCAAGAATCAATCTAACTCTTCCTTAAAAATATCCACTGACTTGGCCTCCACAGCCTTCTGTGGCAAAGAATTCCACAGATTCACCACCCTCTGACTAAAGAAATGTCTCATCAACTCTTTCCTAAAGGAACGTCCTTGCATTCTGAGGCTATAATGGATGGGATTTATATAGCGCCTTTCTAGATACTCAAGGCGCTTTACATCGAATTATTCATTCACTCCTCAATCACACTCGGTGGTGGTGAGCTACTTCTGTAGTCACAGCTGCCCTGGGGCAGACTGACGGAAGCGTGGCTGCTAATCTGCGCCTACGTCCCCTCCGACCACCACCAGTCACTCACATTCACACGCAGGCAGAGGTGGGTGAAGTGTCTTGCCCAAGGACACAACGACAGTATGCACTCCAAGTGGGATTCGAACCGGCTACCTTCCGGTTGCCAGCCGAACACTTAGCCCATTGCGCCATCTGTCGGCAATGACCTCCAGTCCTAGACTCTTCCATGTGGAAACATATTCTCCACATCCACTCTATCCAAGCCTTTCACTATTTTGTATATTTCAATGAGGTCCCCCCCTCATTCTTCTAAACTCCAGAGCGTACAGGCCCAGTGACGACAAATGCTTATCATTGGTTAACCTTCTCATTGCTGGAGTAGTTCAGATAATTTCAGATGATAAACAATCCATTCTTTTGAAGAAGAGTCTGAAGAAGGGTCTGGACCAGAAATGTCACTCAATCCATCTATCCAGAGATGCTGCTTGTCCCACTGGGTTACTCCAGCATTTTGTGTCTATCTTCTGTGTAAACCAGCATCTGCAGGTCCTTCCTACACAATCCATTCTTTTACCTCCCCATTTCCTGAGTGTTTTTTCATGTTCTTCTTTCAGTGTTTTAGGTTTGCTTTCTTTCCTCCTGTTCACAGCCTCCTGCAGATGGAGATTTCACTTTGGCATCCATTGCCCTTCTTTCAGTCTGTACCCCCAACACTTGCATCAATCCGACTTTTCTGATCTTCATCCTTTCACAGACCAAGGTTCTCTCCACGCCTTCCTCACTCTCTTTACAGGCACCCAAACTTTCAATGATTAAAAAGGAAATAAATGCAGATGGATCAAGTAGGTTCAATCTTCTGATATCTGCCAATTTAACAGCCCTCCCACCTCCTACAACCCCATATCTCTTACAACCATGGACGGTGGGAGGGAGGAGGTTGGATTTAGAAATTCCATGTAAGTGTTTACAAAGTCCACTCTGCAATTCCCGACATCTCAGTAGTTTTTTGTGACATTCCATTAATTTATACAACTAATCGTAATCTTGCATGACTACCCCTTGGATGTCCTGCACAGCCTGCTATCACATAGAGTCACGGAGTGATAAATCCCACAATTATGACAGCAGCTCCTGTATTTTCACAAGGGGAAACTGTTGCATTGTAATTCTGGAGAGGAACAAGGATTACTTGCTGACAGGACACCAAAAATCAAAGGTTTCAACCGGAAAATGGGAACTTGCTGCAGAGGAAGTTCAAAAGTCAAAACATCGGCATTAACAATGCAGATTTGAGTGAAGCCGAGGAACTAACTGAATGTGCTATTGCAGAGGGACCCTGAAATAGTCCCAAAAGGAAATCCTTCACAAACTGTAATTAAACCATTTCTATCTTGTTCGCTATAAAAAGGGGAGACAAGAAAACATCCTTTGTTCTCTTAAATATGTTACTAACTCTCGGCTAGACACAGCAATACTTTATCATCTTCAAAATGTCTTTTTTATTTTAGTGTTGATCCCTCCAACAAAGAAATGGTTTGTGGATTGGAAGGAAACACAATACTTGCACTGATGGTATTTTACTTCTACATTAGTTGCTATGGACGCTATTGTATTTTTATGCCGCTGACATGTTGGCATTCCTACTAAACAATGTTACCTTTCGTTCTTCCTACTTTTTGGGGTGGATCCATATTGCTCAATGTTATGTCAACTCTATCACCGCATCTATCGGGAATGTCTGGCCCAAGAGTTTGAAAGTTGGTAAAAAAGCATCAGGGAAGGCAATGACCACTTCAAATCCCTCCATCATGTGCAGGCCAAGCTAGCGAGGACAGGATTGTACATTGTCCCACCCCGCTCAATCAATCTCCACCTGTTCCTGCTGCGGCAGCGTTTGCGGATCATGTATAGAACTCATCAGTCATTTCAGAGCCTATGGGACTGGAGGGGAAGTAAGCCATCTTTTACCCTGCCTGAGTAATGGAAGTAAACTTTCTCATTTTACCTGCAAAAATGTAAATGTAGCAATTTTGCAGGTGACAATAGTGCCTGATTTTTCAGTTGTCAATGGTTGTTCAACTTATTTTTTGTTTCTTTTCTCGAAAATGTGTCCTCGAATTTTTGTTCTCTTTCCAGAATCTACAAATTCTAGAAAAGAATGCGAGTACGCACGAGGGGAAATATGCTGCAGATTTATTACTATTGTTGGACTCCAAGGATGGAAAAAAAACGTTTATAAATCACATGAAGAAATTTGCAATAGAAAGTGATTTTCCAGACATGCCAAGGATTGAAAATTCCACAGATCTGAAGAGCAAGACCTGTTTTTGTGTGCAGCCCAAAGAATGCACGTACTGACGTTCCTTCCAACAACCACTGGAGGCCGCTGTGTTAAGCAATGATTGACTCAGAGCTTCTTCTGCCACAACATTGATGCAGGAACAATGTCTGAACAATGACTGAGGAACAGCACCTCATATTTTGCTTGGGCAGCTTACACCCCAGCAGTATGAACTTTGCCTTGCTTTCCCTCTCTCTGCACCCCTCCCCCTTCCCAGTTCTCCGACCAGTCTGACTGTCCCCCGGATTATATTTTATCTCTGTGTGCTTTGTTGTCACCTTCTCCTGGCTAACGATTATCTAGTCTACAATTTCCTTGATCCTTCTCTTTTGATCTCTTCCTTATCTCTGTGCCTCCCTCTCCCCTGACGCTCAGTCTGACGAAGGGTCTCGACCCGAAACGTCGCCCATTCCTTCGATCCACGGATGCTGCCTGTCCCGCTGAGTTACTCCATCATTTGTGTCTATCTTTGGAAAAATGTCTGAAATAGATCCAGCAAAAAAAAAAATCAAACCCCTTCACCTTTCAAAAGATTCTTTGATCATCAGAATAGGAGTTTCTTTTTGTAGTGGAAAGTATGTCAGGAAGACAGAAAGGGACTTCTTAACATCTTGTCCTGTGTATTTGATTCCTTACAGGCAGCAGTACAGGATTATTTTATATCTTCAAAAGATTACCTATTAGCACAAGCACAAATGTAACGTTTTGCACTGCACTCATTTGCCTGTAATAATAATTGAACCTCAGATATAGTTTACTGAAATTGGTGATAACTTTCTAGGGATCAAGCTGAAGATACTTTAAATCCTGCAAGTAAGGGTGTGTGGTTTAGATTCATGCTGAAAATATTATAATTTTAAAAATACCACTGAAAAGCAACACGTATTCACATATCCAAGAATTCTTCATTTCACCAGAAGAATCTGGTAAAATGCATAATTTTTGTCCTCATCTTGGGCACCAGAAGAAATTCTCTGGTAAATGCATAACTTTTTTTTCCACCAGTCCTCTTCTCCTCAGGTGGGCTGCCCGGTTCACCTGTTGCACTCAGTGCCTCTGATCACCTATTAACCCGGTATATAGACTCTGCTGTCACAGTGCTGCCCTTCTGCCTCTCCATTTCCGATCCACTTCAACCTGCCCGCCCCTGACCATTCCTCCCTTCCTTCCTGGTTTGGTGTATCCACGGCAACGGCTCCTCCTGACTTCTGCCTGCCCTGGCTTCGATCTCTCCTGTCGTGGCTGTCCCCTTTCGCTGGTGGTTTGTTTGCATCGTGTGTTGGATCTCCTGGTTACCGGACCTTCCGCTACCCCGACTACGTCTCCTGCCTGCCCCTCTTCGGAACCCTCGCTCAATCCTGAGCCTCTGTGTGAGTACGGTGTACCCATTCCTGTGTTACTACTCTGTGTTACAGTATCGTAATAAAGTTCTTTACCAATTATACCTGCCTGATTCTGTGCTGCTATTGGGTCCAAGCTATACCCATTACATCTGCATTATGCAATCCATCTCCAGCGCCCCAACACTATTGCTATGGCTGCAGACATGGCCAGCTGAACTCACTCCGTGGCCTGAACTCTCGCTTCCCTTCCTTTTGAGCTGATGATGTGGACAGCTAGTGCAAGGGAGTTGTGCAGGGTAAGGGAGGCAGTCAGCGATGGTAGGGAGAAGACAAGACGGAGACATAACAAGAATTTTATTGTCATGTGTCCCAGATAGGACAATGACATTCTTGCTTGCTGCAGCACAACCGAATATGTAAACATAATACAGAACAGGATAAAAATTTAGTGTGTCTATATACCATAGACCATATATATACACAATAAATAAACAGATAAAGTGCAATAGGCTGTTATTGTTTAGAGTTTGTTTGATGTTGTATTTAATAGTCTGATGGCTGTGGGGAAGAAGCAGTTCCTGAACCTGGATGTTCCAGTTTTCAAGCTCCTGTACCTTCTTCCCGATGGCAACGGAGAAATGAGTGTGTGGCCAGGATGATGTGGGTCTTTGATGATGTTGGCAGCCTTTTTGAGGCAGCGACTGAGATAGATCCCTTCGATGGTGGGGAGGTCAGAGCCGATGATGGACTGGGCAGTGGTCACAACTTTCTGCATTCTATTCCGCTCCTGGACGTTCAAGTTGCCGAACCAAGCCACGATGCAACCGGTCAGCATGCTCTCTGCTGTGCACCTGTAGAAGTTCGAGAGAGTCCTCCTTGACATGCTGACTATCCGTTATCTTCTCAGGAAGTAGAGGCAATAGGTCAGAGAGAGGTCAAGGGAGAAGGGATTTGTAAGGCTAAAGGCCAGAAAAGGATAATGAAAGCACAAACCTTGCGTGGAGAAAGTTTATTAATTCATCATATGATTAGTAAAGGGGTTTCTATCTCCTGTCTGACATTGTCATGGAACGGTTGTGTTCAGTGTCTTTTATTGAAGTTTGGTAATCTTTGTGATGAAGGTTTTTTTTCACATTTGTTTGTCACGTTTGTTCTAAAGATTATCTAAAGATACTACTTTCTGTAATTACTTTGTTTCAGTTTAAAAACATTAAACTGAAACAAAGTAATTACCGAAAGTAGTATCTTTCTTCACATTTTCCCTTTTAAATCTTTGTTTGTTTATTCCGATTGAAATCAATGTGGCCTTGCTTTCTATGCCAGATGCAGGGCAGGTTTTTGAATTCCCCAATGGAGAGCTATAGAATCCAAGCAAGTCTGGATGCTACTGTTGGACTGCATGAGGAACGTCCACAATAGGCAGCACAAATCAGACCATTTTAATAGAGAATTGGTTAAATTAGTTAAGCAGGACAAAGTACTGGAACCCAATGGGATGCATCTATGAACCTTGAAAGAAATGGGACAAAAATTACATTGAGAATGAATCTGTGCTGGAGGAGTGGTGAGTGGTGAGTATCAAATCTTTATAAAGAAAGAATTGGAAGCCAATGTAAAGTGTTGCTGGCCTCTGTACCACCTTATAGAAAAAGTGTTAAGATTTTATAGAGATGGCACAACTTGCATGCTCTCAAGTAAAAAGAAAAATATATGTAAAATAAAAAGTGGGATCCAATATAACATTTGAGAACAGATTAGGCAGATGATCAAAATGATATTTTTTAAAAAAACTGTAATTCTGTGCAAAATTGTAAGCAATTTTTCCAATTATTCTTATAAGATTGGCACTAAAATGTCACTCCTTTAAAATTTGCTGTCTTAAATTGGACATTGAGATCTTGGGATTGGCCTTATGTGTTCAGAGTGAAATGGGTAGCTCGAAGTGCAATGAATTTGTTAAAGGTGCTGAACTATCCTAGTCATAGAGTTATACAGTAATACAGTGTGCAAAAACATGCCCTTCGGCCCAACCCGCCCACACCGGCCAACAGTCCCACTTGCCTGCACTTGGTCCATAACCCTCCAAACCCATCCTATCCATGTACCTGTCCAACTGTTTCTTAAACAATGGGATAGTTCCAACCTCAACTACCTCCTCTGGCAGCTTGTTCCGTACACCCACCTGTGTTAAAAAGTTTCCCCTCGGATTTCTATTAAATCTTTTCCCCTTCACCTTGAACCTATGTCTTCTGGTCCTTGATTCCTCTACTCTGGGTAAAAGACTACCCAGAGTGCATCTATCCGATCTATTCCTCTCATGATTTTGTATACCTCCATAAGATCTCCCCTCATCCTCCTACCCTCCATGGAATGGACCCAACCTACTCAACCTCTCCCTATAACTCACACCATCTAGGCCTAGCAATATCCTTGTAAATCATTTCTGAACCCTTTCAAGCTTGACAATATCTTTCCTATAACATGGTGCCCAGTACTGAACAAAATATTCTAAATGCGGCCTCACCAATGTCTTATGCAACTGCAACACGACCTCCCAACTTCTATACTCAATACTCTGACTGATGAAGGCCAAAGTGCCAAAAATCTAACACTATTGCGTTAGATCTCAGAGTACAGACTGAACCAGAAGTCACACAATGGGCAAGGGAATGGTGGATTTGTGCAAGGAATTCTTCCCTAGATAATTTATGAAAGAATTTACCACTCGTATATGTGGATAATAAGTCAAACGCAGTATATGTAATTATATGAATAGTTTTTTATGACAGTAGTGTGTCCACCTCTGATTGCCACTGATTGAGTGGATTTCATTTCCTCTTCTAGCTTTCTTACCCCCCCCCCCCCCCCCCCCCCCCCAATCAGCCTGAAGAAGGGTTCTGACCCAAAACATCGTCTATCTATGTTCTCCAGAGATGCTTCATGACCTGTTAAGTTACCCCAGCGTGTCTCCAGTGTGTCTTATTCTGTAAACCGGAATCTGCAGTTCCTGGGTGCACAGGATTCTTGTTCCGATACAAAATATTGATATCTGTAATTTATGAACTTTATGTTTGCTATCCCCAATTGAGAATGTCAATTTACGTGAAGTAAATGATCAGAGCTATATGTATTCTCACACCATTTTGGGAATTTTAGTATCTGGACAAACTTTCCATATTATGTAAGTACATTCCAAATGCTAAGCATTGCCAAACAATTTATTTTCCTTTTGAACATCATTGTACCAAAAAATGCCATGTTGCATCTCAGAATAAACCTGTGTTGAAGCCTGCTTTTGATAATGAGGTGCAATGAAAGATATTCACCAGACTAATCTGTTAATACTGCCACCTCATATTTTTCTTGGGCAGCTTACACTGCAGCGGTATGAATATTGATCTCTAACTTCAAGTAACCCTTGCTTTTCCTCTCTCTCCATCCCTCCCCTTTCCCAATTCTCCGACCAGTCTGACTGTCCCTGATTACATTTATTCTCTGTTTTCTTTGTTGTCAGCTTCTCGCTGACAATGATCTTTTCTACATTTTCCTTGAACTATATCTCCTTTGATGTCTCTTTCACACTTAGACCTTCTTGATAAGGTCATGAGGAATATGAGTAGAATTAGGCCATTTGGCACATCAAGTCTAAACCGCCATTCAATCCTGGCTGATCCATCTCTCCCTCCTGCCTTCTCCCCTTTTTCTCTGTGTCTCCCACTCCCCTGACTCTTAGTCTAAAGAAGGGTCTCGACCCGAAACGCCGCCCATTCCTTCTGTTCAAAGTCTCGCTGTCTGTCTCGCTGAGTTACTCCAGCATTTTGTGTCTATCTTCAGACAATAGCACTATTGAGTGAAGTTAATGATGTGAGATGTGTGAGTGATGCTTATGTTTCAATTCATAATTAGGCTTATATTAATGCCCTAGGAATGATAGGCTGAGGATAGATGGGAAATAATGAATGTATAAATCTGAAACCAGACCCCAAAACACCTCGGTTAAAGGAGGTATGAGACGACCAAGAGGCTGAGTGCCTCTATTATTTTCAGTGCATGGAGGCTGGATTCCTGAACCTCAGGTATTCTGGCTTTTAAAAGGAACCAAACACTAGATCTGTGAAATAGATGTATTTATAGCACTGCCTGTGGGCTAGGAGGTGCGTGACTCCTTCCTTTGCAGGAATACATTAACATTACACATTCCCTCGCCACCTAAAAAATCATTAACTGTCCTTCCCTTTGATCCGCTAACTCCTACTCATCAATAATCTTCATACACAATGTCATACATGCCAGTCATTCACTCCCATATACTTCCACACACAGAGTTCATTTTGTGGGACAGCTGACACATCTCCCATTGATTCCACTTCAATATCCTCCCCCTGCTGAAGCTTGATATAAACTCTGGGAAAACTACTGTACTTATTAGCTTTGCTGTTGATGGTATAATGTATTTAACACTTTATCATTGATGCCATCGGCTTGAAATTTAATTGCATGAATTATTGAGCTGCATTTAGTGGGCAGCAGTGGATGAATGATATACTTGCACTTGTAGGGTTTTCAATTACATTTTTCTATCATTTGAAAGCCGTATCTATTCGAAATCTGAGAGCCGATTAAACAGGGAATGTAACATTCCCCGTCATGGACGAGTAAAGAATGTTGAGCCTGAAAAAGAAAATGTCAGTAAGAATGTCAGAGGTGTCAGAGGTTACGGGGAGAAGGCAGGAGAATGTGGTTAGGAGGGAGAGATAGATGAGCCATGATTAAATTCAAGACTCAAGATTCAAGATTCAATTTAATTGTAATTTGGACCCCTTGAGGTCCAAACGAAATGCCATTTCTGCAGCCATACATTACAAACAAATAGACCCAAGACACAACATAAATTACATAAACATCCATCACATCGCTGTGATGGAAGGCCCTCCCCCACCCCCCCCCCCCCCCCCCCCCCCCCCCCCCGAGTCAAAGTCAAAGCCCCCAGCTGGTGATGGCGATTGTCCCGCATCCATTAAAGCCACACCGGGTGATGCAAGGTCGCACACCGTGTCTTGGTGTTAGAGCCCCCAGCGTGCGCTCGCAGAGTCCCGCGGCCATTCCAAGCCGCACGGGGCGGTGATGTCAGGCCCCGCTCCAGGAGCTCTTCGACCCCGCAACTCGGGCGGGAGAAGTCACCGTTGCGAGAGCCCTGAAAAGCGGTCTCCCGCCAGGGACCCGCGGGCTCCCGGTGCCGCCATCCGCCAGACCCGCAGTTGCAGCCTCCGAATCTCCGGAGGTCGGGCCGCAGCAGCGCTCCACCACCGTTCCACCCGCTCTGGAATCGGCCCGCTCAGCGACGGTGAGGTGAGTCGTCGGCACCAGAGTCCCTGGTCTTCCTGTTGGAGGCCGCTCCTCGTTGCAGCCCCAACGACAACGGAGACCCGACAAAGAAAAGGTCGGGTCTCCCGTGCAGGGAGAGATTAAAAAGTTACCCCCTCCCTCCCACCCCACCCCCCCACCACCCCCCCCCCCCACACACACACACCAACAAAAAAATAACAAAAACTACATAGAAACATAGACAAAAAATAATAAAAACGCAGACGGGCTGCAGAGGCCGCTGCTGACGCGAGTCGCGCCGCCTATGGGCGGAGTAGAAGTGATGGGCCGAATGGCCTAATTCTATTACTATCACCTATAATCTATGATTTTATGAATAAGTAAGAATATTTCATTCCATTCATATCATGAATGGAAAGTAAAATATAGAGTTTAAACGTTCTTGTTGCAAACATTTGGGTTTTCTCTGGCTGCTCTGGTTTCTTCCCACATTCCAAAGATGTGCAGGTTTGCGTGGCTTAATTGGCCCACTGTAAATTGCATTGGTTGTTGGTCGATGCGGACTCGGTGGGCTGAAGGACCTGTTTCCACTCTGTATTTCTAAACTAAACTAAAGTAAAAGGTCCTGAAATGTTTAATTACTTCCACATGAACTTCAGCCTTAATCCCAAGTATACTCTTTAATATTTAAACATTAAAAAGTGGCCATATATTAATTTGTGCACCATGAAAGAGCAGTCTCACTGGACAATCTTTCAGTCAGTGAAGTACAGGTATATTTACATAAGCAATCCAATCCTGTCCCCATAGCAACTGGCCTTTGTGCACATGCAATGGGTATGAGCATGTGCACTGCAGTGATGGAATGTGGCCCAGTTAACCCCATCAGGAACTTGAAAAGGTAAAATAAATCACAATAAAGCCGAATTACACATGGCGTTTGGCTTTGGCGTAGTTTAAAACGTAGCATTGTAAACCAGAAATGATTATTCTGATGCATGCCATACTAAAAATCTTAGTTGAGGCATTGTTTGCCCGACCTGCAAATGTACAGAATTCAGAAGAGAACATACTGGAAGTATTCAATGTGTCAAGCAGCCGTAGGAGGAGAAAGATATCGAGAGTCTATGTTTCAGGTTAAGGAGCCTACAGGTAATTTGTTCCTCCCCATCAACTGGACATGTCCACAGGCTTTGACAGTTGCTTCCTCCAATATCATTCCATTGTGGTTCAGCAGACAAGGAATATGCTTGTTTTTGTCTTATTTTACTTTTCCATCGTTGCCACATGGTCAGCTGCAATGGCTTGGCTTCCCATCTCCATTCAGCTATCTCTGGTGTTCCATAAGAACCAACCCTTGGCCTCTTCCTAATTCTTACCCATTTGTTCCCTTATCAGTAACCTCTGAAAATACAGCTATATGTCACTGGCTTTTACACTCTACCTCATTATGGCATCACTCAAACGCACAACATTTTCTAAATTGTTGGACTACTTGTCCCAAATCCAGTATTGGATCAGCAGAAATTCTCTCCAACAAAACACTAGCAGGTCTAAAGCATTGATTCCCATCATGAACATCATCGGCTTCTTTTTCCAAATGTGATGGTTATTGTTGGAATATTTGCAACCTTGGTTTTATATCTAATTTCTGCTGAGCTTTGAACCCCACATTTGTGCAATTGCAAACATGCCCATTTCTCTCATGTAATCCCACTTGCCCCAGTTCAATTTTGCTGAATTTCCTATGTACACCTTTGTCATCCACATACTTGTTTATTCCAGGAATCACTACTCGGCTATCATCATTCTCTCTTTCACAAATCTGAGGACATTTAAAACACAATTGCTCATGTCCTATCTCACATCAAAGCCACATTCATCCATTATCTTTATGCTAGCTGATGACACTGGATTCCATTAAAGCAATTCCTTCATTTAAAGAAACTCTTTAAATCTGTGGATAACTAAGCCTTTCCCTGTTTCGATTTACTCCATAGCCCTACATCCCTTTAGGAATTCAGCTCCCCAAGTTGTGGCATTTTGAGGAGTCCGACATTTAATCTCTCCACTATTAGCGGCTGATGCTTTCCTTGCTAAAGATCCAAGTCTGAAGGATTTTATTCTCATGAAATTCCCCACCTCTCTTAAACACATCCTCCTGATTATTTTTTTGTTACCTGTCTTCATGTCAACTTCAGGAGCTTTCTGTTTTTTTTTTTTAAAGTGTTAGTGCATGAACACTTGGGAACCCCGAGTAGTGATTCGAGTTGGCGGCACGACTCTCGTCAGCAGCGGCCTCTGCGGCCCGTCCGCGTTTTTATTATTTTTTGTCTATGTTTTTATGTAGTTTTTGTTATTTTTTGTTGGGGTGGGGGTGGGGTGGGAGTAACTTTTAAATCTCTCTCTGCACGGGAGACCCGACCTTTTCTGTCGGGTCTCCGTTGTCGTTGGGGCTGCAACGAGGAGCGGCCTCCAACAGGAGAAGACCGGGGACTCTGGTGCCGACGACTCACCTCAACGTCGCGGAGCTGGCCGAGTCCGGAGCGGGTGGAGCAGTGGTGGAGCGCTGGACGGCGGCACCGGGAGCCCGCGGGTCCCTGGAGGGAGACCGCTTTTCAGGGCTCCTGCAACGGCGACTTCTCCCGCCCGAGTTGCGGGGTTGAAGAGCTCCTGGAGCGGGGCCTTACATCACCGCCCCGCGCGGCTTGGAATGGCCGCGGGACTCTGCGAGCGCACGCCGGGGGCTCTAACATCAAGACCCGGTGCGCGACCTCGCACCACCCGGCGTGGCTTTAATGGCCGCAGGACAATCGCCATCGCCAGCCGGGGGCTTTGACTTTGACTCTGACATCGGGGGGGGGGGGGGGGGGGGGGGGAGTGCAGTGGAGAGATAAGTTTTTTTTGGCCTTCCATCACAGCGATGTGATGGATGTTTATGTAATTTATGTTGTGTCTTGGGTCTATTTGTTTGTTTGTAATGTATGGCTGCAGAAACGGCATTTCGTTTGGACCTCAAGGGGTCCAAATGACAATTAAATCTTGAATCTTGAATCTTGAACATCTCCTTTCTGGAGGAAGCGGTATCAGCAGAGTGACATCAACACCATGTTTCAGAAGATGTTGACAAGGGAACCAAATGGGCAAGGATTGATCGTTGTGGAAAACCAAAAATTACTGTATGGAGATGGGAAGACAAGCAATTGCAGGCGACCATTTGGCTACAATGGAGAGATAGGAAAGGACACAAGCAATCCAAGTTGCTAGACATAACGTGGGATTATAGAGCTGAACCATGCTGGATCCAGCAGTTGGTTCCACAGGGAGCAGCTGACATTCAGCTCTTCTCAGGTTATGAACTTTAGTAGACCAGTATAAGTTGATGAAATGCTGAGTGATAGATTCCTGGGCATTTTTCACATAGCCCAACCTGAATGTGAAATGGAACAGATTCCTTGCTGCATTCTGTGGGCATCGCCTGGATACAAATGATCAGTTCAACCAGCCTCTGTAATTGACCAAATCAATAAAGTTGGGCAAGAACCAGTCGGAAGGCCAGATTGAAATCATTATAAAATCAAAGGCGGTGAATCTCGAGTCCACCGTTTGGTGCTGCTGCAAATTACAGATTGTTCCGGACAGTGGTGCACAACACATCCTGTACACGCGAATATCATATTTGGTCACCGGAGACTGCAGATGCTAGAATCTTGGCACAAAAAAAACCAAAGTTCTGGAGGAACTCAGCGGGCCACATAACATCTATGCAGGGAAAAGCGGGCCACATAACATCTATGCAGGGAAAAGCGGGCCACATAACATCTATGCAGGGAAAAGCGAGCCACATAACATCTATGCAGGGAAAAGCGGGCCACATAACATCTATGCAGGGAAAAGGACAGGCGACTGGCGTTGAGAATGGAGATCCTTCATCAGCACTTGGATTTTTTTTCGCTATCAATTTCCTCAAACTCAAGACTTAATGCAGTTGCTGACTCGAGACACATGGTGTCAGCCTGGAGCAGATTGGATTTGTAATAAAACGCTGCCCGATGTTGGCAATCCGAAATAAAAACAGAAATTGTAAGCATATAACAGGCCAGCCAGCACTACTGGAAGGAGAAACGACCTTAACGTTTTGGGTTGGAGACCCCTTGTCGGAATCTTCCGACCAGAGGTGTTTGACTTGAGTGTATAGGACGGAACTGCAGATGCTGGTTTAAAGCGAAGATAGACACAAAATGCTGGAGTAACTCAGCAGGACAGGCAGCATCTCTGGGGAGAAGGAATGGGCAACGTTTAAGGTCAAGAGAGTCAGATTTAGCTCTTGGGGCTAATGGAATCAAGGAATATGGGGGGGGGGGGGGGGGGAAGCAAGAACGGGGTACTGATTTTAGATGATCAGCCATGATCACATTGAATGGCGGTACTGGCTGAAGGGCCGAATGGCCTAATCATGCACCTATTTTTCTTTGTTTTTAAGTTTTTAGCCATGGGGTATCCAGCAATACACTCCACCGTCATGTCCTTAATTCATTTGTTTCCATCTGTGGCTGGAGCACATAACACCCGGCCGCTGCAGATCACCAGTGAGCCTGCCCTGCACTATTTACCTGATATACTCCTCCTGTTCCCCTTTCATTGGCTTTCCCGCTCTATTGGGTTCCATATTAACCCTCTCCATGTTGTGACCATACCCTCTCAGTAGTATTTTAGCAATCACTTCTCAGTATTTCATCTTGTTTCCTGCACCCACTCCTCGTTCTTGGGGAGTGGGGAGTAGAACTAAACTAATTGCGGACCCGTAAAGTTGGGAAAGACAAGGCAAGTTTTTAAAAACGAATCGCACGCCTCCAGCACATTTGATAATACTGATTTTCAAGCTCAAAGCTTGGGAACACAGTCGTGCAATAGAAGATACACGAGTTATATTTTCTTTCAAAGACATTGTAAACATGTATAGCTTATAATGTGTTAAATTTTGCTTTTGGAATTCAAAAATACGGAGGGAGATCCTGTTTAGTTACCACAGTATTTTAAAGATGATCAACTCAAACGCTGACAAAATGCCCTGTGCGGAAATTTCAAAGCACAAGTTATTAATTGGAGCCACGGTTCCCTGGCTGCAATGTAAAGTGGTGGCTAAACTTGATCCATTAAACCTAGGCGGAAGTCTTGGGTTTAGGGGCGGCACCAGGCGCAACGCGAACACCAGACTGAAGCACAATACGAAAAGAGGCAGAGTAGTAACATGACGGCTGCGGGGCAGAATAGGCTCTCTACACCTTTGCCACAGTAAGTTTAAAAAAAAGCGGGTCTCTAAGGAGAACGTTTGCAGGATTGTGAGCAGCCGCTTCAAGTCCTGGACTAGAGAGATCGAAGGATTTGGATCTGTGCGGACGAGGGTTGTTGAGGCTGTGTAGGTGCAGCCGCGGGCTGAGGTGAGTGCTGCAACTGGAAGGTTAGACCGGCAGGCGAGGCTGAGAAGCGGCGATGGGGCTCCCGACTCTCGAGTTCACCGACTGCTCCCTGGACAGCCCCGACTTCAGGGACCGGCTCAAAGCCCACGAGATTGAGCTGGAGCGCACCAACAAGTTCATCAAGGAGCTGATTAAAGACGGTATCATGCTGATAAACGCGCTCAAAAGTAAGTGGATGTTTCTTAAAACAAAATAACTTTGGGAGTTAGAGGTTGTGGGAAAACTTTGAATGAAAGGGAGAGAGCTCCCCTGGTGGCCCCCGGCTTGGCAAACGCGTTCGTAGCGGTTGGCTTTTTGTTAAAGCTATCGAAGTTTGAGAAATACTTTATCAGAGGAATAGAAGAAAAACAATAGTCGGTGTATTTTTGGAATAGCCCATAAACATACGTGACGAACTTTTCATTGTTTTGTGAATACTTGGAAATAGCAACCACCGGAAATTCGATTGATCACACGAGGGAGATAAATTGGTAAATTTGGGAAATTGATAAAAGTGGAATAAGATGGATTTTTAGCAACATAAACACCAAGCACGGATAACCAAACGATTGGTGGTGAGTTAGTCTTACCAGAAGAAACATGCAGAGTACCATATAATTTGTTTAAGAAGGAACTGCAGATGCTGGAAAAATCGAAGATAGACAAAAATGCTGGGGAAACTCAGCGGGTGAGGCAGCATCTATGGAGCGGAGGAAATAGGGAGGTTTCACGGCAGTCGGGTCACGACCCATGACCCGTACTGTTGCTACGCTACTCCAAATGGATTACACGCGATGAACTGCAGGTAGACACTTACCATTGTTTCCAGCGTAGCGGGCCCGTTAAAACCCGCCGAAATTGTCACTTTTTGCGCTGTAAAAATTATGGAAATCGGGATAAGCGTGTGAGACATTTAGCCTACTTCAGAATTCCAAAAGTTAGGAGAAATTACGGTAGATAGAAGCGAGAGCTGAAGAGACAACAACAGCCAAAGTGCTTAGCGAACATTGGCCGTTTGCTCACTGCATTTCATCAACAGTAAGGCATTATTTGTGTTTTTTCTTGATTCCTTTGGCATCTAAAAAGATTCAGAAGTGATAAATCTGGCTGTACATTTTTTAAATCGCCCATGGTTCTCAATTGGGTTTTTACATACAAAATGAAAACGCATCTGAAGAAAATTTACAGCCAGATTGATCACTTCTGAGACTTTTTAGATACCACAGGAATCAAGAAAAAACACAAATAATGCCTTACTGTTGATGAAATGCAGTGAGCAAACGCGATAATTCCCCATATTTTCAATTCCGATATCTGCACTGCCAGTGTTCGCCAAGCACTTAGCTGCTGTGGTCCCTTCAGCTCTGCTTCTCTTTACCTTCATTTCGCTTCACTTTTGGAATTCTAAGGTACATGTCTCTCACACTTACCCCGACTTCCAAAAAAATTTTCAGCGCAAAAATTCAACATTTTGGCGTTTTTAACAGGTAGGAAATTTCTTGCATTAATAACATATACTGGAAGTTACGGATGTCCTCCAGATGGATTGAGCGGCTCCGTGCGTCAAGCCCTATGACCCAGTGACCTTACGTGCAACCCCCCTATAGGCAACGTTTCGGGCCGAAACCCTTCTTCAGACTCCATATAATTTGGTTCCTTTATCAGCGGTGGGGAAATGTTTTTTTTTTTTACTCAGCTACTCTACATTGGAAAACAGTTACAGATGCCAAACCTTGGCGAATGGTTTGAAGAAGTGATTAAAATAATTTGCCAAGGTAAGGAGATGGGTGTAGCAATGAGATTGCACAATAATCACCATTGATCTATGATGGAAAATAATCATTACTCTTTGCCTATAGGGTGGTTGCACATCAGGTCAAAGGGCGTTTAAGAGGGAACTGCAGATGCTGGAGAATCGAAGGTTACACAAAAAAGCTGGAGAAACTCAGCGGGTGCAGCAGCATCTATGGAGCGAAGGAAATAGGCAACGTTTCGGGCCGAAACCCTTCTTCAGACTGATCGGGGGCGGGGGTGGGTGGGGACAAGAAAGGGAAAAGGAGGAGGAGCCCGAAGGCTGGGGGATGGGAGGAGACAGCAGGGGGGCTGAGGAAGGGGAGGAGACAGCAAGGACTAACAAAATTGGGAGAATTCGATGTTCATGCCCCCGGGGTGCAGACTCCCCAAACGGAATATGAGGCGCTGTTCCTCCAATTTCCGGTGCTGCTCGCTGTGGCCATGGAGGAGACCCAGGACAGAGAGGTCGGAGACGGAGTGGGAAGGGGAGTTGAAGTGCTGAGCCACCGGGAGGTCAGCTTGGTTATTGCGGACCGAGCGGAGGTGTTCGGCGAAACGATCGCCCAACCTCCGCTTGGTCTCACCGATATAGATCTGCTGACATCTAGAGCAGCGGACGCAATAGATGAGGTTGGAAGAGATGCAGGTAAACCTCTGTCGCACCTGGAACGATTGCTTGGGTCCTTGAACGGAGTCGAGGGGGGAGGTAAAGGGACAAGTGTTGCATCTCTTGCGGTTGCAAGGGAAAGTGCCCGGGGAGGGGGTGGACCGAGAGGGAAGGGAAGAATTGACAAGGGAGTTATGGAGGGAGCGGTCTTTGCGGAAGGCAGATATGGGGGGAGATGGGAAGATGTGGCGAGTGGTGGGGTCACGTTGGAGGTGGCGAAACTGACGGAGGATTACTTTTTGTATGTGACGGCTGGTGGGGTGAAAGGTGAGGACTAGGGGGATTCGGCCCTTGTTGCGAGTGCGGGGATGGGGAGAGAGAGCAGTGTTGCGGGGTATGGAAGAGACCCTGGTGCGAGCCTCATTTATGGTGGAGGAGGGGAACCCCCGTTCCCTGAATAATGAGGACATTTCAGATGTCCTGGTGTGGAACGCCTCATCCGTGGAGCAGATGCGGCGTAGACGGAGGAATTGGGAGTAGGGGATGGAGTCCTTACAGGAAGCAGGGTGGGAAGAAGTGTAGTCCAGATAGCCATGGGAGTCAGTGGTTTTATAGTGTATGTCGGTCAGAAGTCTATCACCTGCAATGGAGATAGTGAGGTCAAGGAATGGTAGGGAAGTGTCGGAAATGGTCCAGGTGTATTTGAGTGCCGGATGGAAGTTAGTGGTGAAGTGGATGAAGTCAGTCAGTTGTGTGCGGGTGCAGGAGGTGGCACCAAAGCAGTCGTCGATGTAGCGGAGGTAGAGGTCGGGGATGGGGCCCTGGTATGTATTGAACAAGGATTGCTCGACGTAACCTACAAATAGGCAGGCATAGCTGGGGCCCATGCGTGTGCCCATAGCTACGCCTTGTATTTGGAGGAAATGGGAGGAGTCGAACGTGAAGTTATTGAGGGTAAGGACCAGCTCCGCTAGTCGGAGGAGAGTGTCAGTGGCTAGGTATAGGTTGCTTCTCTGGTCGAGGAAGAACCGGAGGGCTATGAGACCATCGTGGTGTCAAAGGGCGTGATGCACGGAGTAGCTCAATCCTTCTGGAGTACAAGGCAGCTTCCGGTAAACACTACTAACACACGCAACACATGCGTTCTTACCTGTTAAAAAAGGCCAAAATAGTCAATTTTTGCACTGTAAAAAAATGTGGAAATAGGGGTAACCATGAGTGAATGCCAAAATCACTGCTGCTCACTGACTTGTGAAAGAGCAGCATGCTGGCGGATTGTGGGCAAGTCCCAGCCCACGACAGCCCGGGGCTGGAGGGTGACTCTAGTATCTTTGCTCTGAACCCGAGCACCAAGGTGTAAGCGGCTGAAGGAGCGGATCACTCGTGGCAGCCTCCACTCACCCCCCCCCCCCCCCCCCCCCCCAGGGTCAGCGCTGTCCAGCCACGGCTGCCCTTCACCCCGTCTCCCCCTGTGTGGCTGCACTGTGATGTGCTGTGGGTCAGCTGCGCCCATGCACGTGGACTGATGAAGTGGGGCCGTGGCTCCGGGCAGCGGACACACTGGGACGAAAACCTGGCAACATCCCCGTCAGCTGCAGTAGAGATGGGGACAATCTGGTCCATCTGCTCACCCAGAGTCATTGACCATGCTGCACCAGCACTGGCACACCTCCTTCCCCCTCCCCGTCCACCCCCCCCCCCCCCCAGACCCCGACCCCCACTGACCCCCACCCCCGCCGCGGGGATGGACTGCCCGGTGTCTGCGAGTGTGGAACCAGTCAGCGTGGAGTCCGGTTGGTGGGACAGAAGACGGGCCCGCTGTATTGACAACCATATTAAGTGCCTACCTGATATTCACCGCTTGTACTCCAGAAGGCATTGCGTGGCAACCGTATGGGTCGTGGGTCGTGAGCTTGACTGCCGTGCAACCTCCCTATTCCAAGAACGATCATCTGTGAGATGGTTACCTTTGTTAGGTTGTATTAGTCCTGGTCACTGGAATTCATGCTAGTGCTTCTGACAATTGTGCGATATCAAATGTACAGGGTTCTCCACACCACCTTTTGGCTGCTAATGCCCAAAATTCGAACTCCAGCAAGGATAGAATGATCATCGTTTGACTTTTAATAAAAATAAGAATCACACCCTGCCAACATTACTTGTGAAGTCTCCCCCTCTGCATTGGGGACCTGGGGTGGAGGGTATTGCACCGAGGTGTTCCCTGCAACCTGTTTCTCTCGCGATTCACAGACTCACCAGGCGCCTGCCACTGTTGCGGGCTGGAAGAGTCTGTGTACCACGTGTACATGGAGTGCGTGAGGCTGCAGCCACTGTTCCATTATCTAAAGGGGCTGCTCCTTGCCTTCTGGCTGCATTTTTCACCCACCATCCTCATCTTTGGACACCCTGTGTGTAGGGGAGAGGGTAGGGCTGAAGTTGTCCTGGTTGGGTTGCTCCTGGGCCTGGCCAAACTGGCCATCCGCGAGTCAAGGCGCCAGACGGTGGAGGGCTCTACCCGAGCCGGCTGCCTGCCCCTTTTCCGGGGATACGTCCATGCCAGGGTGCGGATGGAAAGGGAATACGCCCTGTCTACCGGCACCCTGAGGGAGTTCCGTGACCGCTGGGCACGAGGGGGGTTGAATGTATCCTGGACAAGGATTGCGATATAGTTGTTTAGCAGTTGCTTAGCACATTTGTTCGTCTTGTATTATGGTGGTGTTTTCTTTTATTTATTATCCGGTTTATTGTAAATACTATTTTAATATTTGAATATTAAAAAAAACATGACTTGTGAAACAAATATTAAACCATATTGACAGTTTGCACACAGCATGTGGCAGCCTCACTTTGCAAAACTCAATGTATTTATAAAGTGTTTGATCCCTCATTGATTGCAGCCTTTTTGTTTTATGGGTCACAGTGCAACGTGCCACGGTCATGATGAAGAATGGAAAATGTGCAGTCGGGATAAGGTGGAGAATGGATAGTAGCCTGGTTAAAGAAGCAGAATAGGAATTAGTGGTAGATTCTCTGAAAATTGGTAGGAGTTAAATGGCATTGCTGAATGTAAACTTCAACGGGATTTTTTTTTTTAAGCTGTCGTAACCATTGGAACTTGGCTTTTGTCTTGGAAGATTTGGCCGTGCATCTTGGGTGTGCGTTGCAGATTACAGCATTAATACCCTTGACATCCAACACTACTCAACCCCCACCCCCAACACACCCAAACGGCAGCCAATAAAGATGTCAGTGCATCTGCTGAGGGGTGGTTATGGCATCCACAGGAGACGGTCTATAAAATAAAACAGTGTTGTAGATTTTAAATGTAAGAAAGGACTGCAAATGCTGGTTTACACTGAAGATGGGCACAAAATGTTGGAATAACAGCAGATCGATCGGGCAGCATCTCTGGCGAAAGGGAATAGGTGATGCTTCAGGTCGAGACCCTTCATCAGACTGAGTCAGGGAGCAAAATGACTCTCAGTCTGATGAAGGGTCTTGTCCTGAGATGTCACCTATTCATTTTCTCCAGAGATGTTGTATAGTTTAAGTTTGCATTGGGGCAGGTATCAACAAAATTTGTGAAGATCCAGCCTAATTTATGTCTGTCAGGTAAATCACAGGCCATGGGTATCCCTTAGCAGTTTGCCAAATTACAGTTGAAAACAGCCTGAGCTGCCCCTGCATGTTTATTGCTGATCACTGCCATACAGGGTAAATGTCCCAGGCAGCAGCAGTTTGTATTATGATTCTGGGTCTATTGGTTCAAAAACAATTATGTTCACAGAACTGCCTCTTCAGTCAACCATGAAACTGCACTGTGTAAGGTCTGACTGATTCTTTCCCAGATTAGAAATAGGTTCCCCCCCCCCCCCCCCCCCCCCAAAGTATAACAACAAAGTTCAATAGTAAACACAGCAGTTATCTGGCAGGCATTTCAAAGGCTGAAAAGCCTGAAACAGTCTCCCATTGTTCATCTTTTCAAGTCTCTTATGTCTATCACCTTTCCTAGTTTCTGTTAATTAGAAACTGCCTCCCGCAACGATTCAATGACCGACATTCAATGTAGTGTCAAACATTGTCCCCGCTGCTGTGTGAGGAAATAAGATATGGAGTAACTCTGGAAATGGAGTGGGGAATAAAACGGCCTCGAGCCAAAATCAAAAGATAGATGGAATAAGATAACTGAAAATTCCCACAATGAATATTAAATAGTTGCCTATCTCCATAGCAATGATTTACGGGATTATTGCTCTGAGTCCTCAGTAAATTATTGTAAGGTTTTCATAAGGCTACTGGATCCGAATATTGGTAGCAAGGAGCTGCCAATGTTGGTTTACACCAAAGATAGACACAAAATGCTGGAGTGGAACAGGCGTCATCTCTGGATAGAAGGAATGTCTATCCAAATATTGGTAGATAGGTAAACCTATGAAGTCATCGACTAGCATTAGGTTTGGACAACCGGTGAGTCTAGGGGAAGGGGCTCTGTGATCAATAAGAACATTTAGGGATAGAAATAGGCACAAATGGTCATTAAGGCACGAGCTGGTCTCGTCGGAAATCATGAAAAGATCTGACCTGTTATTAAATATTACGTAACATCATTGTTAATGCTGAGAAAGATGATGCCAAAATACACTGATGAATTTTCAGAGTGGTCATGCAGATGACAAATGATGAGTATGAGGTGGTGCTTTTTGGTCAGAAGAATAAGAACTCTTGTGTGTTTCATAGGATGGAGCAGCCAGACAAATTGTGGAAGATTAAAATGATGTGGAGTTATGGGTAATGTCATCAAAAGCAACACAGCCAAACAAAGCCAAATGCAAATAAAGCAATGGCTTCATTTCAGGAATGCTATTACAAAGCTGCAAAATTAGATTAAATGTGGAAAAAATCCCTTGATTATTCCATGCTTGTCATTCTGTGCTACATGTATGAAGGCACTGGAGGAGGTGCTTGAAGGTTTTCCAGAGCAAAGAGGACAAGAAAAATTCTGAAACATTACAAATATATTCAAAAGGTTGTGAATATTCTCCTACAATGAGGACGCTGACATATTTTTATGTATATATTTATAGTATGGTATATGGACACACTGATCTGTTTTGTAGTAAATGCCTACTGTGTTCTGCGTGCTGAAGCAAAGCAAGAATGTCATTGTCCTATCAGAGACACATGACAATAAACTCACTTGATGACTTGACTTGGCTTGGCTTCCATGTGACAAAGCCCAAAACTAGAGGCATTGGCGTAAGATGGGCTAAGACTAACAAGTGGATATATTGATTGACAACAAGTTTCTGCGCTGAATTCTATACTCCGATGTGGGAAGTTGAGAGTGTCATTCAGCATACATGCAAGGGGATGTCAGATTATTACATTGGAGGGGGGGGGGAAGAGACTTGAATAGTTTGTTGATAGGATGTTCAAATAATGTTAGTGGAGATTCAAATCATAAATACCAGTGTGCAACAAGGCTAAATGCTGTACTGTAATCTTCATAATTCCATATCATTTACATCTGTTTATAATTTTTAAGGGAATGTGTTTCTGCTTCTCAAAATATATGCTATTTTGAAAGAAGGTATTTACATTTTTGTGGTGCCCATTTCACAATTTTAGGATGAGCACAGTCCTTTAAGCCACTAATTACTATTAGGTGTGGTCATTGTGATGCTGAAGAAAATGTAGAACTGAGTTTGTGCACAGCTCTCAATATGGTGAACAAACAAATAATCTGTGGGACAGTGGTGTAGCTGCTGCCTCACAGTGCCAGTGACCAGGTTCAATTCTGACCTTGAGTCTGCATGTATTCCCTGGGAGCGCGTGGGTCTCCTCCGAGTGCTCTGGTTTCCTTTCACATCCCAAAGACGCACTGGGTTGTAGGATAATTTGCCCCTGAATATATTCTTCTAAAGAGTAGGAAGTAGATGAGAAAGTTGTATTATGTGGAACTAATGTGAATGGGTGATCAGTGGTCCAGATGGAGCTGGTGGACCAAACGCCCTGTTTCTACGCTGTCTCTCTAAGCTAAGCTGAACTGAACTATACTAAACTATTTTAGTTGTTGGTTGAGGAATAAATATGGATATTTGTTCCTTTTTGAATAGTGCCAAAGGATCTTTTCAGATGAATTAATATGTGAGATGGTGGTGTCTTACTTTATTGAACTGTTTGAAAGATGTCAGGATCAGCTTTGCAGCTTACACTGAGTGTTGCTCTCACATGAGCCCGAATTAAATACATTTCCCAGGCTTGAACCTGTGAACTTCTGAATCAGAGGCCATAAAACTGTGCTGCAGTTACTGCCCTAGACTTTATTGCTGTAGAAAATATAGCTTTACTAACTTTTGGTACTTCAGACAGCTAGGGGGAATAACCTGTGGCTCTGCAGGGTGCAGTATGAGGTATGAGGAAAGTGAGCATAGTTTGTGTCAGCTGGCATTTATTGATTGATTTTATTTTCTGTCCCTGGCAGAGATTGCAAAGATCTTCTTAACCAGAGACGAAAAGATAAATCTAGAGGTCAAGAAATAGAACATTGGCCTGCACAAGTTTATGAAAGTACCATTGTTTATGGTTGATATGATGGAACCTTTTTCTTCATTGTAAAATGGCCAATTTCATCTTGACTTGAAGTAATCCATTTAAAAAAATAAAATGGCAACCTTTTTCGCTTAACCTTATGTTCAATAATTCATTTTGGATTTGCATGGGAGCAATCCAAATATTTTATTAAGTAGTTAAAAACTTGGAGCTGTTTCCAGAGACTTTCTGGATAAATGACTAAAAAGTAATTGTCAGGTTAAAAATATCAATGTTTAATGGAATATTTGTTTTTCAATCTGGAGAAATAGACTATAAAGGGACGGAAGTTATCAACAGCTGTGCAAGAAATCTGGGGAACTACTGCATATAGCCTTGTGCCAGAAGGGAGATATTGCCCTGGTATGAGTGCAGTTCTAAATCACCAGAATTTCACCAGGGCTGAGAGAATTATGATTTATGTCAAAATTTGGGCTGTCACTCCCTGTAAAACCCAAGATTAAAATATAATTTTTAGTGATCATCTAGGCGACTAATAGACTGGATGGAGAAAAACTGTGTCTTGGTAAGGGGATATTACATTATAATTGGCGTCAAGAGAAAAGTTGTGGAATGCTTCTCTGTATAAAGAATATTAAAAAATGTGGAAAGGAATAAATGCTTATTTTGACAATAAATCTAGAGGTTGATAGATTTTTGGGAGCTGAAAACATGAGAACATGTGGCTGCTTTAATTCCATTAGTAATGGATCTTCTTAACCAGAGATGTGCACTGAAAGAAGCAGCATCTCAGGAAGTGATTGCGCCAGAATATTTAATGGAGGTTTGAAGGTAATTTAGTTAAAACTGAAATTGGGGTCTTAAATCTGAAAAGAGAAAGCTGCTTTAATTGATTTATTACAAGTATGGTAGTGATACTTGCTGTCCTTTCGGGTGGGGGTGGGGGGGGGGGGGGGGGGGGGGGGGGGGGGGGGGGGGTTATGCTGGAGGGAGGGGAGAAACACATTAATTGGGGGTGGGGAGAAATACAAATCTTAAGAGAGATCTGGATTTATAAAATTTCCAATGGCCTACTGAGTAGTTATGTTCCCTGGCTTGGGAATTTGGATTTACTTTTTACAGTCTCCGAATAAAGGATCAGCCATTCAGAACTTGAACTTGCTTCACTTGCCCAACATTTTGCAAAATTCAAAGGTTTTGCGCCTTTTCTACTTAATATTTCCTTATAAGATAATGTCTTTGAAAGCATTGTGAATTTGGTGAACTCTTTTAGGCACTACCCTGAGGCAACAGTGAGCTGAGAGCATAAGTACTCCATATTTAGTGGTGGAAGAATGTGGTGTTGGGCCATGTCTGGGAAACAGTTTGCAGAATGTGCTTGTAATGTGAAGATGACCAGGGTTGTAGCTCGGGAATGACAAAGATGTTAGGAGGAATTGGAAACGTTAACTTTGAATTTAACCTATTGAAGTTTAAACTCATCCAATCTTGATAGGAATCCCTGAATAGTATGTGCGTATTAGCTGTAGCAGTGGCCTGTTATCATTAATATCAAAAAGGTCATCCTTTTTTAAGGCTTTAAGAAGAATTGAAAAATAGTAAATTTGGGATATTAAAATAAGAAAGTCAAGGACAAACTAATGAGCTAGAGTCATAGTGATACATTGTGGAAACAGGCCCTTCGGCCCAACTTGCCAACATGTCCCAGCTACACTAGTCCCACCTGCCTGAGTTTGGTCCATATCCCTCCAAACTTGTCCTATCCATATTCCTGTCTAAGTTAGTTAGTTAGCTCACACTATACTTTAAGATCGGCTAAAATGAAAGCTAATTTGGGCTAATATCATTTTCTGCTGCTGTGAGGGGGCATATTAAATTGGACAATCTTGGCCTATTTCCTGATTCTTAAAAGATGGGGTGTTTAAAATGAATCATGTGTCAGGATGAAATCAAAGTTGAGATTTTCCATTCCTACCAACATCTTTGACATTACTGACCTATCCAGCTACCCGCTCCATTATCTGTTCCTTGAATACTAGATATCTTAGTATTTTTCTACTAATTTGATAATTTTTCCCTAGTGAAGTTTTTGGAATCTAAAGTTTGGAAATGTCTCTTGATTTTTTTTTCATTGTTCCAAAATAAATTAATAATTTTCTTAGTACCAGCTACATGACATGCAAATCATAGTTTCATAATATACACTGGTAAAAATGACTTGGTCATCACTGGCCTGGAGAATGAAACTGTCGTAACGTAAATATAATCTGACAGTCTTTAAGAGCCTACAGGATTGATGGTGTGGGATATGGGAATAACTGGCTTGGTGTTCTTTGAAGCTACAAAGGAAATACGTAGTTGAGAATTTGGAACCAGACAGAGGGAACTGTTTCTGCTATTTCCGACACGAGTGCTGAAAGTGATCATTTTACTTTGACCACAAAATATCACAAAAAGTATTAAATGTTGATTTCACAATGTCAATCTTTAAAGGATCTGAGAAGCTGAATTAATATTATGGTAATTACGGATTTGACCACGATCATTACTGTGACAAGTTCTAACATTTAAACTAAATATTATTGGTCTACCTTTTACATTAGTGAACTTTTAGAACAAGCAGAGAATGCGATGTTATGCCCAAGGCTCCTCCAAAGTGCTTACAGACTTCAGAGTTGCATGCTTTGAATTGGTGTGGTGAATCATTCCCAGCTTTGTCATCGTGGGTATTCTATCAATAGATACTATGTTACTAAATTTTTGGGATAACCATCAACAAAAGTTTTTGAAGTAAATTGTTAAAATATGTCTGCCGAGGTTAACTTATGATAAAGTTTGTCAGAATTTAAACATTTCAAACCCAAAATGAAGTTGAAGGAAAGCTCGGAGGAAAAGTCTGATTCATATTTTGTGAAGGTAATTTACTTTTGATCAAAGCATCAATGGACATTGTCCATTGAAATGTTTTTTTTAAGGAGGTTACGTTGGATTTTAGATTTGTCTGTGGGCTGCTTAACGGGATGTGTGAGCAAAGGATGAATCAGAAACCACTGTGTAGTTTCTTAATGCCTCAAACAGGTTTGACTGATATTCCAGATCATATAGTGCCCCATTTTGAAATTTGGAAATAATTTCCTGTTCATGTTAGTATTCTGTGATACAACAGTTAATTCTGTGCAGGCCATCCCTCCATTAAGGCTGCTTAGGTTACGGAAATACATCCTTGTATAACTCGCATGTTATAAAATTTGAGGTACTAAATAAAATTTGCCCTCACAGAATTTGTGTGGGGTGGAAGTAAATTCAATAAATCAACACTAATATTTTTCAATTTGTTTTTTCTAATTCCATGTGCAAATGAAGCGGCTTCATAGAAGGGAAAAATTGTGAGTTGGCCCATTAGCTAGGAACACAATCCCACCTCGGGATGCAGGGATTATCTGTACATAAATATGTTGGATCTAAATATCATTTTGTTCATTATGCAATGTTTCCTCTATATAAGTAGGTAAGTAAATGTACATAGTTTATACTTGGTGCAAAACAGTAGCTAATTGTGGCCAATGAAGTTGAGAATATACAAAATAAAAGCAAGGTGAATGGAGAGATGAAACTATTAGACAAATGAAAAGTTACTCATCGTGTTGTGAGGCGTCAGGAAAAAGTTATCTACCAAAGGAGAAAATCAAATTGTTCTAATATTTATGTGAAGTTGATGACTTGTTACTATTGCTCCAGCTGCTTAAATTATTCATAAAATAAACATTAACAAAATAGAAAACGCCTTTTTACACACAAAAGCACATTTAAAAGTAAGTTTCTAATTGCACAATAAAGTTGCTGGTGTAGATAGAAGTCCTTGGAAAGGTTTGTTGGATGTCTCTGTAGCTTTGTTGTAAATCAGAGCTTTTATTTGGCTGGGGGTTGAATTATTGGCAGTCTCCACAAGTTATATTTTCTCCTGATAAGTGACTTTGTTAAATCTTCTTTTATTGCAACCCATATTATTCACAGCAAGTTCTTCATCTTGACATAAGTGATCCATTCATCTAGCTTCAAATGACCATCGATGGTGGAATTGTAAAAGCTCTCGAATTGTCATGACTATAAATGTGCAGACAATGTGCAGACAAGGTGCATGTGGCTTGGGCAAGAAGAGCTGTTTTTGAATTGGATGGTGTTGCAAGAGATGCTTTTATGTTTTGTCTCACTATTTCCATAATGGACTCTTGCTGGTGGTAAATCCAAGATTTATGCATCTGAAAGCATGTATGCTGGTCTCTTGGACCAGTTAAAAGACAAAATGAAAAGAAGCAACTGACTGTGCCAAAATAATCCAGCCTCCGAACTTGTTTTTATTTTCTTTCCTGAGTATTTTCACCATTCTATGTTTAATTTCATTTTTCTTTCTGTCACTGTGATTTGATGTTCCATAATCTGTCCTTATTCTTCACTGAAAGCTGGAGTAACGCAGCGGGACAGACAGCATTTCTGAAGAGAAATAATGAGTGATATTCCGGGTCGAGACCCTTCAGACTGAGGAAAGGTCTCTACCCAAAACTTCACCCATTCCTTCTCTCCAGAGATGCTGCCTGTCCCGGAGAGTTACTCCAGCATGTCAAGGTTTCAAGGTCAGTTTATTGTCACATGTACCAGTTAAGGTACAGTGAAATTTGAGTGATCATACAGCCATACTAAAAACAGCAAGAGACACAGCCACGTAAAATTAAAGTTAACATAAACATCCATCACAGCGGCACCCCACATTCCTCACTGTGATGGAAGGTAAGAAAGTCCAATCTTCTCTATCTTTATTCTCCCGCAGTCGGGACTGTCGAACCATCCGCAGTTGGGGCGATTAAAGCTCCCGCAGCCGGCAATCCGCGACCCTCACGTTGTGGTGATTGAAACTCCTGCGTCGGGACGGTTGAAACTCCGCAGCTTAGAGTTCCTGAATCGGTCTCTAACCAGGGACCATGGGCTCCATGATGTTAAAGTCCACAGACCCGTAGTTGGATCTCTCCACAGTTGATCTCCGGTAAGGGGATTGCACGCTCCACCATGATAAGTCCGCTCTGCGCCCGCGGTCAAAGCGTTGGGTCAGTCTCCAGGAAAGGCCGCTCCACTCCACGATGTTGGGCCGCAGTGGGGACGGAGATACAACACGGAAAAAAAATGGCATCTCCGTCGAGGTAAGAGATTGAAATTGTGTCTGTCTTCAGTTGAAACCAGCATCTGCAATTCCTTCCTACACTTTTTCTTCTTCCCTTCCTCCCTACAGATTTTGATGTTGTACAGTATACTGTTCCCTTCTGGCTTATCTCTTTGATTCCCTCCTCTTTCCCCTTACACAATTACTGTGTAGCACACAGCTGGCTTTCTTAGATTGAAGCCACTGTTTTCAGCCTCTGCAAAACAAAAATCTGACAACTATCTCATGCTCTTATACTGCTTAAAACTTAACTTGGAACTGATCAGTCACACATATGACGTTCTTCCATCAATCCGGCCGCCCCTCTCTCCCCTTCCGTATCCAGTAAAATATCTAGCCATCCCATTTTCAACTCCTGCCTGGATTTAGTTGTTTTTTTTTAACATTTGTTGGCTGCAAATTCTGGTCACTAATTTACTTGCTGTTATTTGGTTTACTTTAATATAATTGTCATGCATATCGATATACAGTGAATAACTTTTTTGTGTAGGAAGGAACTGCAGATGCTGGTTCAAACTGAATATTGATACAAAAAGCTGGAGTAACTCAGCGGGGCAGGCAACTTTTCTGGAGAGAAGGAAAGGGTGACGTTTCGGGTCGAAACCCTTCTACAGACAGAAGTTTCAAACAAAACATTTTTGTTGCGTGCTATACAGTCAACTGAAAGACTATACATTATTATAATCAAGCTGTCCACAGTATAGATACAGGATAAAAGGTATAGCGTTTTGTGCAAGGTAAAGTCTGATTAAAGATAGATTGAAGGTCTCCAATGGGGTAGATGGGAGATTGGGGCCGCCCTCTAGTTGGTGAGAGGATGGTTCAATTGCCTGATAATGGCTGAGAAGAAACTTTCTTTGAATAAACTGACCTACTTTATGTTCTTGTCAATTATTATTGCTTGTCCAATTAGTTTTGTTCTGAGAACTACTGAATGGCATATTTTTCATTGATGCATTTGTGTGTTGAAAAGTGTTCTGTAAGTGGCAAAAACATAATTAATTATATAATTAAATACATGCATAATTGTAAATGACATGCATCCTGTTTGTACTAATACTGGAGGAATTTGTATAATGTAATCGTTTAATATGCTACGTCCTGTAATCTTCCCCCAGCCTAACAGCTTCCAATGTCAGACGTCATTGTTCCCAACAGTATTCATTACAAGGACTTCCCTGATTTCACCACATTTTACACCTCAGCAGTCTTTCTCTGAAATCCCCTAACCATGGAAGTTCCTGGTCTTCAGGCCTTTCCTTGACTTTTTCCTCTCACAGACAAAGCATGCAAACAATCAGCCGACTTATGAACAAACTAAGCTACAAGTGCAGCATCTTAATGGTGATTTAAGAGCCAAATGATCTGGAATTCGCAAGTGTTATAAACTCGCATGATCCATTTCATAATTTTTACCAAAACTGACCTTATCCATTTTGTGCTATAGCTAGGTTCCTTTGCTTCTTCATCCCAGTCTACTTCATGCATAGTGTCTCCAGAACACCCTCACTTCCTGTTTTATATCATTCATAATTTATAAATGCGGGGTTTCGCTTATTATTCTAAGTGTATTGGCTTAGTTCCAGCTCTTTGCTCAACAAATATATGTTTAATATTCTTTCATGAAGAAGTGATTTATGAGAGGTAGAACTCTAGAGGTAGACCTCTGGAGATATATTAGTTGTGCAGATGTGAGGTATAACAAACACAAAAGGTCACTGGATGATGGTAGCAGTAGAAATTAGCCATAAAGAGAAAAAATAATGGATGTAAGACTAGATTAATTGATTTGACATGTTGTCGAATACTCTACTGACATTTTAACGGTGTACTATGCTGACTAGTTGCATTGCAGCTTGGTTTAGTAACTTAAACACCCAAGAGCTAGGGGGACTGCAGAAAGTGGTGGGTGATCTACAGGAAGCGTTGCATCAAAATGTCAGCAAATATCATTACAGATCCCCACCACTCTGTCCATGCTCTGATCTCGCTGCTACCATCAGGAAGAAGGTACAGGAACCTGAGAATTATGGCCTCTAGGTTCAAAATCAGCTTCCTATCAAACATCAAGCTCTAGAACCACACTGTACAACCCTAACCTCAATCTGACTGATCTACAGTGATCTACAGTGGACTTTGTTTAGGTTGTACGACGTACTTCAACTTGCACAATTATGGTCTGATTACATAGTATGACTGATATTGATTATTGTTTTATATTTGTTGTGTTGTTGCCCTAATGTGCCTGTAAAGCGGTAGCAAGTAAGAATTGCAGTGGTGCATGGTGCATATGTTCCATATGTTCCTGGTGCATATGACTCTTGGCTGGAAAAGGAATGCAGTATTCATCATTTGGTTACACAACTTATTGCACAGAGATCAACTTAATTTTAACATTTCAAGTGTTGGTTAATAGATGACATTGCAAAATAGGATTTTTGCATAGGTTAATATTACTGTGTGAGAACTGTGGGAATCTGTACCACAGCAATGCAAATGTGATTAGTATGTAATGTGTGTGTACCATCCTGTACATGGCCTGTAGTGTAATGGCTCAGAAATATTTACCATCCATAATAATTTATTTCCTGGCTGTCCCAGTTAGGAAACCTGCAATGCCCCTGTCCCAGTTAGGAAACCTCAGCGGAAACCTCTGGAGACTTTGCGCCCCAGCCAAGGTTTCCGTGCAGTTCCCGGAGGTTGCAGGTGGTTGCTGTGGGTTGCAGGTAATGGAAGCAGGTAGGGAGATTGACAAAAACCTCCAGGAACTGCACGGAAACCTTGGGTGGGGCACAAAGTCTCCAGAGGTTTCCGTTCAGGTTTCCAAAGTGGGACAGGGGCATTAACATGTAACTTTAGGAAGATTGCTTATTGAAATTCGTTTAACAAAAAAATGCTGTTTTGATTTTAGTCACATTCTAATTTAATTTGGAAACCTCTTTCCATATGTTGTTTTTGTAGGTTGGATTAGTCAGTTTGATAAGGGGAAAACTGCTGTAACGGAAGTGAGGGGTGGGGGGGTTTTTCCAGAAAAATATTGCAGTCGTGGATAGATTGCATCTTAAAAATTACAATACAGTATATACTTTGAATGTGAACTTTTCAAAAATGTACTTGTTTAGCATATAATCTTGCATGATTGAATATAGCTGCAACAAGGTTTTGCAATTATTTTTGGACTAGAAAAATAATTGATTCATTTCATACCTATATTTTGCTATCAGCAGTAAGTGAAGAACACCAACAATGAATGAATGACGCCAGTGTTTCATTAGACATGTATTTTCCAGAATTGCCACTGGATTTGCAAGTAAATTTATCATAGTTTGAAAATCAAATCACCAATAGTGCCCTTCCACAGGGGATCTGGTTTTGTATGAGTAAATTAAGCAATATGTGTTTTCAATTTTTTAATTCTGTACTCTAGACCATATACAGAAAGTGAAATGGGATTGGAACGAATAATGAGACTACGCATAAGAGAAAGCTGTAAGAAAAAGAACTCCAAGAATAATAAAATCTGAAGGGATTACACTATTCTCACATAATTTAATTTTCACTACCAGTAATGTTGTAGGTTAAAAATATACTTGCGTAAACCAGTCATGACATTTACTGTGTGTTTAGTGAGTAACATGTCATTACCTTGAGTGCCATAACTTCACAATTGTTCTACATTTTGTATGGGTGGCTATGGTTTGCACAGAGGCAGTTGGGCATGCAGGAAGCTGCCATCTAATTTACTCTTTCACATTGGTGTATTTCTGTTTTCTAATTTAAATCGGGACTTTTAATTGTAAATGTCATTTAAGTTAAAAAAAAAAAAAAAAAATCATTGACAGTAGTAGAACTAGTCATATAATAACATTCTTATAAAATAGATAACTATGAAGAGGGTTTACCACTCTCTAAAGCAATTTGCAGTAATAAATGAATCTAATTCTTTCACAATCTGTAGTGTGCTGCTCCAGGACATAGTGGTTTTTGGCATTATTTGATGTGCTTTTGAAGAAATTAGTAATGGGTATGTGCAGAAAACTGCTGTTATCTTTTTGGCTCGACAGGGAGGAAGTGATCCATCTCTCCTGCTCCTGATTTGCTTGGAAATATTTTATTTTGGAACCTTTACATGGTCAGGATTAGGGTTAGGTTAACCCTAATATTTACATGCATTGGGCTTGGCTACTGTTACAATTAGACCTGCCATAGATTTGGGAATGGAGAAATCCATTCAGGTGAGGTATTGGAGGAATACTTGTAAATATGTACCCTTTTAACAATCCAAGATATATTTTTCTGGGTCATATATTAATTTGCTGTACCACATTTTTGTAAATGTACTGAGAAAAACACATAATGACCCAGAATTTCCAGTTATGGGAAGAGAGTTGTTCTTGTCATTGAAGTGGAGAGAATCTACTTGTGTAAAACTCTGAAGATGCCAAAGACCACCAGAGTCAGCACTAATGCAGTGATCAGTGTGGCAGAGCAAGAGCTGTGGCGTATTGCTGGAGTAAGATTAGACCAAGGACTGATCCACGTAGCCAACAAAGAATCAGGCTTAACTTGAGGCCCATGGCTACACCTTTGATTTGTAAGAAATAACAGGAATCAAAAGAGAAGTTGCTCTGGATAAGAACAAGCTCTGCCAAGTGGAGGAGAATTTTACTGGGGAAATCATGAAAGGCTTGGATAGGGTGGATGTGGGAAGGCTGTTTCCACTGGTGGAAGAGTCAAGGACCAGAGTTGATAGCCTCAGAATAAAAGGACACTCCTTCAGGAAGGAGATGAGTAGGAATTTCTCTAGTCAGAGGGTAGTGAATCTGAGGAATTTATTGCCGCAGAAGGCTGTGGAGGCCAAGTCAATGAATATTTTAATGGCAGAGATAGATTCTTGATTAGTAAGGGTGTCAGGGGTTGATGGGAGAAGGCAGAAGAATGGTGTTGAGCGGGAGAGATAGATCAGCCATGATTGAATGGCAGAGTAGACTTGATGGGCCGAATAGCCTAATTCTGCTCCTATCACTCCTGAACATGAAATAGTTGGATCTATGTTCTAGAAATGAAAAAAATGCATTTGGCTTTCCCCTTTCCTTTTGCAATTTCCATTCAGAGATTAGTTGATGGGGGTTGTGGCATGCAGAAATAGTGATGTTATCAAGTAAACTGAGCAGCCAAAAGCCATTGAAGATTACTCGCAGTAAAGCAGGAAAGGTCCTTTTCTGTAAATGTATAAAGGAATTAAATAAAAATTGGATAACATACAGGATTTAGGTAGAATCTGAAGTACTGTAAGCGACATCAACGCTTAACTTTGAAAAGTTTGTTTCAAAAAATATTATTCAAAAGGCAATGAGTGTCCCGTGAAGCAAGATCAACATTTCAAAGCCTGAGATTCCCCTGTAATCATGCCACAGAAAACTATATATTTAAAAACTCAGTTTCACCTCATTCAGCAAAGCATTTTTTTGTGCACTTGTCTTTACAAAGAGAATTGTGCATAAAATGTTCAAGTTCACATCAGATCCCTGCGTTGATCACATCTGTGATTGAAATAATACATCTCATGAAGCAGCAGAATGGTTGTCAATAGTAAGTACTGCATTTCTATATCTAACAGTGCAAGTGCAGATTATACAGAGAGGTAGAAACATGTGTTGATTGTGACAAAGTTGTTACAGACAAGATATAAATGTTAAATTGACCTATGGTGGCGTAGAGGTGGAGTTGCTGCCTTACAGCGCCAGAGACCCGAGTTCAACCCCGGCTACTGGTGCTGTCTGTTCGGAGTTTGTACATTCTCCCCGTGACTGCGTGGGGTTTCTCCAAGATTTTTGGTTTCCTTCCGCACTCCAAAGACGTACAGGTTTGTAGATTGTTCCCGATGTTGGGGAAGTCCAGGACAAGGGGTCACAGCTTAAGGATAAGGGGGAAATCCTTTAGAACCGAGATGAGGAGAACTTTTTTCACACAGAGAGTGGTGAATCTCTGGAACTCTCTGCCACAGAGGGTAGTTGAGGCCAGTTCATTGGCTATATTTAAGAGGGAGTTAGATGTGGCCCTTGTGGCCAAGGGGATCAGAGGGTATGGAGAGAAGGCAGGTACGGGATACCGAGTTGGATGATCAGCCATGATCATATTGAATGGTGGTGCAGGCTCGAAGGGCCGAATGGCCTACTCCTGCACCTAATTTCTATGTTTCTATGTAGGTTAATTGGCTTGGTGTAAATGTAAAAATTGTGTGTGTGTGCAGGGATCATTGGTCGGTGCGGTGGGCTGAAGGGCCATGGTTGTCGGTGTGCCGAAGAGCCTGTTTCTGGCTGTATCCCAAAACTAAACTAAACCTAGTTCCATTCGTTAACATTGACTCCACCCATAATTCTGGAGCAGGCGAGTTGAAACAATTATCTCGAATGTTACAATGCAGTTTTTGGCCAATTTAATCTGTAACCCCAAACTCAGTTTAAATGTTGTTGTCCATTTCCTTTCTGGCACCAATCCAGATCAGCCATTGTTCTGCCCTTGCTAATTGGCCCTGGTTAAACAATGGCTCAGTTTAAATACACATATCATTGTTTTGAAATCCCTCAATGACTTTAAACCACTCTCCAGCTCCATTACCCTAGGGTATTACCCAAACCCTGGAACAGCCCTGCCACTTCTCTACCCTATTTCCTATTCTAGGGTGCTGCCTAAAAAATAAATGTAATTTAAAAAATAAATAAATGGAGAACCAATGAACTACAGAAGCTGATTTACAAAAAAAGACACAAAGTGAAAGTGTGACTTGGCCAATCAAGTTTTCAACCCAGCATGCCGTTTCTGTATTATGCAAAATGCATTGAAACCTTGGGCTATGTGGTATTATTTCTACTCTGATATAATCTTTGTTTTTCTTTCCTGCCGGCTCTCATTGTCGAAAGTAATAACATTATTCCACGTAGCCTGATACTAACCCAGTTATCTCGGGATTACCTCCTTGATAGCAAGCTTTCAACAGGGGTGTCAGTAAAGTTTTATATGTGTTAAATTTTGGGGAAGCAAGAAATTATAATTCTGATGGAATTATTGAAAACTTTAATGTGATAATTCAAATTTTATGGAATCATCTTTGAAAAAGGCCATATTTGCATTTCTTTTATTTTCCACCACCCTGTTCACTTTAAGAATAGACACCACATGACAAGCTGTTGTAACAAATTATAAAGGAATGAAAATTAAACAAACTATGGAGGAGGTTGGATTAGAGTAGGTATATTCAATGAGCAATAGGGTACAGTAACATAAATAAAGAGGAAACATGTGCACTATTTATATGCTAGGAAAGAACTGCAAATGCAGGTTTAAATCAAATGTAGATACTAAATGCTGGAGTAACTCAGCGGGTCAGGCAGCACCTCTGGAGAGAAGGAATGGGTGACGTTTCGGGTAGAGACTTCTTCAGACTGGAAAGGGTCCCGTTCCTTTTCTCCAGAAATGCTGCCTGACCCGCTGAGTTACTCCAGCATTTTGGGTCTGCACTATTTATATGATATGTTGTAAATCTTCAACAACCATACATTACCTGAATCAGCAAACTGTTAATTGTCTTTCTACACAAGGGGTTTATTAAACGTTTTACCAAATTTAACAAAGTTGGACCAAATGATCAAAAGCTTAGTCAGAGATGGGCTTTTACCAGTTTTTTTTAATACGTGGAGAAACGAGAAGCTTGGTGTATTGAAGCTTTTTCCTCGCATCCTTCCTTCATCTTTTGTACAAATGGGAAAATAAATCCTAGATATGAACTCCAGGTTTATGAAAATCTGAATGTTTTCTCTTTTTATCAAGCAGCATCTATCTACTTTAACCTCTACATGGTGACTTAGTCATGTGGATTTAGAACTGGGTTATTCATAGTGGTAAAAGGCAGTGATTCTGGCTGGAGGCTTATGAGCAGTGGAGTTCTACAGGGAACTGTGCTGGGACCTCTGCTGTTTGTGATGTATATGTGTATATATATATATATGGGTAGGTGGGTAAGTGTGCTGACGACACCAACATTTGAGGAGTTGCAGACAGACAGGAAGGCTGTTGGAAGATACAGCGGAATCTAGATCAGGTGGAGAAATGGCAGATGGAGTTTTATCAGTTGTTAGAGTTGTGCACTTTGATAGGTTGACTGTTGGGGGAGAGAGAATGCAGTTAATGGCAAGACCTATAACATCATTAATGTGCAGAGGGATCTTTGAGTCCATGTTCATAGCTTACTGAAGATGCCAGCACAAGTAGATAGGCTGGTAAATAAGGTGCATGCGATGCTTGCCTTCCTTGCGAGGGGCGTTGTATGGAATCAGGAAGTCATGATGCAGCTCTCTAAGACTTTGGTTAGACCACATTCAAAGTATTCTGGGCACTTATTACCAATTACTGGAAGGATGTGGAGGCTTTAGAGAGGGTGCAATGGGCATTTACCAGAATGCTTCCTGGATTAGAGGGTTGCAGCCACAGGGAGAGGTTGGATAATAACCATATAACAATTACAGCACGGAAACAGGTCATCTCGGCCCTACAAGTCCATGCCGAACACATTTTTTTTCCCCTTAGTCCCACCTGCCTGCACTCATACCATAACCCTCCATTCCCTTCTCATCCATATGCCTATCCAATTTATTTTTAAATGATACCAATGAACCTGCCTCCACCACTTCCACTGGGAGCTCATTCCACACTGCTACCACTCTCTGCGTAAAGAAGTTCCCCCTCATATTACCCCTAAACTTCTGTCCCTTAATTCTGAAGTCGTGTCCTCTTGTTTGAATCTTCCCTATTCTCAAAGGGAAAAGCTTGTCCACATCAACTCTGTCTATCCCTCCCATCATTTTAAAGACCTCTATCAGGTCCCCCCTTAACCTTCTGCGCTCCAGAGAATAAAGACCTAACTTATTCAACCTATCTCTGTAACTTAGTTGTTGAAACCCAGGCAACATTCTAGTAAATCTCCTCTGTACTCTCTCTATTTTGTTGACATCCTTCCTATAATTGGGCGACCAAAATTGTACACCATACTCCAGATTTGGTCTCACCAATGCCTTGTACAATTTTAACATTACATCCCAGCCTCTATACTCAAATACCATAAACTTGGATTGTTTTCTCTGACACGTTGGAAGTTGAGGGGAGACTTGAGAGAGGTATAACATTATTAATTTAAAGCACAGACTGGGTAGACAGTCAAAACTTTTTTTCCAGGGTGGAAATGAAGGCACAGCTATAAGGTGAGAGGGGGAAGGTTTAATGGAGACGTGCAGGACAAGACTTTTACACAGAGTGATGGAGGCTTGCAATGCATTGCTGGGGCTGTGGTTTTAGATAGGCACATGGAAATCCAGGGAACAGAAGGATATGGATCATGTACAGGCAGCTAAGATCAGATTAACTTGTCATCATGTTCGCAACACGTTCCTGTGAGTGTCTGAAGAAAGGTCTCGACCCTAAACGTCACCCAATCCTTCTCTTCAGAGATGCTGCCTGCCCCGCTGAGTTACTCCAGCTTTTTGTGTCTATCTTCTGTATTGTTCTATGTTTTATATCCTATCAAGGACTCCTAATATATATTCAGATGCCTCTACCTCTTTTAGAACTATACCATTTAATTTGTTTTGCCTCTCTTCATTCTGTTGGAAAATATCGTTTCTCAGTTCTCTCTCATTGATTTGCCCATTCAGCCAGCCTACTTATTAATAGTGTACTATTACTACAGTATTTGCATGACTCTAAGCTCAGTTCAGTTTTAGTTTATTGTCATGTGTACCAAGGTACAGTGACAAGCTTTTTTGTGTGCAAACCATTCAGGAGAAAGACAATATATGATTACAATCCAGCCATTTACAGTTTATAGATACATGATAGGGGAATAACGTTTAGTGCAAGGTAAAGTCAGCAAAGTCCAATCAAAGATAATCCGAGGGTCATTCAAGAGGTAGATAGTAGTTCAGTACTGTTCTCTGATTGTGGTTGGATGATTCAGTTGACTGATAGCAACTGGGAAGAAACTGTCCCTGAATCTGGTGGTGTGCGTTTTCACACTTCAATACGTTTTGCCTAATGGGAGAAGGGAGAGTGGCCAGGGTACGGCTTGTCCTTGATTATGCTACTAGCCTTACTCAGGCAGTGTGAGATATAAATTGGGTCAATAGAAGGTTTGTGTAATGGTCTAGACAGCATCCACAATTTGCTGCAATTTCCTGTGGTCCTGGATGAAGCTGTTCCCAAACCAAGCTGAGATGCATCCTGATAAAATGGTTTCTATGGTGCATCTGTAGATGTTGGTGAGAGATGTAGGGGACATGCAAAACTTCCTAAACCTTCTAAGGAAGTAGAGGCGTTGGTGTGCTTTCTTGGGTCGTTGCTTCAACATGGATGGTCCAGGAGAAATTGTTGCTGATATTGACTCTGAGGAAACTTTATTCTTTGCACCTAGGTCATATATCTTCTTCAAAGAAAGGTTTAGTCCCACCATTGATTCTGAATTCTGCATTGGACTGCTGCTTCTGGATTTTAGTGTATTTTGTGCTTCCATTGACTAGTCTGTGTGCTTCAATTTTGCCAACCAGATTTACGTTTGTGACTTTGTCAAATGACACCTGACATTCATATAGACAGCTACTGTACTCCATAGTCACCCTGGTGCCTTCTCAAAAATAATCAGTCAAATTTCTGGAACATTAAATCCATGATGGCTGATCAAGTTCAAATTGATGGCAGAAATATTTTGGTTTTCAAAGATAAATTGAGCATTAAATTGTATCAACAGCAAAATGCCACTGAGGTTGCAAATAAAGAAACCAATTTAAGCAATGTCGGTGGAAAGAGAAATGGTGGCATTTATGATCAAAGAACTTTCACTGCAAGTTGCAATTTTGTTCTGAGAAGGTCCCTGACCCGAAACATTAATTCAGTTTCTATCCCCACATGCTCTTTTGTAAATTAAATGGAAGGAAATCTAGCCATTTGAAAGAAATTATCAAGAAGGAAATATTGACTGGAGATTCTATATGGTCTGTTATTTTGAGGTTGCTCTGTTTTGCTGTGACAGTTTTGATACAGATTTTTACAATTATGCTTCAGTTTGATCTTACAAATTTTATAGGTTGATTATCATTTACTCGGTAAAGAGGTACTTAAAAAAAAAAAAAGATCTGCAACTTTGTGAAGAATGTTTTAGTAGAATGCCTATTTGAAGCGAATATTTCAGTTTGAACTATGACCATTATGAATCTCTTTTTGTGTCACTTTTACATTTTCAATCAGGCAACTATTGGGTTCTGTTTAAACAATTTATGTAATGGAATTTTGTTTTTGGATGAAAGCTGACCTCAATGTTTTGGGCATGAACTAGCTTTGAAGAAGCATTCTTTGCTGAATTAAAAATGGAAGCTGTTGGTGTGTTTATATTGTTTGATGCAGATGTGCTGTTATTTTCTGAATGTGATTATAAACTTTAAGAATAATTGCTGTGTGCACTCGAGTGGCAATTGGATGTTGGAATCAGAATTCGGGTGTTAGCGGTGAGTGTTGAGGGTTGGATTTTTTTCTATGTTTTTTAGTCCAAAATGTATGTTGCCCACAAAGTTGCTGGAAATCCTGCATCTGTAACCTTCATGTAGCATCACACTGTTCAATGTGACGTAGACACATAGAAAAATAGGCGCAGGAGTAGGCTCTTCGAGCCAGCACTGCCATTCAATAGGATCATGGCTGATCATCCAAAATCCTGCTTTTTTCCCCCGTATCCCTTGATTCCTTTAGCTCTAAGAGCTAAATCTAACATTCTCTTGAAAACATCCAGTGAATTGGCCTCCACTGCCTTCTGTGGAAGATAATACAACAGATTCACAACTCTCTGGGTGAAAACGTTTTTGCTCTTCTCATTCCTAAGTGGCCTACCTCTTATTCTTAAACTGTGACCCCCTGGTTCTGGACTCCAACATCAGGAACATTTTTCCTGCATCTAGCCTGTCCAATCCCCTAAGAATTGTATATGTTTCTATAAGATCCCCTCTTATCCATCTAAATTCCAGTGAATACAAGCCCAGTCAAGACATTCTTTCATGATATGTCGGAGGTGACAGAAGTAGATTGGTGAAAGGCGTCGGTCTTTCAGATATTTGGTGTGAAACCCATATCCTATGCTTCTGTGGGGGAAAATAATGTTGGGTTTCTGCCTGCCAGGTATGGAAGTAATGCAAGAATGATCTGAACACTTAGTCAATGAATGAAGTGTGTGAGAATTTGATTCTTGAAGGAAACCTTTGCATTTGAAACAATTTTTGTTCAACCTATAGAATAGATCCACTCCAGTAAATGAATGTTGCATAATTCCAGTCTGTGCTGGGAAGTGGGTCTAAGATGCATCCACTGTGCAAGGTAAATGCATATAATTGTAGAGCAGCAAGAATGTTGGATTATTTGGATAGGATGGACTGGGTGCTGCGGGTCACCATGCACAAGCCGGCAGACAACGGGGGTAAAAGTGTCCAATGTTGCCCTCGCCCTGATGGCCAACTTCATGTGTGGCTGCATCAGGTGGAGCGTAGAGCCAAGACACATGGGCACCAAGTGTCACTAGCTGCTGAGGTTCTACTTGTCCCAGGTGTTGCGAAGGATGGGCCTGGCGCAGATGCCGCGCAATGTGCCAGTCAGCTGTCATTTGTGGAAAGATTCTTCAGGACCAACACCTTTGACCACAAGTCCATTGGGCAGTGGTCAGCCTGGAATGTCCTGCAGGCACTGCAGGGAAATGACTCCAAGGATCCTGTGGCGTGGTTCCCAGAGCAGACTGCCCAGCTTGTCTGGCGAAATGCTTCATCACCAGAACTCACCAACAAACACCAAGACCTGGCTTGGCTGGCGGTGAGGGAAGCCCTCCCAGTCAGACCCTTCCTGCACCGTCGGAACCTCACTACCAGCATGCACTGCCTTTGGGGCGGGTGCTATGGAGAGGAGACAGTTGCCTACCTCTTTGCAGGGTGTGGATTTGCAAAGAAAGTCTGAAGAGATTTTCAAGGGTCCCTGTCACGTTTTATTCCGAACAGCTCCGTCACAGATGCCTCTGTGATTTACGGACTGTTCCCAGGGACGCATTCAGAGACTGACATTGAGTGCTGCTGGAAGGTCATCAACTTGGTGAAAGACGCTCTTTGGTCTGCCCGAGCTTTGTTGACCTCCCAGCGGAGCGGGATGTCTGTCAGGGAATGTTGCCGACTGGCCCGCTGCAGACTGCAGAAGTTTGTGCTGAGGGACGCACTGAAGCTCGATGCAGCCAACGCCAAGGCTCGGTGGGGGAGGACTACAGTCTAGAGTCCTTCTGCTGCTGGACATGGGGGGCAGGGTGTGGTGGAGATGCCCCTTAAAAATAAGGGAAGGGATTCCACGCCAGTGGGCCACATGAGTGGCAGTGGTGGGGGATAAATTTGTGAATTTTGAGCAACAGTTTTGAATGCCTGTATTGCCTCCGAAAATGTCAGATTAATTTTTTGCACGGTTCATGTTTTGTATATATTACTTGAATAAAGTCTATTTTGAAATTTAAAAAAAAAACAAACAAAAAAAACATTAGAAATCTATTGTTTCTCTGTTGGTGGAGTTAAATGTGTTTATGAGTCAGTTTATGAGTCAGAGAAGGCACAATGGTTACTGCTGCTCCTTGGACTTGAAGTTGTTATGCAGAGAAGATAATTTAATTTTAATATGGGCATTTGCTTTTGTACTTTGGTTATTGATGTGACGTGTTATTCCTGTTAACTTGCTGAAGATTGTGATATATCATGTTTTCCTACAGTAACACTAACTTCATTGCAGAATTAAAGCAGATTTAACGATTAACTAGATTGATGAATAGTGCTTTTGCTAGAAATTGATTTAAAAAGCATTTGTGCTGAAAACTGGGGTAATTGCAACTTGTATTTTTTTTAAATCACAGAATTTCAATGTGTTGCATGGTGAAATACCATTCAGTAATTGACAGTGTTATAAGTTTTGGTTGCTTAATTGAAATGTGCTAAATTTAATTTTTGGTTAACAATAAAGTGATTTCAGCTTTGGGGGATGGGGCTTTCGGTCAATGGTACGTAACCACAAAGGAGACATCATCTTGTGGCTTCCTTCAATTCTGGCTAATCTTCAACTGAGGGAAAATGAAATGAGATTGCTTGCTTCCCAATGAGGCAGTTTTATACTAACATAACTTAATTAACTATTGAATTATAGTAAACACAGCTCCAAACTTGTTTACGGTTGATGAATAGTTGTGGGCTTCAACTTGAGATGCAGAACAAAATTTACTTTTTTTTTTACTACCCTTGAAACATGCAGGAATGTTTTAGCTCAGTGCTCTCCAGCCATTTGTGCTCGGCAGTGATTGCAAAAGTGTGTCAGAGATCAGATTAGTGTGGGTGTGATGTCTGGGTATGTGGAGATCAAGAAAACAGTGAGACATGATCGTGGAGGTACAAGAGACTGCAAAAAAAATGCTGGAGTTACTCCAGCATTTTGTGTTTACCTTTGGTGTAAACTAACATCTGCAGCTCCTTCCTATGCAAGAGACTGCAGATGCTTGAAACTGCAGCAAAGAAAGGCGAGCATCAGGAGGATCTCAGTGGGTCAGGCAGCATCTGCAGAGAGAAATGGACAGTTAGTGCTTCAGGATAAAAGTCATAGTCATTCAGCATGCAATAGGCCATTCGGCCCAACTTGCTCATGCTGAACAAGATGCCCCATCTACTGTAGTCCCATCTGCTGGTGTTTGGCCTGTATCTCTCTAACCTTTCCTATCCATGTATCTGTCCAAATTTATTTTAAATGCTGTTATAGTACCTGACTCGACTACTTCCGTTGGCAGCTCATACCATATACCCATCAACCTCTGTGTGGGGAAAGTAGCCCCTCGGTTACCTATTGAATCTTTTCCCTCTTGGCTTAAACCCATGTTCCCTGGTTCTTGACTGCCCTTCTCTGGGAGGTAGGGGCAGAATGAAGCCCAAAAAGTTTTTAGTTTTTTTAGTTTTAGAGGAACCGTGTGGGTAACGGGCCCATCGGCCTACCGAGTCCACGTTGACCAGCGGTCACCCTTACACTTGTTCTATCCTACACACTGGGAACAGTTTACAGAAGCCAATTAACCTACAAACCTGCACCCGTACAAACTCCATACAACACAAAATAATCAGGATCAAACCCAGGTCTCTGGTGCTGTAAGGCAGTATCTCTACCAGTGCGGCATTGTGCCGCCCATAGATGGATACGGGTGTGATTGTTTTTTGATAGGCAAATTGGCTGGACAAAGATGGGAGATGACAAAACAAAAGGTGTGAGATAAGGATAGAAGAGGTATGAATTATAAAGGCAGAGGCAATAATATGTGAAGAAGCCAAGGGGAGGGGAAGGGGAGTAACATGCAGCAATACAGAAGGGACCCGGGTTAGGGAGGGACAAAAAGGTGTTTTTTTTGTTGGTTGGTTAGCTAAAATCGATGAATTCAATCCCCTTCTGATTACCTTATGCCCTCAATTCCCTAAGCTCCTCTACGAACACCATTGATCCCAACTGCCTATACCTGATCTGCAGAACATAGAGACAGGGCTGCCAACATTAGATAAGAGTTGTGAGTGAGAAATTGCGAGAGACCAAGCTGGAGGGAGCGTCGCGACCAAGGGGGGGAGGGGGGTGGTACGGAGCAATTACATTTTTCAGCTTGAAATTGTGCAATCTGGTGTATATTGTAGAGAGTCTTTTAACTTGCACTTGAATGCAATATTTATGCTTTAAATTGGATTAGCTATGAATAAGGTTAGGCTAAATTACATTCCTAATTACATTCCACAGTAGAGCTAGGCTCTGATCAACAGGTGCAGACCATGAATGATCTTGGTATATTCATGTATGGAATCAGATTATAATCAAGCACTTGGCCGATGTTGACCATCCTGGGTCTCACTGTACACCTGGTACTACTCCTGACCCTGACTCCAGTTGCATACCTTCTCTCATTCCTGACCCTGAGTCCAGCCTTACACCTGGCCCCTATTCTACCCTGATCATAGCTGCTTACCTGCTTAGTGCTGAACACTCCCATTGTTCCAGCTTTGACTGCACATCTAGTACTATTCCAGATCTTTACTCTGGATGAACACTTGGCCTTGCTCCTAGCCCCTCTGCACTGACAATATATCTGGCCCACACATAAAGCCCCATATCCGACCCCCTGGATTTAACCTATTACATTCAAGTCCACAGGTGCTTATCTAATGCGGTGATCTTTTATGGAGCACTTCACGGACCAAATTTTTTTAATAACAAAATTTGCTACATCCATTGGCTTCCTTGTTATCTAACATGCTAGTTCCTTTGTCAAAGTAACTAGCATGTTAGCTATGAATAAGGTTAGGCTAAATTACATTCCTAATTACATTCCACAGACAATTGGTTGAACACAATTTCTCATCCATAAAATTATACTTGCTCAGCTGTATAAGTATTCTGTTACCATTTCCTTCAATTTCCTAACAAGCTGTCCTGAAGTCATTTTCATCCCCAATATTTTCAGTATTTTGTTGTCTTCCTCTCAGCTGGGACTTTTCCGAAATGCAAAGTCCAATATTGCACCAACCAACATGCATACATTATTATATTGCAGAAAATATATACCGAGGGCAAATTTTTGTTCCAATGCTCTCAATTCCCAATTACTTTTACATTGAAGTGTTTGAAATCCAAGTGAAGTTTAAATGGCATCAGAAAAATAAAACCTCCAGAATGGATCATATTCATTATGTGGTTGGTTGGAGTCAGTATCAGCACAATTACTATATTAAACTTTGAATCTTCAGATGTCCTGGTTCAAGCTAAAATTAAAGAGGGGGGTGTAGAAATAGTCAGGCTAATTACAAATCAATAACATTAGCCAACTCCGAAACACGAACGCTGAGCATTGGGATCCAGACATCACGGACAACTGGCCTCAGTTGCCCACTCCCATCTGGCAGTGCTATCCCTCTGAACCAGGGGTGGCGTAGTGTTTTTGAAAGCGGGGGGGGGGGGTGGCTGAGCAATCACAGATCACTGGCCTTGGGGGTACCCGGTGAGGGAGTGGAGCAAACGAGTGGGCGGAGGGTGGTGTCCCAAATAGAGGGACTTTTTGAAATTGGATGTATTAAAATCATGTTTTAGTGCATTGTAGAAGTATAATTTCAAAGTATTTTTAAGGTAACTTTTTAAGGGGTGTCTTTTTCCACACAAAGGGTGATGGGTGTATGGAACAAGCTGCCAGAGGAGGTAGTTGATGCATTGACTATCCCAACATTTAAGAAAATGTTAGACTGATACATGGATAGGACAGGTTTGGAGGGATATGGACCAAAAGCAGGTAGTGTAGCTGGGACATGTTGGTGGGTGTGGGCAAGTTGGGCCGAAGGGTCTGTTTTCACACTGTATCACTCTTTGACTACATTATGCCTCCACCATGCATGAATGCTTCAAAACCAAGTGATCGAGTTTTATTGCCATATACTCAAGCATAGAAATGTAGAAAATAGGTAGAGGAATAGGCCATTCAGCCCTTCGAGCCCGCATTGCCATTCAATATGACCATGGCTGTTCATCTAAAATCAGTACCTCTTTCCTGTTTTATCGTCTTATCCCTTGATTTCGCTAGCCCCAAGAGCTAAATGTAACTCTCTTGAAAACATCCAGTGAATTGGCCTCCACTGCCTTCTGTGGAAGACAATTCCACAGATTCACAATTCTTTGGGTGAAGAAAGTTTGTCCTCATCTCTGTCCTAAATGGCCTATCCCTTATTCTTAAACTGTGGCCCCTGGTTCTGAACTCCCCCAACATCGGGAACATTTTTCCTGCAGTTACAGTAAGTGAAAATCTAGCAGGCAAGCAGGATGCTTTCTTCAACCACCCCAATTTGAAGGCCACTATCTACCTAGTGCTTGGTATCTTACTTCTAGCAGCCACTGATTGTCCTCCAGGATGCACCGAGCCGCAGCCTGGTCTATGTCGGTCACCTGGGCGAATTCGGCACAGAGACTCAGGGCAGCGGCTCAACACTTCCGACACCTCCGACGGCCCGGGACTCTTGCACTGAGGCTACTCCATGGCCGGAGGTGCAGCGAGTGACTCGCCAGCCCGGGAAACACTCGCCAGCCCCAGCTCCCCTTCCATGTCTGCCTCCGCCGCTGCTTCTGCCTATATCCCTCCCTCTGCCCCTGCTCTTCAACACCCACCACCAGGTTTCTCAGAGCACAGCAGCACCTCGTCCAAAGCCGGAGATATTGAAACATGTCTATTGGAAAAGGTGGGGGGGCTACGGCACCCACCCCCCGGTTCTGCATCCCAAGTCAGAACACCTCTATCCTGCAGCTCGCTGGCCTCGATCGTCAGCAGCTTCCTGCAAATCCTTAAATTCCAAATGCTGCCAGGAGCAGGACATGGCCTTACTTGCTGCGCTGGGTGACACTCATTCACTGTCCGGTCCGTGTCTCAATGATAATTTGCATGGGGACATGCTTTGGAGGTCTGTGACGTTTTGGTTGCGAGAGAATAATAGAGAATAAGAATGCTGCTGTCTTGTCAACAGACGCGCACCCAAGCAGTTGATATTAGTTTTGAAATTCTCGTTGATCACAGAAGTTCCCACGCCAGAGCGTGAGAAATTCTGTGATCAGCGTGAGAGCGTGAGAATTGGGCGAAATGCGTGAGTCTCGCACTCAATGCGTGAGAGTTGGCAGCTCTGATTGAGAAGACTCGCGTTTCATTTTTTGAGATTATTACGTTACACAGATTATCATCTTTAATTATAACACATAGTATAGCGATACAGCAGGTTGTTAGTTGCTAATTCATCATTGCCGCTTCCAGGATTACCTAATGTAGGTAGTGGGCGTTAATATAAAGCATACAATAAGGTGGGGTTAGTGATGCTACTCTACTATGATAGGTTCACATGCAATAACCAATCTACATCCTTCCCCGTAAAGAGCGAATAGAGTTAAACACATATAAGGCTCGCAAATTTAAACATACTCGCCGTATCTGTCAGGCGGTCTACAAATACGACACAAACGCATACGGACCAACCACTCTCCCTCCGCACCTGAAAAGTTAGTGGGGGAGGGAAGCAGTGAACCAGGAAGTGAGAAAGCAGTTGGATACACTTTAGGTGATCGATAGGGTGAGCATGCAGGAGAGGTAGTGTTGTTGTTAGACAGGGCCCCTGGTCGTGGCGGAGAACGGGACACGCTGGGACTAGTGATAGCAGCAGCAGCAGCAGACGGTTTGAACATCAGAGGTGGAGCAAAGGGATCGGCTGGTGGCGCAAGAGGTTCTTTTACAAGCAGCAAGTGTTGGTGGCTCCGTCAGTACAGGGCACCATCAACGTCGACAAGGTAGGAGCGGGGTTCCTTAGATGGGCCAACACCGAAACCTAGACGGGAATGTCCCAAAGTAGTCTGCAAACGGACAACGTGGCCCTGCAGTAACGGTTTCAGCGGTTTGATGGACTGGTGCGCCGAATGTGGAAAAGTATTTCGGTAGCTTTTGAATGACCATTTTGGATGTGATGGAGGGCAGTAAATCAAGTTCAAACCAGTTAGTCGACCAGGTCTTGATGGTGTTTATCGTGCCAATCGAAAATGTCTGCTGCCACCGACGTTCAAGGCAGTGCTTGTGGGGGTTGTTGTAGCAGAGGCTGTTTCTGTTGGTGTGGGGCCAAACTGTTGCAGATGGGACAGGAGGCTGTTCTGTTCGGTATGTACTTGTCCATACCAGGCCTGTAGAACATGCTCTATGTGGGCCAATGTGGCATCGGTACCTGGGTGACCATTGTGTGCCTCTTTGTAGTATTCTTCTTGTAAGGATGAAGGATCACGATTTTGTGGCCCTTAACTATGACGCCATCGTGTATTACCAGCTCATCGCAGACTAGGAAGAACGGCTGCACCTCCAGTGGTTTGCTGGATTGCCTGTCTGGCCAGGCTCTTCTGATTATGGATGAGAGTAGTTGAAGAGTGCCATCGGTGGCTGTGTGTTCAGCGTGTGTGTTCAGGCTGTGCGCAAGCATTCCGTGGGAATGAAGTCGATTTTGAGAACCGTAAACTTGTCCCGTTCATAGGGGTGTTGTTCACTGGATGCATGTGGTGCACGAGAGTGTCAGCAACGAGCATGTCCTTTCCTTTTTTGTGAACGATTTTGAAGTCGAACTGCAGGAGCTGCATCATTATGCGCTGCAGTCGTGCAGGAGCTGCGTGTATAGGTTTATTAAGGATGGTTACAAGTGGTTGGTGGTTTGTTTTGACTGTGAAAGTGTTCCCGAAGATGAAGTCCTTGAATTTTGTACAAGCAAAGACCACAGCTAGCAGCTCTTTCTCGATCTGGGCATAGCCCTGTTCGGTGTCCGTCATGGTGCGGGAGGCGTAAGATACAGGTAGTACAGTCCCATCGGCAGATGTTTGAAGGCAGGCTGTGCCTAGCCCGTATTGTGCAGCATCGCAGGTTATCGTGACAGGACGCTTCAGGTCGAAGAATGTCAAGGTGGGAGCGCTGGCCAGCTTGAACTTTAAATAGTCAAATACTTGTTGATGCTGCTAGAACCAGGTCCACTCGGTGTCCTTCCGAGTGAGTTGGCTCAGAGGCTAACTTAGTTCGCTGAGGTTCGGTATGAACTTTCCCAGATAGTTCATCATACCCAGAAAGCGTTGCAGGCTTAACACATCGGTGGGGACTGGCATTTCTCTGATGGCAGCAGTTTTCTTGGGGTCGGGGTTAAGGCCGTCAAAAGTGAATACGTGTCCGACATAGGTGAGCTCTGGAACCCTAAACTTGCATTTAACAGGGTTGAATTTCAGGTTGATCTCACGTGCCCTGTCCAAAAGACGCTTTAGGTTGTTGTCATACTCCGCTATGCCTTTGCCATATACCAGGATGTCATCCACGATGATGGCACACGGGAGTCCTTCGAACAGCTGTTCCATGGTTCTTTGAAAAACTTCGCTAGCCGAGTTGATGCAGAATGGCATCCCGAGAAATTTGAATCTGCCAAATGATGTGGCAAACGTGGTGAGGTTTGACAACTCGTCATCTAGTGGTATCTGCCAAAATGAGCATTTTGTGTCCAGGACGGAAAATACTGTTGCGCGCTCGATTTGTGCAGCGATGTCCTCAACAGTTCTCATCGGATAGTGCGGGCGCCTGATGGCAGTGTCCAAGTCTTTTGGATGATGCACACATGGAGGTCTTTTTTATCTTTCTTATGAGTGACAACCATGGTGGAGATCCAATCTGTGGGTTAGCTGATTACGGCTAGTACGCCCATGGAGACCATGTTTTTTTTAGTTCAATCTCAATTCTGTCTTGCATAGCATGTGGCACACGGTGGGGGGCACGGACGCTGGGTCGATGTTGGGGTCAATAGCGATCTTATAGGTCACAGGTAGCTTGCCATCGAATAGATTAGGGCATCTTTTCATCGGGTCCTCAGTTGTGAACTAACTTGTGAATGGAGCGGTCGAAGGAGATCAGCCCTAGGTCTTGGCACGCATGGAGCCCAGTAGAATCGCAGTCAGATTTTAAGATATAGAAAGTCAGATTTCTTGTGGTGTTTTTCAGCACACATTTAAAGGTAGTTCTTCCAAGAGGATGCAAGACCCCCTCATAAGCATGTAAGGTAGAGCTGTCTCCAGTCAAGGTCTCGTTATTTTTTATCTTGTTGTAGACATTCACAGACATGACATTCACGTGGGCACCGGAATCAAGCTTGGCCTTCGCAAGCTTGTTGTTAATTGACATTGAAACGGAGTGATCCAGAATCTTACCAGCTCTTTGAAGGAGTGTATGCACAGTTGACTCCTCCTATGTGCTAATTGGATCGTCCTCGTAGGCAGAGTCGAGCTGGTCCTCTGAGTCTTGAACTGTTTGGTTTTGTTGCAACAGGTGCCGATTAGATGCTGAGCTGGAGGTTCTGTTCCCACGGGACCTGCAGACAACGGCGAAGTGATTCATCTTTTTGCAGTAATTACAAGGCTTTCCGTTCACCGGACAAAACGCTCGTCCCTTGTTGTGGAAATAGTTACAATTCGGGCATCTTTGTGGAGGCTCATTGGTAAATCCCCGGTTAGCCGGTTGCGGTGGTTCATTCATAAATCTGCTGGCAGCTGTCGGTGCGGCTCGTCTGTTGAAACCCGTCGGGTTTATGTTTTTCTTCTGAGTATCGAACTGGTCACTAAGTGGCGCCACAATCTCAGATGTTCGGCATGCATGCACAGCTTGTTCAAGGGTTAAGTCAGCATTCCGCAGCAACTCAGTCCTTAGCTTTTGATCAGTCATGCCACTGACAAGCTTGTCCCTGATTAATTAGTTTGACATGATCCCGAAGCGGCATCGATGAGCCATATATTTCAAGTCACAAATAAATCTTTCCACAGGCTCGTCGGGAAGCTGGTGTCTTGTGAAGAATTTTGCTCTTTCTCAGATACGGTTTGAGGATAGGTCGCATAGTTCGCGGAATTTACGCAGTAAAACATTGGGGTCACGCATAGTCTCAGCAGGTACAACTAGCTGATCATTGGCATAGAGAACGGCTGGCATGTAGTCCAAGGTCTGGGCTCTCATCATAGCCTCCGGTCCTGCCAGGTTTAGTAGAAGAGAAGCCTTGACAGCAACTGGTTCATTACGATGGACGATGTTGATATAGTGTTTGTAGTTGATTTCAAATATCCTCCATCGTTCCCCGATGTCAGAATCAAAGATAAGCTGCGCTGGCTTTCGGCATGAGTGAGCCATGGTGATACAAATGAAACAATAAACAGAAATAAAACCTTTATATATAGACCCAGTGGGTTACTTCACACTTTCTGACACCATGTAAATGATTACGTTACACAGCCTGGAGTTTAAAGTCATCTTTAATTATAACACATAGTATAGCGATACAGCAGGTTGTTAGTTGCTAATTCATCATTGCCGCTTCCAGGATTACCTAATGTAGGAAGTGGTTGTTAATATAAAGCATAGTAAGGTGGGGTTAGTGATGCTACTCTACTATGATTGGTTCACATGCAATAACCAATCTACACTTTTTTATCTGACCGGTGTCCCAATTTCTCATGTCATCCAGAGTTTTATACGTGTACCTGCCTTGCCCTTCAATCTAGCACAGTGGTTCCCAACCTTTTTTTGGCCATGCCCCACCTAATCACCTCTAAAATCCCGATGCCCCCCCCCCCCCCCCCCCCCCCCATGTGGTGATATATAATTCTTATCATTTAAAAAGTGAACTCCGTTTCAGCTGAAGAAGCTTAAAACGCCAATACCTTGGTTGCAATAACTACACAATAAAGACCTTTTTTATCCCCAAAAAATTATTTACTCAAAATAACATCTGAAACATAAACTACATATGTTTACCTGATGGAAAATCCTAAAAAAATAAAAATCGAAAATTTTGACCCAGACCTCGGTCGCGCTCAATTGCCCCCCTTAAAAATCAAATTGCCCCCCTGTGGGGCGTACGCCCCACGTTGGGAACCACTGATCTAGCAGGAAAATGCACGCCTTGAACTCTTACCATCACACTTATAAAATCATCCCACTTTCCAATGTCTGCAAACAACCTACTCCAATCAGCTTCAGTAAGTTTTTGTCCAATAACATCAAAGTTGGCTTTATCCCAATTAAAAATTTTAACGTGGACCAGCCCTGCCCATATCCATAACTATTTTAAAGCTAATAGAATATGGTCACTGGTCCCAAAAGACTCTACCACTGACACTTTGGTCACTTACCCTGCAAAATTCCCATAGAGGTCAAGCATAGTCATTTATATTTATTAATGGTTTGTTTAATAACATAGCACTGAAGATTTCTTGCAAGAGTGCACTGAACAAATGTTATCAACTTTAATATAGTCAAGTTTGCACTGAAAATATGTGCAGAGCTCACTGTTGCTTTTTTTGTGCATTTATCACAGCACAATACAGGGGAATAACCAGTGTTCAGTGACCACATCACTTCAGTTTCGTATGTAGTTGTTTGTACAGATGGATCTTGCTTTCAGCAGTTGAGTCATGTCTGAGATTTAGGCTCAAACTGTGAGAACTCTGCTTACCATTGACCCTTAACAGCTGTCAGAGAGAGGAGAGGCACTTAACTAGATCTCCTTGAGAGAAGATATTCATTTTCTTTGGCCTGCATTTGAACTCCACTGTCTGTTGGGATGACAGGATGTTGCCGTATAATCTATACTCTTCCTCTGTAGTGTGCACTGAAGTAAAATGAGATACTATGTCAATTCAAATTATGCTGTGCTAACATTTCAGGCGAAATGACATGGTAGAGTGTCAGTGTGGATAACATTGATTGTTACTATAGCAAGGTTCTGTATTACTAGTCCAGCCCCACTAGCAAAATGCAGCTGAAATGAAGGTGGGACAATTTGTAATGTTCACTCCAACGTTATGTTCTCAAAAACATCAACTTGCACATTCAAGCATTGCCGTAGTTTTAGAAGCCCTGTCTGTAAATGCTAGAATGTGCAAGTTAATGTTTTTGAGAAAATAAATTTGGAGTGAACATTGCAAATTACTTCAGTTTGTATTCTGGCAAATAGTTTTTCTTGGAACATTTAAAAATGAATGAGAATTAGATGTTGGCTTTCCCTGCCCCACCCTATTTTGTGCATTGCCCTCTTTCCCCATTTATAGCTGGTCTGAGCCTGAACAGAGTATTTGATCTTGGATCTCAGCCATGAATGTTTTTTCGGTCAACCACTAAATGATAAATAGTGGAGAATTGCTTGACCTTTCCCTTGCTCCTCAGGATGTGACCCGTTTTTTTCAACACAACAGAATCGGATTCCACTTCTACCAACATATTTTTCTAGCCATACCCCCCCCACACACCCACTTTTCTACTTCTTTCCCAGTTGATCGGAAGATAAATATACTGCTTGCACTGTGGCAGCTGAAATACAGGATAAACAGTTATGGATTTGGCTATCCTAACTTCAGTTTGCATTCCACTTTATGCAATTGAGAAGCTTGAACAGGTTGTTACCAATAGCCTTGAAACGGTGCACAAGGCCTTTTTCATTCTGGCAGGGGATTTAAACCAGACCAGCTTCAATAGTGTTCTATCAATGCACTATCAATCAAGGTACTATCAATGTCTGTGCCTCACTAGAGGCTCAAACACACTCGACAAATCCTACTCAGCCATCAATGATGCCCACTGGTTTATACCCTGCTTGCATTTTGAAAAATCAGGCTGTGCTCATACTCCTTGCTCACAAGAAAAGAATGAAAGTGTGAGAATCTGGTAAGAAGGTCTAACAGTTCAGGTCTGATGATACTGGTGAACTCTTGCGTAACTGCATTGAACCAGTGGACTGGTCTATTGCCAAGGACTAGGCAGCCAACTGAAATGACTACACCACAGACTCACAGACTTCAGTATGTTTGTAGAGGACTGTGCGCAAAAGAGGTCAATCCAAATGTTCCCCAACTAGAAACCATGGATGAACCGCAAGATCCACTCCCGAGTGAAGTCTAAGTCTGAGGATTTCAAGTGGGGTGATTCCGACCTGTGCAGGAAATCTAGATGCAACTTTCACAAACACATCAGGGAGGCCAGAGGGCAACTCCACATAAAGCTAGAGTCCCAGTCTAACCTCACAAATACTCGCAATTGTGTACGAAGGAACTACAGATGCTGGTTTAAACTGAAGATAGACACAAAAAGCTGGAATAACTGAGCGGGCCAGAAAGCATCTCCAGAGATAAATAATAGGTGACGTTTCGGGTCTTGACCAGAAACATCACCTATTCCTTTTCTCATAGATTTGTGACAAAGCTTACGTGATAAAATGGACTACAACATGAATTTGGGCAGAATCGACGGCAATCATGTACTTCTGCTTTAAAAGTTCAATGCATTAAATACTTGTTTTAAACTGAGGTTCAGTGGTATGATGTCACCTGTCCAACACCTACCCATGGTTACAGTCACATACATCAGATCAGCCTTCAGAGTGTCTGAAAGTGACACGTCCCTGGTTCTGTCTTTGGAACCTGTGCAGGAGTATTGGCAGATGTCTTTAACCTCTCCCCACCACAATCTGCGGTTTTCACTTCTTTCAAGAAGACCACTGTCATCCTGGTTCCAGAGAAGATAAGGTAGTCTGCCTTAATGACTGCCATCTGGTGGCTCTGACATCTACTATCAGGAAGTGCTTTGAGAGGCTGGTCATGGTGCACATTAAATCTAGACTTTAACAATGGCGCTGAAGTGGAGATAGTCGAGCTCTTCAAGTCCCCAAACATAAAAGTAAACCAACAATTTGTCCTGGTCTCTCCTTATTAATGATACAGCAAGAAAGCATACCAATGCTTTGCCGCCACAGAAGGTGAAAACAATGCAGAGTGTCTCCCACGATTCGTACCAATTTCTACAGATGCACCACAGAAAGCATTTTTTGGGATGCATCATAGCTTGGGTATAGTAACTACTCTGCACAAAATGGTAGAGGGCTGTGAATACAGCCCAGTCCTTCACGCAGACCATAGAGACATCAAAAATAGGTGCAGGAAGAGGCCATTTGACCCTTCGAGCCAGCCTCACCATTCATTGTGATCATGGCTGATCATCCACAATCAGTAACCCGTGCCTGCCTTCTTCCCACGCCCCTCGATTCTGCTAGTCCCTGGAGCTCTATCTAACTCTCTTTTAAATTCATCCAGTGAATCGGCCTCCACTGCCTTCTGTGGCAGAGAAATCCACAAATTCACAACTCTCTGGGTGATTTATTTTTCTCATCTCGGATTTAAATGGCCTCCCCTTTATTCTTAGACTGTGGCCCCTGGTTCTGGACTCCCCCAACATTGGGAACATTTCCCCTGAATCTAGCTTGTCTAAGTTCCTTTATAATTGTATATGTTTCTATGAGATCCAATTAAAATCAGATTAAAACTGAGATGAGGAAGAACTTCTTCACCCAGAGGGTGGTTAATTTATGGAATTCACTGCCCCAGGGAGCAGTGGAAGCAGAAACTTTAAATATATTTAAGACTAAAATAGATGGTTTTTTAGCTGCCAAGGGGATAAGGGGCTACGGGGAGAGGGCAGGGATATGGACCTAGGTATGGTTAGTATAGTAAGACCTGAGTGATCTCCTGGACAAGTGTCGATCGCCTGGATTGGGGTCGGAGAGGAATTTCCCGGATTTTTTTCCCGAATTGGACCTGGGTTTTTATCCGTTTTTTTGCCTCCCCCAGGAGATCACGAGGTTCTTGGGGTGGAGAGGGGTGATAGCGGTATAAGGGGGAGGGTAGTGTCTTGTGTTCTGTGTCTTGTGTCTACTGTTTGTGGGTAAGTGTGTCTGTTTAGTGTTCAGCCATGAGCGAATGGCGGTGCGGGCTCGACGGACCTGGTGGTCTACTCTCGCACCTACTTTCTATGTTTCTATGTTTCTATCCCCCTCATCCTTCTAAATTCCAGTGTAAACAAGCCCAGTGTTTCCAATCTTTCCTCATATGACGGTCCCGCCATCCCGGGGATTAACCTCGTGAACCTACGCTGCACTGCCTCAATAGCAAGTATGTCCTTCCTCAAATTTGGAGACCAAAACTGCCCACAATACTCCAGATGTGGTCTCACCAGGGCCCTGTACAACTGCTGAAGGACCTCTTTACTCCTCTGCTTTACTCCTCTCGTTATGAAAGCCAACATGCCATTTGCTTTCGTCACTGCCTGCTGTACCTGCATGTTTACTTTCAGTGGTGACTGGTGTACAAGGGCACCCAGGTCTCGTTGCGCTTCCCTCTTTCCTAATCTGACACTATTGAGATAATAATCTGCCTCCTTGTTCTTGCCGCCAAAATGGATAACCTCACATTTATCTACATTATACTGCATCTGCCCACTCACTCAACCTGTCCAAGTCATCCTGCAACCTCCTGGCATCCTTTTCGCAGTGTACACTGCCACCCAGCTTTGTGTCATCTGCAAATTTGCTAGTGTTACTTTTAATTCCATCATCTAAATCATTAATATATATTGTAAATAGTTACGGCCCCAGCACCGAGCCTTGTGGCACTCCACTCATCACTGCCTGCCATTCTAACAGAGACCCGTTTATTCCTACTCTTTGTTTTCTGTCTGCCAACCAATTCTCTATCCAAGTCAATACCCTACCCCACAATACCATGTGCTCTAATTTTGCCCACTAGTCTCCTGTGCGGGATCTTATCAAAGGCTTTCTGAAAGTTCAGATACACTACATGCACTGACTCGCCTTCATCCATTTTACTTGTCACATCCTCAAAAAATTCCAAAAGATTAATCAAGCAGCATTTCCCCTTCATAAATCCATGCTGACTTGGACCATCCTTTTACTGCTATCCAAATGCACCGTTATTACCTCTTTAATAATTGACTCCAGCATCTTCCCCACCACTGAAGTCAGGGCAACTGATCTATAATTTCCCGGTTTCTCTCGCTCCTTTCTTGAAAAATGGGACAGCATTAGTTACCTTCCAATATACAGGAACTGATCCTAAATTTGTAGATCACCAGTGCATCAACAATTTCTAGAGCCACCTCCTTGAGTACGCTGGGATGCAGGCCATCACACCCTGGGAAGTTATCAGCCTTCAGTCCCATCGGTCTACCCAATACTATTTCTCGCCTAATGCAAATTTCTTTCAGTTCCTCTCTCCCTAGATCCTCTGTCCTCTAGTACATCTGGGAGATTGTTTGTGTCTTCCTTAGTGAAGACAGAACCAAAGTACCTGTTGAACTCTTCTGCCATTTCCTTGTTCCCCATAATAATTTCACCTGTTTTTGCCTTCAAGGGACCCACATTTGTCTTTACTGATCTTTTTCTCATAACATACCTAACAAAGCTTTTACTATCCTTCTTTATATGTTTGGCGAGTTTACCTTCAAACTTCATCTTTTCACCCGGTAATACTCTTCTGATGTCCTTTGAAAGTTCCCCTATCCTCTGGCTTCCCGTTGCTCTTTGCTATGTTATATATCTTTTCTTTTAGTTTTATACCGTACCTAACTTGCCTTGTCAGCCACAGTTGCCGCTTACCCCCCTTAGAATCTGTCTTCCTCTTTGGAATGAACCTGCAGCTTCTGGAATATGCCCAGAAATTCCTGCCATGGCTGTTCCACTGTCATTCCTGCTAAGATCTTTTTCCAGTCGACCTTGGCCAGCTCCTCTCTCATGTCTTCATAGTCCCCTTTGTGCAACTGCAACACTGACACTTCTGATTTAACCTTCTCCTTCTCAAATTGCAGATTAAAACTTATCATATTATGGTCACTACCTCCTGGCGATTCCTTTACCTTGAGTTCCCTTATTAGATCTGGTTCATTAGACAACAGTGAATCCAGAAATGCCTTCTCTCTGGTAGGCTCCAATACAAGCTGCTCTAAAAATCCATCTCGGAGGCACTCCACAAACTCCCTTTCTTGGGGTCCTGAACCAACCTGATTTTCCCAGTCTACCTGCATATTGAAATTCCCCATAATGACAGTGACATTACCTTTGTTACATGCCAATTTTAACTCCTGCTGCAATTGCACCCTATATCCAGGCTACTGATTGGGGGCCTGTAGATAATTCCCATTAGTGTCTTCTTACCTTTACAATTCCTCAATTCTATCCACAGCGACTCTACATTGTCAGTCCCTATCTCACCCCTCGCAAGGGACTGAATTTCATCCCTCACCAACAGAGCTACCCCACCTCCTCTGCCCACTATTTATAAAGTCTGGATTTGTCAGCCTTGGCACAGCAATGTCAGTTGTGATGCTATCTTTTAATACCATGGTGCTATGATTCAATGGCATAGTGATTTGGAAATTAACAAAATGAGTACAAAAATTATTGCAAGGCTGTTGTGGCCAAATCTTGACATCTGGGATGATCCAGTTGCAATGAAATGTGTAAATGAGAGAATTCCTGCATCTTCCAATCCAAAGGTTCTTAAATTATTGAATGCCAGTAAACGTATTAAATCATTATTTTAAAAAAACATACCATCATAATGAGAAATGTCAGACCATTCAAGTAAAAGTGCACTTGCCTTTTGCTCTAAGTACTGGACACTGAATCCAGTAAAAGTATTGAAAAATCAGATCATGGCCAGCAAACAAATACAATTGTCAAATTCATTGTTTCAATCTCGGCATGTTGCTATCTTAGATGGACATAGCAAATTGAAGTTTAGAAACCAAAGATATTTTGTAGAAATCAGCCTGCCACTGTCCTGTTTTGGTGGATTGAACCCTTCAATATTTGGCTCTTTAGAGAACTGACATGAATTTGTTGGGCTGAAGGCTTCCTCCTTGGACAAATTGGCTTTGTTGGTGGTTCCTGTCCTGTGGTTGAACACCATAGGACGCTGTGCTGTTGATTTACAATTTGGCAGTGTTGCGCATCACAATCTGTTCTGTATTTTTCATGTTCTGTATATTTCGATGGTATTGCATGTATTAGTATCTTCCCCAATGTGTTGGCTAATGAGAATTTGCTTGTACCTGGATGCCAAATTCTGAGCAAGATGGCACAAACCAAAGGAATCATGTTTAGGAAGGAACTGCAGATGCTGGTTTAAACCAAAGATAGACACAAGAAAGGCTCCGACCACCAGCCTGCTGACTTTAACATTGTGAAGCCGATGTCTGTGGAGCTTCTAGCAGCAGGCGTGGCATGGTCTTACTATCCCTTAATAATTTTATGGCTGCATGGTAACTCAAATATCACTGTACCTTAATTGGTGCATGTGACAATAAATGTGAACATTGATTAACTAGCTAGAGGAAAGGAGAATTGGAATTCACCAGAGTTAAAATGTAAGTATTGAAAGCAACAACCACATTACCAAACTAATTGATTCCCAAATGAATGCATTCCTGTGCCACAGAAATATCATGGCAAAATGAATGCATTCCTATGGTAATAACTAAAATAATTTGGACACATCCTACAATTATGCATGTCCATGGAATGCAGCTTGCAGGTTGAAAGTCCACTTCATGACTTGAAAATAGCTAAATAAAAACTGAAATGTTCCCAACCAATAACTCTATGGGATGGCAAGTTGGCATTCGGCCTCCACGTCAACAGATTCAGACTGAATTCCAACATTTCTTCCCATAGATCCACTGTTAAGATTTATTTAATTGAACTTAAGTATTCAGCAACTTTTCTGGTTAAACAAATTCCTGGAGATGACAAGGCAGTGTATTTTTAGAAAACACAATCATTTCCAGAGGAAAACATTATTTTCATGAACCAGGAGGACTTTATATATTTAAAAAAAAACAGGGTAAAGTAGCTAATGGAACAAGCTTGAACTATTGTGTGTACTTACTGAAAAAAATATGAATTACATTTGGATCCATTTAACCTCATTCCTATGATCTGCACGGATAAACTTAGTTTGTTCCAACACTGCACTTAAACTGAGGGACCCAGCTAAGTGATGTAACACATATGGTGATGGTTAGGAAGAAAAGCATGAAGAGCATACTGTCAACATTTAGACCAAAGATAATGACTGCAATGGGGTCTCCAAAGATTTAAGAATAGTATTGCAAGAGATATCATAAAGAAGGGTGCAATGAAGCAAATGAAAATTTCCTAAAATGTTGGAGGTGTTTTAAAAAAAAACCCTCCAACCAGAATTAAGCGCTAGCAAACTAATGGCGAAGAAAAGCAATAATAATAATAGAATACAAGCCGTGGGAATAAACACAACTGGGAAAAGCAGTCTTGGAAAGATTGGTACAAAATGCCAAAATAAACACAAACAAGAAGCTTATGAGTCACTCATCATATCAACATTTAGTCTAGAAATCCAGTGATGGCAGGTTTCCAAAAATAATCATGGGCAAAATATTCTGGACATGGGAACATGAACAGAGTGAAATTATCTGAATGAGACACAGCAAATGGACTTTGATTTTGATATTGATTTCTTGACCATGTGTTTTCTTTTTGTCTCATTAGTTTTTTAGAATAATTGATGGGATAGAACACCATTCGTTATCACCATGTGGGATCTGTTCTTGGTTTTGATACAATGGTTCAGTATTTATTGTGAAATAGCATACATGTAGTATATGTATGCTATTTAAGTCACAGTTTAAGGATAAGGGGGAAATCTTTTAGGACCGAGATGAGGAAAACATTTTTCACACAGAGAGTGGTGAATCTCTGGAATTCTCTCCCGCAGAAGGTAGTTGAGGCCAGTTCATTGACTATATTTAAGAGGGAGTTGGATGTGGTCCTTGTGGCTAAAGGGATCAGGGGGTGTGGAGAGAAGGCAGGTACAGGATACTGAGTTGGATGATCAGCCATGATCATGCTGAATGGCGGTGCAGGCTCGAAGGACCAAATGACCTACTCCTGCACCTATTTTCTATGTTTCTATATACTTGTTTTGATAGCAAAATGGGGCCCAGACATGGCACAGTCTCCATATTCTTCTACATGGGGATTGTTCAATGCTTTATGCGTCAAGTATATTTTAAACATATTTTACTTGCCACTTGTATTTCTGAAGATGGAGACAGATATAAATTCTATTATCTTTGACTTTGTTGAACTTTTGTTCTATGGGTACTCATGAAGTTGTCTAATGGGCCTGTCCACTTAGGCAATTTTTCAGGCGACTTAACACACTGAGCTGAACTGAGCTGAACTTTATTTATAGAGCACTTTAAAAACAACCACTGTTGCAACAAAGTGCTGTACATATCTAATCATAAACATAAAACAAAACAATAAAATCATTAAAAGACAGTAAAAACAATCAAAAACAATAATAGAAACACTAAAACAAGAGCAAAGTGTCATGCAGGGGCGAAAGCCAAGGAATAGAAAAGGGTTTTAAGACTAGTTTTGAAAATGGACAGTGATGGACAGCCTGTCTAATGTGCAAAGATAGAGTGTTCCATAATGTCGGAGCAGCAACAGAGAAGGCTCTATCCCCTCTGAGCTTCCGCTTAGACCTTGGTACCTCCAGGAGCAGCTGATCAGCTGACCTGAGGTACCGGGCAGGAGTGTAGGGATGAAGCAGCTCAGAGAGGTAAGGCGGGGCGAGACCATTAAAAAATTTAAAAACAAATAAAATAATCTTAAAATGAATTCTAAAGTACACAGGCAGCCAGTGGAGGGAGGCCAGAATAGGCATTATGTGCTCCCTCTTACGTGTTCCAGTTAAAAGGCGAGCAGCAGCATTCTGAACCAACTGGAGACGTGCAAGGGAAGATTGGCTAACTTCAAAATAAAGTGCGTTACAGTGATCCAGCTGAGACGTAATCAAGGCTTGGATTACTGTTTCAAAATGCTGTCGTTCAAGAATGGACTTCACCTTTGCCAGCTGCCTTAAATGAAAGAAGCTGGACTTAACTACCGTGCCTATTTGACGATCTAATTTAAAATCACTGTCCATCTTAAAACCCAAGTTTAAAACTATTGGCTTCACATACAGTGCCAAGGGACCCAAGTCAACACACACACGCGCACACTCACACTCACACTCACACTCACACTCACACACGTTATTCAAGCGGGGGGAGAGAGATGTCTGAGTGAAATTCACATGGTGCAGAGCCAAGGTGATACAGACACAGATGAACAGGAACATTGGCGCTGTAATTAAGACAGCTAAAGCACAGTGTACGGGAAGTCCGTACGAGGGGGGGAGAGGGGGAGAGGGGGGGAGAAGGAGTGGAGACAACTTTTAAGAAACCAGAGATACACGGCTGTGAAGTTCGGCGGACATTAACATTACTGGTCGGTTATCCTTGGTTCTGAAAACTGCTGCTTATGTTTTTTCTTCCCCAATGAGCCAATGAAATTCACCGGTCAGCACTGGTTACAACCTACGAGAACCTTCGACCTCCTGGCAACCCACTAGGACCTCCTGGCGACCCACCTATGGCATATGAATTCTCGCTACGCTCCATGGCGGCTTCATTCTTGTTGCCGCTAATTTTTCAACATGTTGAAAAATTTGCGGCGACCATAATGAGGCCGCGACTAGTTCCCAGAATGCGGGAACTCCTCACGACCATGAAGGCGACTCCCCGTCAACCACCCGCAAACATGTGGCGACTATGTGACCACTGCAGAGTCTCCTGCAGTCGCCTAAAAAGTCGCCTAAGTGGGACAGGCCCTTTAGGGTACTAATAATGAAAGATAAATGGGCAATAGAGAAGATTACTCTTGGCCTCTAATTCTGGAACTGAGACTGACTGAAGAAGGGTCTCGACTTGAAATGTCACCCATTCCATCTCTCCACAGATGCTGCCTGTCCCACTGAGTTACTCCAGCATTTTGTGTCTGACATTGGTTTAAACCTGCATCTGCAGTTACTACATACATATGACAACTTTTACAAGTGCTGCTGGAGTGTGGAGTGGTGAAGTTTCACCAGAAACTGAATAGGTCAAAATGAGATGTACCCATTTTGAACTACTTGCATTAAGAGAATCGGCGCCACTCAAACTACTGGACTATTTCAATGTACTAGTGATAGTGGAGTTGTTGACCTTGCAGTGCAACTCCTGGAAGTGCAGGGATTGCACTTCACTTTGCCCAGAAATGTGGTCATCGGACGACAGGCAAGCAAAAATGAAAGCGGGGACTCTGAACCCCCTTCCCCAGCATCCTCTTGTCCAATGTACAGTCCATTGAAAGTAGGATTGAGGACCTAACGGCAAAACTCCTTTACTAATCAAGATGATGGAATGCCGAGCGTTCTGTTGCACAGAGACATGGCTCACCCCCAGTTCTCCAAACTCTCCCCTCCAGCTTGAAGGTTTCTTGATCCATCTCATTGGCCTGGATGGCATCATCGGGAAAAGGGAGAGGAGGTAAAATCTGCCTCATGGTAAATTCTTTGTGCTGCTCCAAGGCAGCGGCCTTGTCCAGTTCCTGCTCCCCACATTTGGAACATCTAGGAGTGAAGTGTGGTCCCAAGGGAATTCACTTCCATCATGACTGCCATCTACATTCCACTCCTGGCAGATGTTCAACTAGCATTGGAGGAGCTGCACATCATAGTCAACAAACAGCAGACAGCATATTGTCTTCCCCATCATAGCTTTGGACTTCAAGGCTACGACGACCACCAGCAAGTATCTTGTAGCAGCAGAGGATCAAATCCTCCCAATTGTTGCTACTCCACCATCAAAAATGTCCATTGCTCCATCTCTCCTCCTCACCACTTGACAGTGCTGCTCCTCCCTGTGTATTTAGGTAGTGACTGAAGAGTGCAGCTCTGGTGGTGAAGATTGTACAGAGCTGGTATGGGGAGGCTGAGGAGTGACTCTGTGGCTGCTAGAAAGCTGCAATGTTCAAGGACTCGGCAACTAGCCTGAATTAACGCCCCACAGTTATTGACTTCATAACGAAATATGTGGAGGACTGAGTTCCCATCAAGACTGAGTGCTCCCTAACTAAAAGGCTTGGATGAGCCATGTGGGTGGGGGGGGAGTATTTGTGGGGGGGGGGGTGGTGTGTGTGTGTGTGGGTGGGGGTGTGGGTGTGTGTGTGTGGGTGGGTGTGGGGGTGTGGGGGGTTGTGGGTGGGGGGGGGGGTATGTGGGCGGGGGGGTTGTGTGGGGGGGAGGGGGGGGGTGTGTGTGGCGGGAGGGTACTGTGTGTGTGGGGGGGGGGGCGGTTTGTGGGCGGAAGGGGATGTGTGGGACGGGGGGGTTGTGGGGGGAGAGAGCTCAGAGAAAAGACTGGGGATGTAGCACGAGCAGGAATCTTGCGTCCACGTGCTCACTCTGTTCTTCATCCCTTTATCGTGCAGAAGCAAAGTTTCTCAATTAAAATATCAAAATTGGTGGAGATTAAATAGGGGTAAAGTTATGATATAATAAATCTGGTATTAATTTCACTTAAATCTACCTGCATGTGAATTGGCACTGCGTTGAAAGGTTTTTATTTGAAGCTGTGTTTGCATTAGCTTTGCAGCTATCTTCTTGAAGTCATTCTGTCATGTAGGAACATGCTCAGAAAATATGCATGTTCTGATACCATGATTAACATGGGCAGGTATAGGTTTGTTGTAGTAGACGGTAAATGCTCAAGGAGGACCTGCATATTCAGAAACAAACTAATGTACTCTTGGTTTTAAGTTAAGTTAGTACATGTGCATGGTAAAACTGGGAATTTTACTTCGGAGTCACGTGAGTGACATCGTGAAGAGCCCGCTCAGCACGCATGCGCGGCATTACGTTCAGCAGTGCAACAGCGGCCGCATCGGGAGTCAGGCGCTCCCGCTGCAGGTGAAAGAATGGACCGTCAGGTAAGCTCTAAGGTCGGGTTTTCTTTCACAGGGAGCCTTCTGCTTTCAGGCAGAGAAGAAAGGCTCTTGGACAAACCTGTCCCCCGCTCGACTCCACGGAGGAGCTTTCCATCTGGGGGGGCGGGGGCAGCAACAAGGCGGTAGGACCGCTTACCCGGTGCTCCGCTATTCCCCAACACCGTGCCGAGCCCAGCCCACTAGCGCCTGAGCAGCGGGCTGGAAGTAAAGCCACGGAAGAGGCGTCCGGCCGGTGGCTTCCGACTTGTCGGACGGGGACGTCTCTCCACCCGCCCGGGGGAGAGACAGCCGCCTGAACCGCATGGAGCTCCAGCGAGACGTGCTTCGTGAGGGGTGCTCATACAGGGGGAGTTACTGCCAAACAACTAATTTCCAAAGGATATTTCATGGCAAGCATTGATCTTAAAGGTTTACTATTTAGTACCATTCACAAGGATCATCACAGATACCTGAAATTTACCTGGATGGGGCAGCTATGGCAGTTTAAAGCGTTACTCAATGGATTCACATCAGCCCAAGATTATTCACCAAGATACTAAAACCAGCTCTGGCAATATTCAGAAGACAAAAACATATTGTCATTACATATCTTGATGATATCTTAAATAATAGGCAAGACCATGGAATTGACTATGTTAGCTGTATCAGCTACCAAACAGTTATACAAAACCCTGGGATTGTCTTGCATCCAGATAAATCTAAGTTGAAGCCATCCACAATCATGGACTATTTGGGCTTCACAATTAATTCAGTCTACATGACTGTAACATTGCCAAGAGACAAAACAGTTGAATTGACACAATCATGCAACAATTTAATGATTCGGACCTTTGCACTGTGAAAACCTACAAAGAGCAAAGGTACAGACACCAAAACGACATGCAGGTCATTATGATCGTGTCATAAAGTTACCCATTGAAGCAATATCAGAATTACAGTGGTGGGCAAAAAACGTTTGGCATAGTTTCAGCCCTATTATCATCACTAACCCTACGTTAGTTATCCCAACAGATGCCAGTGCTCAAGGCTGGGGAGCAACTAACTCTATATCCAGCACAAGTAGTAGATGGACTAACCCAGAGTCATCGTTGCCACTTACACTGGGCATTAATTATCTAGAGATGTTGTGTGACTTTTATGGTTTAAAAGCATATGCACAAATATGCATCACTTGCATGTACGGTTACAAATAGATAATACTACGGTGGTGGCCTACATTAACCATATGGGCGGCATAAAATCGGTATGCGACAAGTTGGTCAACACAATTTGGCAATGGTGTGTCGAAAGACATATTTGGCTATCAGCAACTTACCTGCCAGGTAAGCTAAATACAGTGGCAGACACCAGGTCACGTAAATTTAATGACAACATCGAATGGATGTTAAACCCCAAAAAATTTGCAAAAGTTATCAAGCAATATGGCACGCCAGATATCGATTTATTTGCATCAAGGCTAAATCACCAGGTACCTATGTATGTCGCTTGGGAACCAGACCCTGAGGCAGCAGCGGTAGATGCGTTCGTGCTGGATTGGGGAAATTCTTCTTCTATGCATTTCCTCCCTTCTGCCTCATCAGTTGGGGACTACGCCCAATACAAATGGACTCTGCTTCAGGTATTTTGATAGTACCCGACTGGCCTACGCAGCCATGGTTCCCAATACTCCATGACATGGTTGTTGAAACTCCGATGGTTTTCCCAGTGACCCAGAGTTATTAACACCCAGTGTCGGGCACAAGCCACCCGTGCCATGAAAAAATCAAACTCCTGGGTTGCAGATTCTGCACAAACCACTTCTGGGACTGGGATTATCAGAACAAACCGTCGACACCATGTCAGCATCTCTCCGAACATCCGCTAAAAAACAGTACTTGTCCAGCATCAAAAAATGGGAGAAGTACTGCTTGGATACAGGGACCACCTACTCAACCGCTACAGTTACCAACGTACTGGAATTCCTGGCGAACCTTCACCACGATGAAGGACTTGGCTACAGAGCCATCAACACAGCTAGAAGTGCCCTGCCTGTCTATTTAAAACCAGCTCCGGGACAACAGGCCATGGGGTCCCACCCGCTGGTGGTCAAACTAATGAAGGGTATTTACAACTCTAACCCCCTAGACCAAGGTACACCCATATATGGGATGTCAGTGTGGTCCTGACATACCTCCGGGGATGGCCACCAGCCAGATCCCTCAACCTGGAACAATCTTTGCTCAAAACACTCATGTTGATGACACTTGTATCTGCACAGAGGGTCCAGTCACTACACCTATTGCGACTGGACAGTATGCTCACAGCTCCAGACCAGATCTCTGTCGTTATCCAGGGAATGATCAAACAGAGCAGACCAGGAACACCTAATCCAGTCGTGGAATTCTGGGCTTACCCGCCAGAACCACGGTTATGTGCCATGACCCACCTACTATCCTAAATAGACCCAACCAAAAATATTCGAGGGAGATGAAAAGCCTTGTGGGTCAGTCATAAAAAACCTTATGGTTGGGTGACGAGCCAAACCATTTCGAGATGGCTCAAGCAGGTGCTAAAAACTGCTGGGATAAACACTAACGTACAAATTTCATTCCACCAGGGCAGCATCCACGTCGACGGCTAAAAGAATGGACGTGCCTATAGACCACATCCTGGCTACAGCAGGATGGTCGGGTGAAAGACTGTTCAGAAATTTTATAATAAGCCATTGGCAAAACCTGTTTTATTTGCAGAAAAGATTTTACAGACTGCAAATATTTAATTTAAGCCCAGGGGAGCAATTTAATTTCTTTGTTGTTATTGTTAAAAAATACCATTGTGTTTTTCTACAAACAGATTAATTGGTTGATTATGATAACACACTTCCTCCCTCAAGGACTTCGGCAGTGCGTGAAGTAATACCTGTTACACGGTTTGAAATCACAGAGCTTTGAAGTCTTCACGTAGTCACTCACGTGACTCCGAAGTAAAATAGTAAGATTAAACGAGAATTTACCAGTTTGAAGTTTGATCTGTATTTTATGAGGAGTTACGATGAGGGATTACGTGCCCTCCGCTCCCACCCTCAATAATATGGGTCAAACTGATAAACTGATGTCTCCTTGTCTTTACTATGTTTACTTCAATAACTATGTCTATCTGTGATTCCACACCGCTGCTTTGAAGTATGCCGCGCATGCGTGCTGAGCGGGCTCTTCACGTAATCCCTCATCGTAACTCCTCATAAAATACAGATCAAACTTCAAACTAGTAAGTTCTCGTTTAATCTTACTATTGTTTCACTTAAATCGATCCTTCCTGACAAATGAAAAAAGCAGAAATAACTTCACTGTTCACGATGGTTATAGGAAATCTATTGTAATTTCAAGATTAACTATTTCCAAAATATTTAGCATTGTAATTAGATGATATCAACCTTGTAAAATAAAATTTCAAGATCCTTTTTTGCTAAATAAGTACTCTTTGAAACAACTAAATATATAGAGGCTACAACCTGACACTATGAACATTTGAATTCTCTAGTTTTGGGTAATGACATAACCTTCTTCCCCAACCTTCTTCCCCTATGGAACCCCATTCCCCCCCCCCCCCTTTCCTGTGCCCCACCTGGACATGCACCTATTTCTGCCCTTCCACCTACAGTCCTTCTTCCAGATGTGAAACTCTTCAATCCTTTTGTCTCTCGCATCCTGTCTTTTCATCTCTGGCTTTTGTCCAACCATTTGCCTATTTAAAAAAACAAACTCTCCTCACCTGTATCAAAATATTGCCCGCCAGAGTTTGTTCTCCCTCCCCCCCCCCCCCCCCCCCCCCCCCACCCCAGCATGCCTCCCCCCCCTCAACCAGTCTGAAGAGTCCAGACAGGCTGAGCTACTCCAGCAATTTGTGTCTTCCCTAATGTACAAAATCATTGTTATAACATCCAGTAAATTGATTATGTAAAAGTGAAGTGTATATTTGACGAACTTCTGTCAAACATTTTTACTTTGGCCATAAAAATATAGCATAAAAATATCTAGTCTGGCATTTACACCCAGATAGCTAACCAACAGAAGTGTGCTCGACTATATGGCAGAGGAAACAACAAAATACTTGTTTGAAACATCACTTTTCCGAAGTATCCTTCTTTTGAATGTAAACACAATGATGTAATATTAAATTTAGCAAGTTCTAAAGAAAGCACCAATTAAGAACGTTAGGGTTATCTTTCCTCAATTTTTTTTAATCACATTGTGCAAAGTGAGGATTAATTACTGAGTTTAATAAACACTTGTTAATCTAATGAGCCAAGGTCAGTTCGATGCACTTTTTTTTGAGGCTATCTTTTTAAAAGTTTGTCAATGACGTATAGAGACAGAAACTCACGTGAACTATTGAAACAAATTTAGTTTCATATGTATATACATGGTACGACTTGCATTTTAAGCTCATAGCAGACAGTTCTCGTTCAGCTTTGTATTGTGGAACAGGCATTCAACGTTGCTGAACAACGACATTCTGATTAACAAGTGGAAGAGTAACAGAGAAGTTGAATTTAAAAAAAATTCAACTAATTTAATGTAGACCACTGCTCAGTGATGACTTGCAACATCTCTGTTTGTGATAACTGTGTTTGGTTTTGATTGCTTTTGAGGTGAGCAATTTCAGGTTTGAGGTTTGTAGTACATAATTGGTAAGCAATTTCAAGACGTCACTTCCTTGAAATTTATAGTGGTCACTAGTTTTTGGAATGTTATAAAATGGTGTAGCCAAGCTATAAAGGTCGTTTAATCAGATTACCAGATGACAGCGTTTATTATTGTCATAATTTTAGTAACAATTTGGAGAACATCCATGAGGTACATTTTGGATTAAACAGATTGTATTCTGAACTGGTGTGTGCAGGGATTTCATATTTCACCACTTTTGGGAGCACAGTGCACTTCAGGTTACTCGACATGGGGAGTTGAAGAGAGTAATAATAATATTTATTTATATAGCACTTTTCAACAAAACCAGTATTTGAACCAAAGTACACTAACCAAGTGTGTGTGTGGCTTCATTAGATTACGCTTCATGTTTTCTTTAAACTGATTATTGGGGGAGGTGGATTCGCAACTCTGTTCTTTCCCTTTTATTCACACCCTGCCAGTTGAGCAATGCGAAAGCTGATTCTCGGTGTCAGATGTGACAACCTGATACCTGATCTTGGTTAGGTTGCAATGCTGTAGGGCCTACCTGATGATTGATCTGCTGACATAGGTCAGTAATATGTAGGGGGGTTGTTTTGTTGCCGTGGGTAACTTCTTATTGTTCACTTTTGCCAAGACTGATATTTTTCAGTATCTCTAGTACCGTTTTGTATGAAATATTTAAATAAAGGCAGCAAATTGTGCTACATCTAATGTAGGCATTTGTCATGGTTTATAGATTAACTTTAATTACTTCCTCAATAATTGTAGGCCATTCAACTTGGCTCCCCCTTTGCATGACGATGACCGATTTATGTCAGGAAAGAACTGCAGATGCAGGTTTAAACCGAAGATGGACACAAAATGCTGGAGTAACTCAGCGGGACAGGCAGCATCTCTGGAGAGACGGAATTGCTGACGTTTAGGGCCGAGACTGTCTAAAGAAGGGTCTCGACCCGAAATGTCACGCATTCCTTCTCTCCAGAGATGCAGCCCGTCCAGCTGAGTTACTCCAGCATTTTGTGTCCAACTGATTGAAGTCTTCTCCACCCTCTCCCAATCTCTTTCTCTCTCTGCACTGATTCTGCTGGCATCCAAACATCAATGATTGCTGCAGCGAATAATAAACTGCTGGTGGTTGCTCAGGCATGTGGAGCAGATGGATGCCCTGCATCAGGACTGAGCGTGCAAGAGGGGAATTGGTCAGGAGGAAGAGGTGAGAGAGAGAAGGGTGAAGCAAGGATTGGCAAGTGATGGGTGGATCCAGGTGAGGGGGGGGGGAAACACGATGACCAGATTGAACTAGCTGATGCAGGGGGCGGGGTGGCGTTGGGAGATGGCAGCTCATGGGTGACAAATGGAGATGGCTAAGAAGAGATAACAAAAGAGTCAGATGGAGGGGGGAGGGGGGGGGAGGGGGAGGGGGGATAAAGAAAAGGGCTGGAAGGTAACAGGTGGAGATGTGTGGATGCAGGTGCTTGGAAGTGAGGACGGTGATAAATAGAATGTGATAAGGGAGGGGTGATGGATAATGGAACCAGATGAAGGAGCGGATTGGAGACTCGGTGTGTGTGTGTAATGGACAGGTGGAACAAGATGGAGGGGAACAGAAGTGTGTGATGGGAGTGGGGTTTTGGAAAAGAGGGCTGAGGGAACCAGGGTGGATCAGAAGGAGGAAGAAAGGAATGCTGGGTGTGTGTTACCTGAAATTTGAAAATTCAGTGTTCATACCATTGGGTTGTAGACTACCTGAGGTGGTTTTCTGGTTTAAATTTGGCTTCACCCTGCAATGGAAAGGGAAAGGATCAGACGGGTCGGAATAGGAGTTGAATTGACATGCGACCAAGGGCTCTAGATGCCATGCATGGGTTACCATGTTTATACTTGCTCTTGCTGATGTACAGGTAGTCGCATCCAGAGCAGCACATGCAATAGACGATGGGAATATCGAGCTAGTCTCTAACTAAAACTAAAATTGGACAAGGTGCATCTGAACATTAGTTTGATCTGGAAGGGCCAATTAGCTCCTTGGATAGTGGATAGTAAGGGAGGAGGCATGTTGCTCCTTCCACACTTGCAGGAGAAAGTGCCATACTTGCAGGAGGGGTTGGTGCAGAGCGATGTGCACAATTATATTTCACACAAAGAGTGGTCCCTGTCAATAGCGGAAAAGGGTGGGAAGGGAAAAGGTGACTGGTGGTGGGATCCCATTGCTTCTGGTTCAGATGATCAAGGAGCTGCTGGCTTACCAAACAAAGACACCATGCTGGAGTAACTCAGCAACTCGGGCTGCATCTCTGGAGAAGATGGATTGCCGATGTTTCTTCTTCAGCCCACCGTTGCTGTGCTAAATGAGTTCCACCAACAGCAAGTGTGTTACTCCAGGTTGCAGCACCTGCAGTCTTTTGTCTCTATCTGTGATCTACGATTGAATGTGCTCCATTTTGCACAGAGTTGCAAACCTTTTGAAATGAGAGAATTGTCATATCAGTGCTGCATTGCTGACATTGTAATTCCTGGCCAGGGGGCAAAGAAAACTTTCCCAGGGTCTGTAATCTCATATGTCTTTAGAATTGTGCATGTTTCAGTGATATAATCTCTCATTCTTTTAAACTCGAGGGAATATAATAAATGTATACCTGATCTCTTCACATCGAACAACTCTCTGATCCTAGGAACCAGTTTATGAATCTTTGTTACTCTCCCTCTGGGCCATGTATAATGTTCTTTGCACCATTGCAGGTGGTGTAGTCTCCCCAAAGCCCTGTATAATTGTGGGGTGATCATTTTCCTGTTTATGTTGGATCTCCTTCAATAAAGCTAAGACAACATTTGCTTTCAGAAAACCCATTCTTTACATCCATGCTAACCTTCTACAATGTGTGTGCCAGGACAACTGGGCCTTTCTGAATGCCAGTGTTAATCTGCCAATCGTTTAAGCAAGAAGTGCTGTTCTTCCTTCTGATGTTAGCAACTAAAGGGCCTGTCCCACCAGCATGCTACCAAACTTGTTCACTTGAGGCGTATGGCCACGCGGGGCCAGTCCCATTTCAAACCACGGAGGGGTGTGGAGTTGTGCGGGGCTGGTCACCAATCAGCTGGGCAGGAGGCGGGCCGACTGGATTTGGACGTCACACGGCGTTGGGCGGTGACATCATCGCGCAACGCCATGCGCTAGGCGTACGCCATCAAGACGCTGCGTACGACGTCAAGACGTTGCGTACTCCTGTCGAGGCGCTGCGTACGGCCTCAATGCGCCCGCGGGCCGACAGGCCGTTGTCGCGCGGGATATTCGGATAGTGCAAGATTTTTCAAGCCCTGCGCGATGTCGGGACCAACACCGCACAACTCTATACGCCTCCGCCGATCGAAGTGGGACCGGCCCCGCGAGGCCGTATGCCTCAAGCGACCACGTTTGGTCGCACTAGACGCATGCTATCGCATGCTGGTGGGACAGGCCCTTTAGCATTTCTGCATTTTATCTTCCTGTCCGTTTGCTCAACCTATCAACATGTCTCTGCATTCTCTTTTTATCTTCCACACAACTTGCGTTTCCACCTAGCTTTGTACTATCAGCAATCATTAATACATTAGTCACTTCAAGTCACTTTTATTTCTATAGCACATTTAAAAAACAACTCTCATTGACCAAAGCGCTTTACATTGGTGGAGGTACTAACGTTATACAACAGTGGTTCATAGATTAAGTACATACATAAATACATACATATAGCCCTCCTTCAGAGGACGTCTAGAAAGGCTTGAGAATAAAGATGAGTTTTAAGTCTCGACTTAAAAGAGTCGATGGAGGGGGCAGTTCTGATGGGAAGAGGGATGCTGTTCCACAGTCTAGGAGCTGCAACCGCAAAGGCGCGGTCACCCCTGAGCTTCTCCCTAGACCGCGGGATGTTCAGTAACCCCAAGTCGGCCGATCTGAGGGACCTGGAGGTGGTGTGGTGGGCAAGCAGACTTTTGATGTAGGTGGGGGCAAGCCCGTTAAGGGCTTTGTAAACATAAAGAAGGATCTTGAAATTTATTTGGAACCGCACAGGGAGCCAGTGGAGAGAGGCCAGGTGACATTACACTTGTCCCCTTATCCAAGTCATTCATGCAAATTGTTAATATCCAAACGAAAGTCACACTTGACGCATCAAAAATGATTTGGTTTGTCCCATTTGATTGAATTTAACCCATAACCCTCTAAACCCTTCCTATCCATATATCGGGGTTTTTAAAACTCACAAATGTATCTACTTCTATAACATCCTCAGGCAGCTTATTCCAGATACAACCATTATCTGAATGGAAAAAGTTGCTCCCTGAGCTCCTTAAATTTCACAAGCCTATGCCCTCTAGTTTTAGAATCTTCAACGATGAACAAAACACTTGTATCAAGAAGGGCATGGATAATGTGAATGTTCAGGCTTCTTCCCAATAGGCCATTAGGCCTCAGTTTGTTGTCATTTGTGTCGACAGCAGAATATTTCAGCACTGCAGTCAGCATAGTGGAGAACAATACGTTTGTCTGAGTGATCATTTGTTAAATGAATGACGTGTACCTTGAAGACTCAATTGCATTGCAGTAAAAATCCCTAAATCAAATATTTCATAATTTGAGATGCCTCTATCTGGAAAGGGGAGGAACAAAAGGAAAGTCTGAATTGGGAAGTAATGCATGAGATCTTAGTTAATAAAAGGGATTATGGTGCAAGGAGGAACAGTGGTGGTAACGTGGCAAGCATAGAAACAAGTCTATTTGTCTTCAGGGTGTATAATTGGTAATAACATCGGTGGAGGAAGGTGATTGGTTTCAAAGTTCAAATGGTGCTT